>NC_137334.1:46144684-46687845 GCF_965287045.1 Carcharhinus amblyrhynchos
TGGCTAACAGGAGGCAGAGATGGGATAAATGGAGTATGACAAGGATCAGTGCTGGGGCCTGAAATGATTTACAATCCATAATAATGACTTGGATGAATAGACAAATGGTTTATAACCAAATTTGACAATGTGGTGATAGGTAGGAAAGCAGGTTGAGGAGGACGCAGTCTGCAAAGAGATACAGACTAGTTAAGTGAGTGGGCAGAAATTTAGAAGATGTAATGCAATGTGGTGAAATGTAAGACTGTCCATTTTGATGAAGGAAATAGAAAAACAGAACATTATTTAAATGGAAAGAGATTGCGAAATACTGCAGTACAGAGTAAGTATGTGAATCACAAAAAGTAAGCATGTAGGTACAGCAAGTAATTTGGAAGGCAATTGGAAATTTGACCTTTGCAAAGAGTCTGTAGTAGAAAGTTGGGGAAGTCTTGCTGCAACTGTACAGGGCATTGGTGAAACCACACCTAGATCTGTGAACAGTTTTGGTTGCCCATCTTAAAGAGGGACACATTTCTATTGGAAACCACTTGGAGAAGGTTCACTAGGTTGATTCTTGGGATGAGAGTGTTGTTTTAGTGAGGAAAGGTTGAGCAGGTTTTGGTCTTTACTCATTTGACTTTGTGAAAGTGGGTTGATCTTCTTAAAACATGTACAATTCTAAGGGGACTTTTTTGAAGTTTATTTATCAGTGTCACAAGTAGGTTTACATTAACATTGCAATAAAGTTACTATGAAAATCCCCTAGTTGCCACAACTCCGGTGACTGTTCAGGGACACTGAGGGAGAATTTAGCATGGCCAATGCACCTAACCAGCCTTTTGAACTGTGGGAGGAAACCAATGCAGACATGGGGAGAACGTGCAGATTCTGCACACACAAGCCGGGAATTGAACCTGGGTCCCTGGCACTGTGATGCAGCAGTGCTAGCCACTGTGCCACCCTTGTTAGAATGGATGCTGAGGGGATATTTCCCCTCGTGGGGAATCCGGAGTGAGAGGACATTGTTTGAAAATAGAGATCTCCCATTTAAGATGAATATGAGGAATTTCTCCCCTGGGGAAGAGAATTTCAAAAACCCTCAGTGAGCAGTGGAGGCTAGGTCATTGGATATACTCAAGGCTGAATTGGACAGATTTTTGAATAGCAAGGAAATCAAGAGTTATGGTGGCAGGTAGGAAAGTGAAGCCACAATCGTAATGAATAACGGAGCAAGTTCAAGAGGCCAAATAGCCTGCTGTTCCTCTTTTTTATTTTAAGTTCATCCAACTAGTTTACTGGCCAGCTTGGTTAAAATAAAGTTTAGGCAATGAGAGCAATTTCAGTTTACAGAGGTTGAAGATGCTGCATAGACTTTAACTGAAAAGTACATATTTTGCATTGAACAATAGTAGAAGAACAAAGTAATGGTTTGAGTAAGCATTAATACAATTTAGTTGTTGCATTGTCCCTTAATTGTAGATATATTTTAACTTGTGTAAATTTGTATAAATTGATCTTTGTAACAAGGTTTAAATGGAGGACATCATTTGCATGATTTCTTGCTGCTGAGACATGAGTCTTGGTCTTATGAAGAATCATATGGAATGGCTGTTAAGGAGGCTAATTCAGTTATGACTTTATAGGCAGAAGATTTTTACAGGCAAGTGGAAGGAGCTTTTGTGCATGCGGTAATTAAATCCCCTAAAAGTGATGTTGGATTGTGGTCCTGGCATTATCCCCTTATCCCATTCTTCTCGGTTTCCACCCAGGTAGATCTCAAGGTGAGCATGAGAGCCAATGTGCAATTGTTGGGTAAGGTATTTAAATACTCATCTAGGACGGTCATTTAACACTGACCAGACTGATTTCTTGAATTGTCAGCATCTCGCCATGTTCACTGAGATGAGTACACAGTGAGGAATGCTTCTTTAGAAAAACGTACAGAGTGGGTAGCCTTTGACCAATGAAATTGAAGAGCTACAGTTACAGCCAGATAGGTTGTTGCTGATTCTCCGAGTGCTCTCAGTGCTTTGACAGGTGATTGCCAAATTCAAGGACGGCACTTCATCTGACTTGCATTTCACTTACTTTCAGCTGCGCTTCCCTGCTGTCAGCCTTCTCCAGGGTACGGGAGCATTTTCTGCATCTCTACCTTGCATATTCTCTGAAGAACAAGAGGAGCAATACCAGCACCAACTTTAGCTGCCTTCTCTTCAACTGTGCTGCTTCAACAAGCACCGGAAATGGTCATTGATCCAGCCCCAAGGATGTGAGGTTCCCACCATACATACAGTTTACATGGAAGGAAAGAAAATGGAGAGAAATAACTAGTAGTAATGACTTGGATGAATAGGACAGAGGGAGAGCTTTAAGGAGAGTGCCTGTGACATCTAGGTGCTAGAGCGTAGTAGGAGGAAGGGGGGTGTGCATGAGTCTGTGTGTTGGCTATTTTAAATGAGGATGTGAAATGCCTAGTGAAAGAAGAGTGAGCGCAGCTGCATAGTGTGTTCTGAGGAGTGCTATGTAAGAGAATGCTGGAGATGTCAGTGTGAAACTTGTTACGCATTATGTTAACTGGCCTCCTAAGATCCTAGATCTTCTTGGTGCACTATCTCTTAGCTGGAGATACTTCTGCTGCTGACTACAGCTACTTCCGTTCAAGCCTTCATGCTTGGAGAGGGCATGTCACTATAGATCTATCCTTGTTGTTCATCAACATGCTGCTCTTTAGCAACATCATCTAAAAACTCATCAGGTTCTACATATGTGCAGCTTTACCTTGCCACCATCACTCTTGGCTCTTCCATTATCTCTAACTTGCCAGGCTGCTTATCCAGCATTCTGAATGAGGAGACATTTCCTACAGTTGATTAAATTGAAGTCATTTTTTTGGTCCCTACCACAAACTGCTCCCTTGCCATGAACTCCAGTAAACTGCCTGATGGCTGTCTTAGGCTGAATTGAGTTGCAAACTAATGTCATATTTGACCCCGCGATGAGCATTCAACCACACATGCATCTCCATGATCATCAGTTTCCACCTCCATAAATATTTTATAACTCCATTCCTGCCTCAGCTCTTCTGTTAAAATCTGTAACCTCTTGCATTTGTTACCTTCACGTCTGACTATTGTAGCACCCCCTGACAGGCTTCCACATTCTATTTTAAGTAAGTTTGAGAATGTGCAATTAGGGAAGCAGAGAGGGCTTTAAACTAAATGGGGGAGACGGGGTGGGGATGAGGGATCAAGTTTGGCTAAGTAGCTAATCAATGGGTGGAGTCAGTGCAAGAAAACAAAATAGTAATGTGGGAAATGAGGATAAGAGAATGGTCAGAAGGGACAGAGGAAAAACCTAAGAATGTACCAGAGTCAAGCCTAGATGTTATGAAGATAAGAAAGAAAACCAAATGCTCTGTATCTGAATGTTTGTAGCATTCATAATGTAAATGAATTGATAGCGCAGATTGAAATAAGTATGATCTCATAGCCATTAAGGAGATGTGGCTGCAGGATGACATGGATTGGGTCTGGAATATTGAGAGATATATGAAATTCAAGAAGAATAAGAAGCTAGATCAAGATGGCGGGGTAGCAAGAATGGCACTGGTGCAACAGATAGAAATGAATGTAGAATCTATTTGAATAGAGGTGAGGAATATCAGAGGAAATAATTCACTAGTGGGAATGGTCTGCAGCATCTAGCCGCCCCCCCCACCCCCCAACAGTAACCACATTGTAGGACAAAGTTGACGAGAAGAAATACTAGGTGCTTGTGATAAAGGAATGGCAGTAATTCTGGATGATTTTAATCTACAGATAATGTGATAAAATTGGATTCATAATAGTAGCCTGGATGAGGAGTTCATAGAATGCTTTCAGGATAGTTTCTTGGATCAGCATGTTGAGAGCAGGTCATATTAGACTTGGTGTGAAAAGACAGGATTAATTAATGACCTCAAAGTAAGATATCGCTAGGTAGCAGTGACCACAATATGATTAAATTTTATGTCCAGTTTGAAAGGGAGAAGAGTTAGTCTGAGACTAGTATTCTAAACTTAAATAAGGACAACTATGTAGGCTTGAAAGCTAAGCTAGCTGAAGTGAACTGGGATAATAGGCTAGAGGATAGATCAATAAAGAAGCAATGGCAGACCTTTAAGGGAATATTTCAAAATACTTAAGAATAAATACATTTCTACTATAAACAAAAATTCTAAGGGGTGAGCCCATGATCTGTAGTTAACTAAAGAAGTTTTAGGAGAACTTTAAGGAAAAACATAGTTCTGCGTTGATGAGTGGCAATTCAGATGATTGGTCAGAATAGAAAGAACGGCAGAGAATGACTAAAAGGTTAATTGGGAGAAAGAAATCAGAGTAGATTCTGGAAGGGTTCCATCAAACAGGAAAATAAAAATTATAACTCTTCTGCTCAAGAAGGGAGGAAGAAAATGGGATATTTATAGCCCAGTTAGCTTGATGTCTTGTTGTGGGGAGGGAGTTAGAATCGATCATTAAGGAGATCCTAGATGGGCACTTAGAAAAACTTAAGGTTACTGGGAAGAGTCAACATGGTTTTGTAAAAAGGAAATCGTATATAACCAATTTATTGACATTTTCTGAAGGAGTAACAGTGCTGTGATTAAAGGAGAGCCTGTAGACATACAGGATTTGGATTTCCAGAGGGCATTTGATAAGGTGCCACATCAAAGGCTTTTGCTGAAAATAGAAGCTCATGGTGTTGGGTGAAACACATTAGTATGGCTAGAAGGTTGGTTAGTTGGCAGAAAGCAAAGTATGTTTTTTTTGATGGCAGGATATGATGAGTGGAGTCCTGCAGGGGCCTGTACTGGGGCTTCAACTTCTAACAATTTATGTCAGCGACTTGGATGAGGGGATGATAGCTAAATTTGCAGATCACATGAAAATAGGTAGGAAAGTAAGTTATTGAGAGGGCATAAGGAGATGGCAGATGGTTATAGTTTGCGAGTGGGAAAAAAATCTGGCAGATGGAGTGTATTGTGAAACATGTGAAGTTAGTTTTGGCAGACTACGAAAACAAAGTATTTCTGCAGAATTCCAAGGTGCAGAGGGATCTCGGTGTTCTAATGCATAAGTCACAAAAAGTTAGTATGCAGGTACAGCTCGTAATTGAGAAGGCTAACGGAATGTTCTTTATTATGTAAGAAATTGAACATAGAAGCAAGACTGTTATGCTTCAGTTATGCAAAGCATCGGTGGGACCACATCTTGACTACTGTATACTGTTTTAATCATATTTAAGGAAGGATGTAAATGCATTGGAGGTGGCTCCGAGGAGGTATAGTAGATTGGTACTTGGAATGAGTGGGTTATTTTGAGGATAGGTTGGAAAGAATTGTTTCCACTAGAGTTTAGAAGAGTGAGGGGTGACTTAATTGAAATATACAAGATCCTGAATGGTCTCAACAAGTGGACATGGAAAGGATATTCCCTCTTGACGGTGAGTCCAGAAGTGGGGGCACTGTCCTAAAATTCAGGTTCATCCTTTTAGGATAGATGTGCGGAGAATTTTTCCCTTGTGTGACTTTGGAATTCTTTGCTTCAGAAGGCAGTGAGACAGTATTATTAATTATTTTTAAGGCCAAGGTAGATAGATTTTTGTTAGGCAAGGGAATCAAAGATTATCATGGGTAAATGGGAATGTGGAATTTGAAACAGAACAGTCATGATTGTATTGAATGGTGAAGAAGGCTGAATGGCTCCTATTTCGTATTCCTATCTATAAATCTCCTGCTGCTCTCCAAGTCTCCTAGATAATCTGCACTCTTCTAAAGCTGGCCTCTTGATCTTAATCAATTCCCCATCGGTGGCCATGTCTTCAGCTGTCTCAGATCTGATTCCCTTCCTAAATATAAATCTCAATTCTTTTTGCTTTGCTGCTTTAAGACAATTCCTTTAAACCTGCTCCTAATCTAGCATTTGGCCAACTACCCAATTATCTACTGATGCAGCTGATGGCGTATTTTGTTTTACAATGCTGCTGTGAAATGCCATGTTGTATTAAAGGTGCTGTAGAAATACAAATGATTGTTGTAAATAATTCTATTTAACTGATGAAAATTAGGTAGCCCTTCTTGTGTCTTGTGAATGTTATTCAACTAAACCTTCCTTAGCTTGTCATATCATTGTTTTTACTGGCATCTTGCTGTGTATAAAAATGCCTGCCACATTTGCCTGCATAAATTGATGTACTTCAGAGTAATTAATTGAAATGTCAAATACATTGACTTATTTAGATATGATAAGGCACTACCTAATTAAAGACTTATTTTTCCCGGTGTATCTGGCAGTATTGGATTGCAGGTGCTTTGGCATTTGCTGTTTCTGAACCAAATATGAAAGTTTTCAGCATCCCAGCACCAGTGCCATTAATATGTTGATAGATTCCTATTTCTTTGGTACGTTACACCAATGAGAGAGCAGTAGATTTTGTTTAGTACTTTACACCAGTGTGTACTTTTAAACATTTTATTTTTCATTTGAAGTAATACAGTAACGTATGATGGCAAATAGTATCATGTATAGTCTTAATTATAAAAATATTGTAATTTGTATTCATATGTGTTTTGTAACAATTTTTCTTATTTGTTGAAGTATTGATATAAGAGAACGTAGGTGGTAAACTATCTGGTTCTGAATGCTCATAATGAGAAGTATTCCATTCCTCAGTATTAAGAACAAAGAACAAAATCAGCCCGGGAAACAGGCCCTTTGGCCCAACGAGCCCGCGCCACCATCTCAACACCACCAGTTCACCTCTCTACCCATGACCCCTATCTAATGTTTTATGGCCATCCAGATTGAGGGAAATTGATTTAGGGATAATTTATTCCTGCCAGTCAGCCTAACAGCACATCTTTGGGGTGTGGGAGGAAACTGGAGCACCCGGAGAAAACCCACGCAAGCACGGGGGGAATGCGCAAACTCCCACAGACACCGGCCCAAATCCATGTGTCTGCACAGCAATCAGCGATAGTCACTGAGCTGTTGTCTTGCCCAGTATCTTGTCCAGTTTAGGCACACACTAACGACATGAAGCACTAGGCCAATCTCGAACAACCAAGAGCAGCCCCAGTACGACCCATCGCGTGTATGCACCTCGTTGGACAGTATTGACATAGCTTAATTTATAATCATCCAACCCTTTAAGGGAGGAACTTAACATTTTAATTGTGCCTCATTTACAGGATAAACAATCTATATGCTGTACCCATGACTTTTTTTACTTTGTCAAAACAGGTCCTTGATGATCAAGCAACAATAGGGAAACAGAACCAATGGCAAAATCGAGCTGTTTCTGAGTGGACAACCCAACAAGTTTGTCATTGGCTGATGGGAATGAATTTAGAGCAATACACTACAGAATTTATTTCTAAAAACATTGATGGAGAACAACTAATGCAACTAGACAGCAGTGGACTTAAGGTACAATATTACACGTTGTTCCACAGTGCCTGCGAAATTTTGTTAGATTCATTAACGATAAATTGTGTTGCAGATGTACTTGATGTACATCAAACATTATATTAGAGGAAGTATGAAGTCTGGTTGTGTGGACCAGAATGCTCAGTCAAACCCTTACATCATCAAGACAGGAAGTAAAAATGGCTGGTTATTCCTACTGATACCTTTTCATTGTTTGAATAAAAAATGCCTGTGTATGGACATCAATAGGCTTAGCAGTGATGCTGCAAAATCAGATAGGCTCCCATATAAAACGTGTTCTCTTGAGTAAGATTCTTGCTATCTTTGGAAGCGTACCACTGCATACCTCTCTGTCTTCAGGAAAGAAAGGTATGTAAGCAGCATCTTCATTTCCTTTGGTCCGCTACATATCTGGTATTTGGAAATTCACCATCCTAGTTTTAAAGTATTCAAAATATATCCTAAAGCAACTCTTGCTGTTGCAAAGTAGCAACAAGTTGCTGCAGCTTGCCAATGATATATGAAAAGCCAGAAGAATGTGGAGTTTATTTAGCATGAGAATGTTCACCGTTGAGATGCAGTTGCTGTAAGCAGAATTTAGTTATTGAGACGTTGTACTGTTAGGCTAACCCTCTGGAACAGTAAACCTCTATGTTAGTCTGTACTGCCCAGAATATGATCATTTATGAGACACTAATCAACTGTTCAAGATGTTAATTGTGTAGATAGATGTAGGTGTTTTGCTGAGACAGCAGAGGGAGACAGGACTCCGGAACTCCCAAGATATCCAAGAGATTGGTAATGTTAAGTATGAAGTGATGGGCAGTGATAGTGACAGAGTAGAGTTTGTCCTCTTAAGAGCACTATTGAAGAAGAGACATCTGTGGAGATAATATACAGGTAAGCTCAGTACATTCAATAATTGAGGCTTTGGCCTTTTTTTCTAGTCATAATGAAGTGTCTGAAATGTTTTATTGTTTTGTTGCTCGGGGGGTGGGTGCAGTGAAGGATGTCATGGTATAATTGGGAAAACCTCTATGAAAGCTGGAAGAGGAGCAAAAAGCTACTGTGTTGGAACTGATGACATAGGTTTAATTGGAGATAATTAATGTGTAATAAAAGTGTGAAATGTGTGTAAAATTATACTGATTCCCAGATGTAAATTAAAAGGTTTTGTTTTTTGGTTCATTGGTAACGTGAGGTTTAAATTCCATTCATTCAGGAAAAATAAAATAATCTGAGCTAACACATGCAACTTAAAACTACCACAAATCTATCCATGGTTGTACAATCACCATGATGTTTGCATCTCAAGTCCCGTATACAGTATGGATATAGCAAGTTACAATGGAAAAGTTGACACAAAAAGGTGGCAAAGGAAACCAAATGGCACTGACACTTAGTCCATGCAGATGTTCAAGTTTGCAATTATCGTTGGGAGAGAGATGATGTAAGAGAGATCTGATCTAGTTTTGTACAGGATTGGGAACTTAATATTTCTAGCTAAGTTTTGTAGAGAAGTCGTGGATGGGAGTTTGCAGGGTAATGAAGGTAGCTGCATAAAGAATTTTAGCATGGTGCTAAAATATAAAGATAATGTAGGGGATTGCATTAAAAAAGAATTCATAAAAATAGAATTCAGAATTAAATGCGCAATGAAGACTAATAAGAGAAAAATTGGAAATAGCAAACATAAAATGGTTAGATCCAATGTAAAAATAAATGGATAGTGAAAAATCATAGTGTGCTGAGCTAGAAAAGGATGAAGTTTAATCAGATAAAGGATCTGTTCAAATTAACTAGGCAAGAATTTTAGCAAACTGTTGATGGATCAATGGGAATTTGTTAACTGAGATTGATTGAATGCAAGATAAACTTGAAAGGATGTTTCAAGTAACAGAATTTTGTTCCTGGAGAGATTAAAGTTAACCTCCAACTTTAAAGGGTATTTGGTAAAAATGGTGCTAACAATGAACATAATAATGAATAGAGTGTAGTATGTGAAAGGCTTTTAATAGTGTTAAAGGAGATGTAATGAAATATCTTGTATCATTATTTACAATGATGATGTAACCTAATAAATTGTTCACGGTAACTAGAAAGGATACTGTTCCTTAACAAATTAATAGAACAGAATAAACCTCAGAGACCTGTTAAAGTACACCATTGGTTATTGAAAGATGACAGAAAATAACAAATTGGCTAGAATTTTCAGATCCCCAAGAAGTGCAAATTGTACTGTTGGATTAGAGAGTTGCTAATCTAATACTTTGTAAAACAATGATGAGGCTAAACTGGGTAACTGTAAACCTGTTAGTCTAACATCAGTGTGGACAAACTTTCAGGATTTATAGTTTAGGATGAAGTTAGAAAGCATTTAGAAATCCTTGGGTAAACCAAGAACAGTCATTATAGTTAACAAATTGCATGGTTCCTCAGGAAGAAATCATCGGATAAATAACAAGAATGTAGTAGATCTAAAATGTATGGATTTTCGAAGTAGATTTTAGTAGAAGAATATTGTCAGAAAAAATCAGGGGTGTGATCTTAAAGTAATTTATAGTTGAATGCATAGAAAATTAACTGATAGGAAATTGTTCAGATTGCTTGGATTGGCAAAAGAATAGAGCTAATACTTTTCAGAGATCAGAACATTTTTGTGGTATTTATAGAAGATTTTGGTATGGAGAATACAATTTCAAAATTTGGAAAACAGCTTTAAAAGAATTTAAGAAAGCATAGATGAGATTTATAACAATGCTACCAGGAATTGAGAATTCTAGCTCTGAGGAAAGATTGGATAGACTGGAATTTTCTTTGGCGTAGAGTAGGATGAGGGCAAGTTTAATTGAGGTGTGGAAAATATGAAGGGTCAAGATAAAGTCAATGAGAACTATTTCCATTAGCAGAGAGGTCAGTAACTTGGGACATAAATTTAAAGTAATTGGCAGAATTTCTTTCCTCCCAAAGGTTAGTGGGGGTCTGAACTGTGTAAAAGGGTGGCAGAGGCAATTCCACTCACCCTTTCTTTAAATTTTGGCTATGCGGCTACAGTGCTGTAATGTATAAAGCTATGGACCTAGAACTGGAAGATGGGATTGGATGAACACTGGCATTATAGACCAAATGACAGCCTCTTGTGATGTAAATTTTATAGGTTCTTATATTAGCAAATGGCAGAATAATGTACAAGCAAAATAAGGTATTTAGGGAAGAAACACAAGGATTTTTAGAACATAGAACATATTGTAGACCACAATGAACAGACAGTCCTGGGGGGTCTTCTGTAATTTTCTGAAAGTACAGATTTAGTAAATAAAGCTACAAAATGGGACCAATAGTACTTTTGATTTAAACAGGAGAAAGTAAAGAAATAAGGTTAGAATATATGCTTTGGTCACACTCGATGATCTGGCAGTAAATTGGGCCCATTTTGAAAAGTGCTCTCCTCCCAGCTCCTTTCCTGCATGAGGCACAAGTCTTCCATATACCAACACAATTGAACAGCATTTTGAAACGGCGTTTTTCTCAGACAATTTTTGATCTAGAAAGTATTCCCTGACACATTTAGGAGTGGTGACTTGGTGAAGTTTGATTAGTACAGCAATGGTTTTATCTCAAAAAGAAATTTTTTGCAATGTTACTCAATTGTGAGTGACCTGATTTTTAAATTACTGAAAATTTATTTTTGATGGGGGGAGGAAATAAGTACGAAACTATTTCTTATTGTGCTCGAGTACACTAATCAGTTTCCTGATAAATGTAGAAAAAAATGACATTCGGAACATTTTGAAATGTGACTGTTGATATCTTGTGTTCAAAAGACCCAACTTAATTTTTACAACTTTCAACTGAACATAATCAGCCAAAGCTCCCAATGGTGAAGAAGTCATCCTGAGAAAGTGACCAGTTTTATGGGCAGACTTGTTTGTGCAGTGTTACTAAAACAAGCGCAAAACATGATGGAAATTGTATTTACACCAAACACAATGGAGCGGATTTTCCAGCCACACTCGCTGCAAAAATCCCACCCATGGTCAACAGACCTTTGCATGGTTGGACTTTAACCTGGTGTTGTGAGACTTCTTACTAAGGAGTAATTGAGGCAGACACTACTGTGTCTCTCAAGGAAAAAACTGGATAACTATTTGAAGTGGAGGAAGAAGCTGTGGAATAAAACAGAAAATGCTAAAAAAAGAGATATGCAGACTCACAAAACATGAACTCTGTTCCTGTCTCCACAGATGCTGGCAGACTTGAGTTTTTCCAGCATTTTCTGTTTTTATTTCAGATTTCCAGTGTCTGCAGTATTTTACTTTTATTGATAAGTTCTGGAATTATTTTCCAAGTGCCCTAGCAAAGAGCAGGCAGGGACATGGCATCTTTCTCTATTGTAAACCTCTGCTCTAGGTACCATGTTGAAGGCCTTTCTCATCCTTTCTTTGCAATAACCTGAATAACGTTGCCGACATAATAAAACATCCAGCATTGCTAAATAAACTGAGGCTGAAAAATGGAAGACGAATAATTGGGGTATGAATTGAAGGCGGAATGTTGATGCGGGCATGAGAGGGAAGACTGCCAGGCAGAAAGAGACTTAATGAGTGTTCTATATAAAGCTGCTGAAGTTTTAGCTGAAAGTAGAATTGAGGGAGAGGTAAAGAATGGTAGAACTGGAAATAAACTGTCTATATTGGAACAGGTTGCTCTACGTAGACCCAAGGCCATAAAAAGATGAGGACTATGATTTTGTAATGATGCTTAAATAGATTGGAAGCCCATGATTGCAGGTTAGCACAGCTCAATTATACTTTGTAGCATCTAACTCAGAAAATTAACATAGAGTACATTTTATTGAGTTAAACTTTACAAAGGCATTTCAGCAGCAGGAAGGATGAAGGAGCCCAGAGATAGGGAGTGTTGCTGAGGTGCATTATGCCAGGTTTTGCAAGGTTTTGGGGTTTCAGTTCAGATTCCAGCAAGGCATATTGTAAACTGTCAGACTTAATTGGAGGGAGTTGCTAGTGAGAATGCGTTGGTTGCTAAGGTGTGGAATTTTGGACAGGAGTTGAATAGGTAAGAACCATTGGTCTTGCCAATGTTGAATTGAAGGAAGTTATTGATAACCAGAACTTCATGTCAACAAAGTCTAATGGTAGTTGAATTGAGAAGGGTAGCAGATCAGTAAAACTGGATTATGTCAGCATATTTGTGAAAGCTATTGACATGCCTTAAACTGATGTCAACGTGAGACAACAGCATGTAGACTTAGAACATCGGCCCTCGATGTTGTGCCGAGCTTTGTCCAAAACCAAGATCAAGCTATCCCACTCTTTATCATTCTGGTGTGCTCCATGTGCCTATCCAGTAACCGCTTGAAAGTTCCCAAAGTGTCCAACTCCACTATCACAGCAGGCAGTCCATTCCACGTCCCAACCACTCTGAGTAAAGAACCTACCTTGGACATCCCTCCTATATCTCCCACCATGAAGCTTATAATTATGCCCCCTAGTAACAGCTACATCCGCCCGAGGAAGTAGTCTCTGAAAGTCCACTCTATCTATCCCTCTCATCATCTTACAAAACTCTACTAAGTTGCCTCTCATCCTCCTCCGCTCTAAAGAGAAAAGGCCTAGCTCCTTCAACCTTTCCTCATAAGACCTACCCTCCAAACCAGGCAGCATCCTGGTAAATGTCCTCTGCGTTCTCTCCAACTCTTCCACGTCCTTCTTATAGTGAGGTGACCAGAACTGCACACAATATTCCAAATGTGGTCTCACCAAGGTCCTCTACGGTTGGAGCATAACCCCACAGCTCTTAAATTCAAACCCCTGTTAATAAATGCTAACACACTATAGGCCGCCTTCACCGCTTTATCCACTTGTGGCAACCTTCATGTGGATATAAACCCCAAGATCTGTGTTCCTCCAGGTTCCTCAGAACCCTGCCATTGACCCTGTAATCCGCATTCAAATTTGTCCTACCAAAATGAATCACCTCGCACTTATCAGGGTCAAACTCCATCTGCCACTTTTCAGCCCAGCTCTGCATCCTATCAATGTCGCTTTGCAGCCTACAATAGCCCTGCACCTCATCCACTACTCCATCAATCTTGGTGTCATCAGCAAATTTACTGACCCACCCTTCTGCCCCCTCTTCCAAGTCATTGATAAAAAATCACAAATAGTAAGGATCCAGCACTGATCCTTATGGTACATCACTGGTAACTGGTCTTTAGCCTAAAAATTTTCCATCCACCACCACCCTCTGACTTCTATGAGATAGCCAGTTACTTATCTAATTGGCCAAATTTCCCTCTATCCCACACCACCTTACTTTCTTCATGAGCCTACCATGCGGAACCTTATCAAATGCCTTACTAAAATCCATGTATACAACATCAACTGCTCTATCTTCATCTACACACTTAATTGCCTCCTCAAAGAATTCAGTCAAATTTGTGAGGCAAGGCTTGCCTTTCGCGAAACCGTGCTGACTATCCCAGATTAAGCTGCATCTTTCCAAATGGTCGTAAATCCTGTCCTTCAGGACCTTTTCCATTAACTTACTGACCACTGAAGTAAGACTAACCAGCATATAATTACCAGGGTCATTCCTATTTCCTTTCTTGTGAATGACAGAGATTCTGTGTAGAGCTTTGGTGCATCTGTTGTTTCTATAATGAAATGTGAAATGCCATTATTGGAGATGTGCTAATTGTGTGGTGAAAGCAGAAATTAAATTAAGTTAGAGCAAGTCCGCTGGGTTAAGGGGATAGGACAGAGGGTAGAATCTGGGTGGGATCCTCTTTTGGAGGGTCAGTATGACTCGATGGGCCAAATGGCCTCTTTCTGCACTGTAGAAATTCTATGGTTTAGTGCCTTGGAGGTGATCCGCAGTTGGCGAATTGGTGGAACGGTCCTGCTTCGAGATACCAGATACTAGTTTGTTTTTTCTTACCTCAGTTTGAGAGACCAGGATATTATCTGCCATCAAGTCCCTTTGTCAACAGTTATGGAAGTTCAGCCCAGTCATGCTTTGTAGATCACTGCATGGTTTGAACACATAGATATAATTAACTAATGCAACTTAATCGTTGTCTTTTGTTAGAAGTGCATCCTGCACTTTGTGAAGGTAATTTATTTACAATAACTAGCTACTGATAAACACCATTTGAAAAGATAAAGAACTTAAATGATATTTTTGTGCCTTAGTTATTGTAATAATCGTGAGGCTCTACAATTACTTGACAGGTGAAAGTAATTGAATTATTTATTTGAAGCAAACTATATGTAAAGGAGGACAATGAAGACCTCCATACTCTTCAACTCCTGAGGATCAACTGTCAGAGCTCAGTTGCCGATTTCCAACTGCTGTCCTTTAACCACCACAACACTAGCTTAGACCTATGCTCCACTTCCGCAGAACACGAGTTTGGACTCGCGTTCAACCGCCCCTCCATACTTTCCACCCACTCTGCACTTGGCTCAACCGTCATGTATCACGTTCAGCTGTTCTACCAGTTACACAACATGCCTTCATGTAAAGGGAATGTGCATAAGTATGACTTCTTAAAAAATCGTAATTAATTGTAAAGTAGAAACTAATTAGGACACAGATGTGACCTCAGATTTTACTGAAATTGTTGATAAATATGTTGATGATTGTCGATAAATGTGTTGATGATTGTTGATAAATGTTTAACATTTAATAGGTATAATATTTTCATCTACCGTCAGGTCACTGCATTCTGTTTTAATAAACATATAAATAGAAGTTGATTTCTCTTTCTGCTTCAGCCTAATTGTGAGCAAACTCTCCATCAAAAAGATTCATTACTTTTCAGTGAATTAGAGTATTTTTGAAGTGCAACCTTATTCTCCTCTGAATCTCCACCCTTTCTTTAGGGCCTTGGTAACTTCCCATCTGTGTAGTCTCAATTGGTAGCAGAATTATAGAAGGATTTAATTTCTTGACCATGTTGGTTGACATTGCAAGAGACTAGTATGGTTCTGTATGTCACACCCAACTAATTTACACTTCCTCTTGTGGAATGCGTTACTTATTTCCTCCCCACCCCTAGGGTGAAAGCATATCAGTCAGATAAATAAATGTAATGCTGCAGATCACATCATGGAGTGCTGAGCTGATCATATCCTGCAAGTTTCTTTTCCTTGTTCTCCCTCAACCTCCCACCACTACCACCACAGATAAAGTTTGATTTCCTATTGATAGCCCAACCAATAAGTTTATTGCTATGGTGCCCACCCCTGCTGAGTGAGTTTAGCAGGTTGTTTTCTAGGCCCCCACTCTCTGCTGATTGAGGTTGCCTGCCCAAGTGTTATTCCTGTTACAAACAGAACCAGGAATTGTAGTTGTTTGCCAATTTTAAGAAGACAGGCAAGTGGAAACAAACATGTCGGTTTGCAGTGGTTTCTTATACTTTTGTTTTCCCCACAACAATGCAAAGAAAATGTTCTGACTCGGCCACATTCCTGTTTGAGCCCGACCCCTGGGTGAAAAAGCTAACCAGCCTGTTTCACTTTGTGTTTAGCAGCCAAAATGAAATGTGAACTGATAGAGAGGTGATGACTTGTGAATTGCTTCAGATTGCTGCCTCAGAAGGATGAATTTTAAACTATTGTGCATTGTAGATATTGATTCAAATAAAATGGCAGTTTCCCTTTCCTGAAAGATGTTGCATCACAAGTAAATAGCAGCAGTTGATATATACACCTGAAATATTTTTCATTCAGCAGCAGAATATACTAGCCTTGCTTTTCTGTGTGAAAACCCTCTCTCCTTACTTGCACCACCAACCCTGTCAGCTTTAAACATCGAATATTCAATTGTCGAGGCTGTAATAAAACGCACAGATTTTGCATACAGTCAGCTTTAAGTGTTACAATGAGATTACAATTTAGGTTTGCTTTGATTTTTCAGGCTCTGGGGGTTGCCAGTCAAAATGATCGCGCCACCATAAAGAAAAAGCTTAAAGAAATTAAGAAAGCACAAGAGAAACTAGAGAAACAAAAAGACAAGATTCAAAAGAAAGAGAAAGATCAACAGAGGAAAGTTGGTAAACAGGTCACCTCTGTCGAAACAATCTGTTAAATGGGACTAAAAGTGTGATTGAGATCACTTTAGACAGTTGTGCTATCAGTGTTATAGTATATACTTCACAAAATAAGTGATTCAGATATACAAAAAAACTCAAATGTATGTTAGTTTGACATTTTTACTAGATAAATTTATGGTACATTTTCATGTTTGGAGTAGATAAATTTCTGTATATATTGTTAATACATTTTTGTAGGTTTGTAATTCTATGCAGTTTTAATTAGCTCTGGCCTTACAACGGTAATAAATGAAATTAATATTTTAATAAAACCTAGAATATCATTCTAATTTCATAAAATATCTTGATAAAGGATATTGAAAAGTATATCGAATTTCTGAATGTGATGGGAGCTTAATTGCAAGAAAAAATACACTACACAGTCACTTATGTACAGAGCTTTAGAGAATATAGTACAACAATGAAACACTTAATATTATGCCTGTGGGATAAATGGCTTCAGGGTTCAATGTGCATTTCACAAAAGGTGATAGATTTTTGTACTTACAATGAAAACTGTACAATGTTGCATTTTTATAATTCTGTACCTTATAAATCCATTGCACGTAAGGGCTGAAACTTTTTTCTTTAATCCTCTCCATCAAGTTAATATGAGTGATTTAATTTTTATCCAAAGAGAAATGAGTGATTGGGGAGTGATTACAAGAAAATACATTGAGAGCTCTAGTGTTGTAGACCACAAAGGCTAAGCTTTGAGTGGGCTGTTATCCTTTGAATCCAGGGGAAGATTACTTTAATTACCATCTCTCCCATTGACAAATTTTTGTAATGCCTAAGGCTGTTACTTTTTTGGTTCTTTGCTTTCAGTCTCTATATTTCCCCGATCTTTATCACCCAAACATTGAAAGCCTCTCAACTTATGCCATTACCTGATGATTTTTTGTATATGCCACTTGATTTTTTTTGTGTGCCTTTTACAGTTGCACATCAAGATGTAAGCTGGTATACTGTGTCATAGTTTTACTCATTTCCTCTCTTACATACCATCAGAAGATAAGGCACGATGCGTGATAACTTACTTGCATCTCTCTGCTGCCTATTTGATTAGCTTTCCCTCTCAAATTTCTAGTTTTTACATGTCTGTTTTTTTTTTCTCATGGTCTCTGTGTCTCAACTGCATTATTTTCTCTTCTATATTCAGCAAGCAAAATGCAATAGTTGATCTAATTAAAAGCTGGTGTCCTGAAGCTGCCCAGGTTGCCTTGACAGGCATCCCATACTTTTTAATGATTCCAGCAAACTAATATATTTGTTACATTATTGTGTTTCTTTTCCAAGTCTTTGAAATAAACATTATCTGGGAAGTGAGTATGAAAATAAGCATGCAAATTATTTTTGTAAAGTTTAGAAAGCGTTGAATGTCCACCTGGAAAATGTGCTATTCATTGTTCCTAATGACATTCACTTGAATTTAAATTTCTGAACTAAACACTGGAAGCAAAGAGCCATTAAGTAGTATTGTTTAAAATCAAGTTTAACATGCTGCATGAAAGCATTTTTTTGCCAGTGGGTCTTATTGCCAATGACTGGATTCAGGAAGCTGCTTTCAGTAGTATGGTAGAATTACTGCAAAAATGTAATTTTGTATTACAAAACCTGTATTTGTATTCTTCTGAAAAGTTTGGTTTTCCCCTACTGCTTAAAAAACACGTTGTGACAAAAAGGAAAGAAAAATTGTTTGTTCTTATTTGTTTATCCATTGAATAAAATTGAATAATCATCCATAAAAAGGATTTGAGGATGTTGTTCCTTTTAAAGTTCTTATCCTTAACAGTCATGTGCTTTGCTGTCTTTTTTCCTTCCCAATTACAAATCATTGCACTGCAGTTATGTCATGAATTCTACTATTGCACAACAGAATAAGAATCAATTTATCAGCTATTTTCTCATAATTCATGTTAATGTCTAGTAGATTTTTACTCTTTTATATACTGTTCTAAAATGGACTTGTTTCAGTTTACTTTCTGTTTTTGGAATGTGTTTTTCACCAATCTGAATGGAAGCATATTAGTACGGTACTTTTCGAAAAAATCTGATTGACTTTTCTAATGCAAAGAAGTTATAAAAAGGGAAACAGTTCTCACTGGCTACCTTTTGTAGGCAGAGTATTGTCTAAATAAGGACTTGTAGGACACTCTCCCATTGTAAAACTTTTCACCTACACAGTAGCCTTTGTTCCCTTAGCCCTCCCTGAAATTAGCAAGTTGTATTTCATGCTCAGAGCTTTATGAAGGCTTTTGTGTACCTGCTGGAGCGGGTGATGGAAGTAAGGATGTTTTCATTATCGCCATTGACTGATCAACAAAGCTTGCACTTGTAGTGCAACAAATATTGCGCCATGGAGTTTTGGACTGTCTACAAGGATAAAATCAGGGAAGCCTGCTGGTCTTCCGCTTAGATACTTTGTTACAGATCTTTAAGAATGCTCACTACCAAGCATCGAGTTTCTGAGTGCGTAGTGGAATATATTTCTTTATGTTGGATTTCAAGTTTTCAAGTTCCTCCAAGCAGGATGAAGGCTTACTCAGCTTAGGGTGTGAATACATCTTAGCCAATGTGCAATATGCTTATCTTGACACAATGTGTATGGAGTATACACGTTTTTGCAAAAATTACTGACTTTTGCTGAATGTTCAAAAAGCAAGTAATTTGTAATTTCTGTACTTCTGATAAATTACCCACATTTTGTTCATCCAGTCCATATAAAATTCCCTCTTAATTTCCCTGATTTGTAGTGCTTTTGAGCTTTGTTACATAGCATGGTTTGTGCACATGTATCTTGCTGCTTCCTCCTTTGAGGAGTCCAGGTGAGGACCCAGAACAAGATTTTATACGTAATACAAATTACTTCTGTGCATTTGGCATGCTTTCACTAGCTCATGATTCACCACTTTGAAGGATGAACTAGTCTGAAAGAATGAGAAAGCATAGGATTCGTGCAGGAATAGGCCACTCGGCCCTCGAAACCTACAACACTTTCAATTAGATCATGGCTGATGTGGTTGTGGTCTGCCATCCCATAACTCTGACTCCCTTGTCTATCAAAACTCAGCCTAACATTTGAATAGATAAATGACCCAAGCTTCCTAGCTTTCTAACCGCCCTCTGAGAGAAAAAAATTCTCACCTTCATCTTAAATGGTTGACCTCACATTCTTAAACTATGTCCCCTAGTTTTAGCCTCTCCCTCAAATTGAAGCTATTGCAAATCTTGCTTTATTTGCAATTACCTGCAAAGAAAAACATGAAGATCCATCCTTCTTGGACAAAATGGGTTACTTACTCTGGACACATCTGACAATTCAAAATTTGTTCCTGCATAAAAGAAAATATTCAATTGTTAACAGACAAGGGTTAATTCTCTGCTAGTTTCAAAAGGGGTGGAGTAAAGTTCTCAAATGGACGTTATTATGTCATCACCCATATCTGGGAATCATTCTCTCTTGTTTTCCCCAGCATCTGATTTCAAAATCATCCTTTTTTGTGGTTCTAATTGTGTCAGGAGTAAATCTTTTGGCCTGACGAGGTTTTAACCCAAGATCAATGCAAGATTTGTCACAATCGTTTAAAATATTCCAAATTTTAATCAACCACTATAATTAAAAATATCTCAATCTCGCGTGTGAACTTGTATCCAGTTTAAAATTCCCACATTTCTTAAAATATTCTGGATTCATCCTTGAAATGTGAATCCAGGTCCATAACCTATGAAAAATAACTTCATCAATTACACTTCCTTTTTCTTAATCTATTTGACTTAAATCACAAACTATGATCTCAAAATCATGCCAAAAACATTAAAGCATAGAAACATAGCACCGGCTTCAAAGCAACAATGAATTCTGTAAGTGTAAACTTGTAAATTCCTATAATTAAAACCCTTAACTTTATCTCCCCAGATGGAAAAATCTTGACTTCAAAACCAAAATAAACAAATCTATGAATGTACAGATAAGCTGTAATTCAGCCCTTCCTCTAGACGGTACAAATTGCTACCTGATTTAAGAGAGAGCTTGGCTCTCTCAGATTTGTTTTTAAAGATAAACTTTCAAGAAGTTTACTGCATCTCCTCCCTATTCTGTAATAAATTCAAGTTCTGCTTTTTCGGCTCTTGCCTTTTTGATATTTGTCTTCTTGGCTGCCACAGCTTATGGTCTTATTGACTACCACACACTAATAGCTTCATCTTTTCGCTCCCCTTGTTTGGTTTACTTTATTTTTTCCTCTTTAAACTGGCTACTTTTGCTGGGTTTACAATGGCTCCACTCAAGAGTATCAATCAAATGATTCATACTTACTGCTATCCCCAGCCGGCGTGAGTGAAATCCCATCCTGTCATCAAATCTGTTGGAGGCTGTATGATAGTTTTTTTAAAAAAACAAGAAAACCATCATTTCCTTCAAGTAGCCAAGCAAAGAAACAGAAGTTTCAAGATGAACTTTACTACAACCACCTGCAGGACCTTGAATGTCCATAGAGGGCATTCAGAGTGAAGAATTCAGAAATACAAAGGTAATTCAAGTCTCTGTCAATTACAAGTAATTAGCATATAGCAATAAAAGAGTAGGAGTTATCTTTATCCAATCATAGTTATGGTTACATCATGCATATGTAAGGGAATGTTATTTTGACAAGAAATGATAGTTATATCTCTGACAATGGTATCTCAACCTCCCTTTCCGTTGTTCTTGTTCTAATGGGCAGATAGTAACTGCAGCTGCACATCATTCGATTAGATAGTCCTTGAGCGTTATCTGGGCTTACTTTAATCAAAACCTGTTATTTGCACATAGTTTTTCCTGTGTGACTGAGATTCAGCTTGCAACTTGTGATTTTTAACCCTTTCACCTCTTATCCCATGAATGAGTCAAGTGAACTGTCTGAAGTGCTAACAATATTTTTTTTCAAGTGAGTAGAACAAAACTACATTGTATCTCACAGATGGCATCACCATGGTCATGTACAACTACACAAAAACCTCCCTATTTTATACTCCATTCCCCTTGCAATAAACGTCAACATTTCAGTTGTCTTCCTAATCACTTGCTGTGCCTGCATACTAACTTTGTGATTCATGTACCAGGGCACCCAGATCCTGTTGAAAATAATTCATATTGAAGAGAGTAACATTAGATTGTATGGGGGGACTATTTAAATTATTGTGGTGATGATTATTTTATCCTTTGTTCATATTTCATTAGTCAATTTACAATGTTCTTGGATTGTTTCCAGTAATCATAGAGATCTTCATATTTGTAAAGTTATTTATTTAGCTGGAATTCTTGATCTAATCCACCTCACCACCATTGCCAGCAAGAACAGAGAATTTGGCACTCAGCCAAAACTCGATTGACTGCAGCCAAACCGGTGAATCCCAGCCACGGGTGAAATTGGAGAATCCTGGCCTTTGTCATGTTGTGGTGCAACTAACTAATGTCCATTCAGCTTAACCTTCAAATGTGAAATATACATAATTCTATTAAAATAGATGATGCAACTGTAATCATTTTTAGGAAAATGTGACTGACAAAATTGAACAGATTTAAAAATGCAGTAACTAATTTCATAATGTACATGACAGTGCATAGTTAAATGTTCTGCCAAAAATAATGAGCTGATGAATGTACATTAAAATTGATAACCTGGCTACTAACATGTAAAATAAAACTAAGGGTGGGATTTAATACCTTCCCCTGGGCAGGCTTAGTGGCAGGAGCACTGCCCTTTCCTGCCTTCACTCAGCTGTGCCTGGTTTCCCTGGCAATCCTGCTCTCAGGTGGGTGTAGTACCAGTGGCAGCCATTGCCTCTCTGATGGCCTTACTGAACAATGTTGCCAATCTCAGATTGACTTTCGGGAGGTGGGATGTCTGCCCACAGTGTCTTTGATCCTGGGGAAATCCTGCTGCTGGCCAAGTAAGTGCCTGATTGGTACTTAATGGAGCAGGCCTTCCCAAAAAGAGGCAACCTGGGGCTCTGGCAAGCTCTCTAACTGCAGGCAAGACCAGCGTTGCTTGCTTTAAATTCTATCCCAAGTGTTTTTAAATGTAAAATGTGGATTTTCTGTACGTAACTGTTGAGTTTCATGCACAGACATACATCAATGGGATCTACATCAGGAAAATATTTTTCTGGCTTTGATTTTATAAATCTTGTCAAATAACATGATAAAATATTCCATAGTGTTTCGCAGGAACATTATTAACCAAACTATGACGCTGAGCTACATAAGGGGATTTGGTCAAATGACCAAATGTTTAGGGAGTGTCTTAAAATAGGAAAGCTAAGTAGAGACAGAGACATGTAAGGTGAGTATTCCAAAATTTGGGGTCTGGGCAACTGAATGTTTGGTCATCAATGGTGGATAAATTAATATTGGGGGTGCACATGATGCCAGAATTATTGGAGTGTAGATATTTCAGAGGATTGTGGGACTCGAGGAGACTGGAGATGGAGGGGAGGGATGAAAATTAGGATGAGAATTTTAAAATTAAAATGTTGCTTGTAAATGAATGAGGAGAATGGGACTTGCTGAGAGTATTGGGGAAAAATGGGACTTGCCGAGAGTCTTGGGGAAAAATGGGACTTGCCGAGAGTTTCGGGGAAATGGGACTTGCCGAGAGTTTAGAGGAATGGGACACATTGTGAGTTAAAACAATGGGCAGCAGAATTTTGGATGACCTCACTTTGTAGAACGTAGGATCCCAGTCAGGAGTGTGTTAGAATAGTTGAGTCCAGAGAGAGGAAAGGCATGAGAGGCTAGAATTTCTGAGAGCTCAATTTAGCCAGGGTAGCAAAACCTTCTGGCTAATACTAAATTACCCTGCTCTAGCATTCAAGGTTTAAAAGCAAATACTTATTTAGAGCAATTGTCAGTGTGGTACTAAATCATACATTCCTAAATGCTCCCAGTTCAAATCATGGTTTATGCTAAATTTAGTGATCCCTGCGGGGAAGCAGTCCTACAGCAGCAACTGCTCACAACAGTCGGTCACAATTGACAGCATTTGTGGTGAGAGAATAGATCGAAAGTTTCAAATCAGGATGACGCAGACTTGAAATGTTGGCTCTATTATCTCTCCACAATGCTGTCAGACCAGCATTTTCTGTTTTTGTTTAAGATTCCAGCATCTGCAGTATTTTGCTTTTATATTAAGTTGGTCACAATTGCCTAGGTTAGAGAATGATAACTCAGTGACCATGTGTGAAACTTTTTCAAAACCAGAACCTGCCTGATGTATTTGAATAGTATGTTGACATTCTGCATCTACTGAAATGTGAGGAGTGGTTACTGAGGGAAGATATTTATTGTTGCTCAGGCCAACAAACAATAATATAAAAATCTTGCATTTATGTGGTGTGTCTTTAGCATTGCAAACGGTTCCAAGATGCTTCAAGGAATGTTACCAAACAAAATTTGAAATTGTACCACATGAGACATTAGAAGAATGACATGAAGCTTGCTGGGAGATTTAATTGAGCGTCTTAAAGGAAGATAGAGAGGATTGGAGGAGGGGGGGGATTTTCCCCCTTTGGCAGCCACCCTTCAGCTGTTGGACGCAATGTTGGAACAAAAAAAAATTGAAAATGTGCAAGAGGTAAAAATTGAAGAAGTGCAATTATACAACTAAAAGAGGCTACAAAGAGGGAGGAATATCATTCAGGAATAAAGATTTGTGAGAAAGTGTAGCAAAACTGCAAGAAAAACTCTATATGGATCACTGATCACAATTGCATGGTTCATGAGCAAATTGAAAAACTGACGATTTGGTATGACCTAATTTTGAAATAGGTGCAGACACTTATATTTAAACTTTTCACAAATGATGCAATTCATTTACCCAATTGAACTTGATTTTCTTGAATTGATTACTTATTTTCTGAACTTCTGTCTGTTTACTGTTTTGATTTAATGTATTTTTTTCACTGGTTTCCTTTTATCCTTTTTGACAAACAAGATCCTATAGTGCAATGTTCAGTCGTATCTCTGATTCCAAGCTGTGGATGTAGAGAGATGTATACCTTCAAACAACCGCACAACCTCAAACAGACCATTGTCCGCAGCCTACCCAGCCTTCAGGGGAACAATGACCACGACGCCATACAACCCTGCCACAGCAACCTCTGCAAGACGTGCCAGATCATTGACATGGATGCCATCATCTCATGCGAGAACACCATCCACCAGGTACACAGTACATACACTTGCAATTTGGCCAACGTTGTCTACCTGATACGCTGCAGGAAAGGATGTCCCGAGGCATGGTACATTGGGGAGACCATGCAGACGCTACAATAACAGATGAATGAACACCACTTGACAATCACCAGGCAAGACTGTTTTCTTCCTGTTGGCGAACACTTCAACAGTCACAAGCATTTGGCCTCTGATCTTCAGGTAAGCATTCTCCAAGGCAGCCTTCATGACACATGAAAGCACAGAGTCACTGGGCAAAGATGATAGTCAAGTTCCGCACACGAGGACAGCCTCAACCCGGATCTTGGGTTCATGTCATATTATCTGTAATCCCCACAACTTGCCTGGGCTTGCAAATTCTCACTTACTGTCCTGTCTGGAGACAATACAGATCTCTTTAACCTGTGCTTAACGTTCTCTCCACTTACATTGAGTACCTTTAACACTTGATTACCTGTAAAGATTCGCGTTTCAACCATAATTTTGTATTTTGTAAATTGAGTTTGTGTCTTTATATGTCCTGTTTGTGAACCAAACTCCCACTTACCTGACAAAAGAGCAGTGCTCCAAAAGCTAATGGATTTTGCTACCAAATAAATCTGTTGAACTTTAACTTGGTGTTGTGAGACTTCTTACTGTATATACAGAGACCACAGTGGTGCCACACACTGCCACCCAGTGGCTGGACTTGAGTATAATTCTTTTGCAACAAAGAGGTTATAGAACCACCCAGTGGTGTGTCACAGAGTCCACTGGTGTGACAACATTCATGTTGTAGTCTGGAGCTATGGATAGTGATGGCGGAGACTCCAACTTTCTTTCTGTCACGTGGTTGGTCAGTGTGCATTGGAAGGATTTGTGATTGATAAATATAAATGAGGTGACTTTACTGAAATTAGAGAGAAATGAGCAGAGTGTATATTGGACCTGCTGTGTTTAGGATTCTTGGGGACTAGCAATTCTTTTCACTTTAAACAAAGTAAAATCATTGCTTGGAGCAAGGAGCACATTTCCCATCACAACAACGCTCCCAAACAGTCCCTACCCTTTTGCTGCTTCATTTGTCTCTGTGATCTGCTATCACTGGGGACAATAGTTTTTATTCAATTGCTTAAATGGGAGAGTTACCTGTGGAGAGACAAAGGCTGCCAACCACTCAATCACATTACCATGATTAAGGTCTGAGGCCTGATTTCACACTTGCCTTCTGCTTTCCTGGTTGGGGCACATGCTCTATAAATGATCATTTCAGGGTCAAAATCAGACTTGAAAATAGTTTCCACCCCAGCACTATGTTTTGTAGACCTCTGCTGTGTTGGCTTAGAGAGTGGAGATAACTGGGCAAGGGGTCATAGATATAATTTAGTTCCCATCTTTTGCTCTGACCCTAGTTTTATATAATAACTTTTCTTTATTAAAGTAACAATCTACAGCAGTTGAGGAAGCACGGGAGTAGTGAATGGGAACATGGAGTATTTCTGCAGCAGAGGCAAAGGAAGTGAGATGAATGCTGGGATGTGGCAGCATCAACAAGAGCTAGAAGGGGATTACAACATGGCGAGTTTACTTGTGACAAATCCATTATAAATGTAAATATGGGTATTTATTATGGAAAAAACACTATGATAAGGTTTTGTATTAGGAGTGTGCAGGTTCGATGATTTTTCACCTAGACTGTTTAGTGTAGCAGTTACGAACTCTGCCATTTTCTATATGGGGAATTCACTATAATAAGTTTTTCTATTCTCTCATGGGATATGAGTGTAGGTGGCATTTGTTGCTCATCCCTAATTGCTCTCGAGAAAGTGATGATAAACTGTCTTTTTGAACCACCACATGTTGTGTAGGCACACCCATCGCAGTGTTAGGAAGGGAATCTGGAGGTATGCTTGGGACAAATCTATCTTACTGAACTGCTGACCATTAGACAATCCAGCAAATAGGTCCTCGATTAATGATAAGGGACACTGGTCAACACACTGTACTGGATTTATCGTCATCTTAAAGTCCCTGCAGATTTGTACAGAACTATCCAATTTGATGATTGGGGTTGCCCAATCGCTGCTTATTGCAGATGCAATCACTCGATCCTTGACTAATTTGTCTTGTTCCTCTTTTGTTTTGGTTTTAATTGCAAAAGGCAAAGTTCTTGTCTTGAAACATTTAGCGTTGCATTTGATCTTGAGTTTTGCCCACTGTTACAATGCTGAGTCTTTAGGTTATAGAATCTTTTTTCCCCCCCACTTGTTTCATTTCCTTTTCCAAATGTAATTTGTGTAATTTCCTTTGTTGTTTCTTTAAATTATTTCTTGGCAGGACTGTGATTTCAAGAAAAAGAAAAATTCCAGTATAGTTTCTCCCTTTCTTTTTATAGCAAAAGCCAATCTGCCTTTAAAACAGAAGATTGGATGTTGTGCTTTTGTTGTCTTTCTATAGGCATGTTTCCTCTCTCTCTGAGACACAGTACTTGACACTGCCATGTGCGATAGTGCACAACCCAAGATAATTCTCCAATTCAATAAGTAATATTATTGATTTTAGTCGTACTGTCTTATTGTCACTATTTGCTTATTTTCCACATATCACCAACGGAGAATTGGAGGCAACAAGAAGGGCTCCAGTGGCAGATACTCTGAGAGGAGGGCATCCCTCTTATCCCTTTAGTCAAAATGTAACCAACCAACCATGATCCTCACCCTCAAGTTGTGCCTGGGAAAGGAGCCAGAATAAGAGAAAGGCATTTTTACCCTGAGGGGAAGGCTGACCATAAGAATAGCTTGGCAGCTCTTCAATTTGCATTTTGTTGCAGTGATGTGCATTAACTGTTCTTTGCTCAAGTAAATGCAAAGATGCATTAATTTAATGGAATCATTCAATGGGGGCACTTTTATCAGCATGCTCATATGGGGGTAGAAAGTCTGATAGGTTTTTATTCTTAAAATGGGTACTTGATTGAAGAATTGGTCCCTTTGTAAGACAGCAGAGGGTTAAGGCAGCAGAGATTAATTGTGTTAAATCAAGGAGAAGTCCCTTGTTGCAATTGCTAAAGAGGCTCCAATTGCTATTTTCTCCTCTCTCCATAACAGATAAGGCCCCCTCTGCGGGAATGGTTAAGTCCAAGCTTTTTCATGTGGGAATGTATATTGTATAAAGCAAGCTACAACTGTACATTGGTTAGGGATTGGAGACTGGCAGGGAAGACTACTTCTGCTCCTCTTATAATCCAGATCCAACCAACACTTAAATTTTGCACAGAAAAAAGCAAATACCATGGAAATACTTAGGAAGAACTTGTAGTTATATCAAGTGTTATGTTCTTATGTATTCTCTTGTGGGCAACTGTAACAGTAATGAGGTAAGAGTCAGTTAATCCAACTTATTGCAGATTGAGGGATGAATGTTGGCCAGGTCACTGGGTGAACTCTTTTTGAATAGTGTCACAGATATTTTCCCATCAATTTGAACAGATACAAGGTGTTCAGTTGAACAACTCTTCTAAAGCATGAAGTCTGGGCTGAAGTTTTCAGTGGGGGTTGAATGCAAACATTTTTAACACAGGCTTGAGGATGTTCCAGTGGAGCGCGTTCCTTTTCACTCGTCTGTGATATCATTGCTCACCAACAGTACCAGATGTGAAATAAAGCAAAGCAGCCAAGGGTGCCAGTAATTTATTTAAAACATATATTTACTTCAGTTCATCTATCAGTATTCAACAGTTGAGAGAAATATAATTCTTGTGACTAGGCTTTTGCACAGGTGAGGTTGCCGTAGGGGGTGGGGGTTGCATGGGCTGGGTTAGGAGAAGCAACATCTTTTGTTGCTAAGTGATTTTGTTATAAATCAATCACAAAGATTCCATCTGGCGAGTGGCCTACTCTTCATTCTTCTGCTTCGCCAGATTCAGTCTGACAAATAGCTGTTGCTCCAGAGTGCCAGGTTTCTGTGCCAGTATCCTTCTGGGATGCAAAGCTGGCAGTGGCCACTGAAACTATGCCAAAAGTGCATCTACAGAGTTGGCAATGTAAATAGGGGCCAGGCTGCTTGCTGTGAAATTTATTCTGTAATCTGAAAGGATTTGATCACAATGAAACCACTTCAAAGGTCAGTCTCAGGATTCCCGATTCTAAGTTTGATTCATTTATGTTTAGGTGCAGAATGCAGATTAGCACAGGGGTTAGCACTGCTGCCTCACAACTCCAGGGAGCTGGGTGCGATTGCTAGCTTGAGTCCCTGTCTGCATGTTCTCCCTATGCCTGTGTGGGTTTCCTCCAGCTCCTCCAGTTTCTTCCCACAGTCTGAAAGACATACTGGTCAGGTGCATTGGTCATGCTAAAGTATCCCTCCGTATACCTGAAAAGGTGCCAGAGTATGGCGACTAAGGGATTTTCACACTAACTTCATTGTAGTATTAATGTTAGCCTATTTGGACACTAATAAATAAACATAGCAATGATTTAAGAATTAAGTTACATTTTTGCTCAGCACTTTATGCAGCTAAAGTTTTTTTTCAGATTCCTAGCTAAGGAATAATTTTTGAACTGATGAAACATTTGAACAAATGTTTTTGGGCTGACCGTTCAAGATAAATTACATAAGTTGTTTGGGGCCAGGTCTAGCTGAGTATTTATGATTTCAATTAGAGATTAGAAACGTTAGCAATGAGATGAATTTCTTCAGAGGATGTTGCCTCCAATTTTCTCACCTGAAGGTGCAAACCTGTATAGGAATCAAGTTGCATGAATATCAGGAGCAGAACACGACCTTCACTGAAGTATTTTGAAGTAACTATCTGGCAGCAGTTGAATGCTTAATGGGGTAAATGCTACAAATTCTACCCAGATTGAGACTACTGGTTGGCTAAATGGAAGTTGTTCAAGAACATCCAGTGTAGCAATTAACTAACTTATTGTTAGTTTGATCAGTAGCAGTGCAGAAGTAAAATCCATTGTCGATAGTTACTTTTCCCCTGATACCAGTGTTCATTCAAGATCATAAGATGATTTATTTGTCCACCATACTTAATCTAAAGCAGAAAGAGCCTATAGTTCTGCATTGCAGCATCCAATTAATTTAAAATACTTTATAGAGATTCAGCCTACTATCCTAGCTGGAAGTATCTTTTTATTTCTTTATGGATGCATGCATTGCTGACAAGGCCAGCATCCATAATTAATCTCGAGAAGATGGTGATGAGCTGCTGCCTTTCATTGCTGCAGGTAGTGTGGTACAGGCACACCTACAGCGCTATTGAGGAGGAGATTCAGGTTTTTAACCCAGTGAAGTGAAGGATCTTTCCAAATCAGGATGGTGTGTGTCTTGGAGGGGAACTTGAACTGTGTGGTGTTCCCAGGTGTTTACCATCTAAAAGGACAAGGGCAGTAGAGATTGCAGGTTTGGAAGGTGCACTCGAAGGAGGCGTGGTGATTTGTTGTAATGTATCTTATAGATGGTTACTGTTGCAAATACAAAGTTTGAGATTGTGTTTTGGAACTGTCTCTTTAATTAAGATAAAATGGAGGAATGAAGAGGGAAATGTGACCTGCTTTAAATTCTTCTTGACAACAAACCTAGTTGCCATGGTTGATATGGGGACAAAAGAGCCCAAGGCGAGAGATTTGCTGAGAAAGTGTAAAATGGACATTGGTATAAACATCTATGCTGACTGTGGGTAGACTGCTAGCCTCCAAGACTCACGATAGGGTGCCAGGTTTTATGAATTTATACTTTGAACTGTTTGTGTAATTCCATGATAGAATGAAGCAGGGGTGGGAATGGTCTAAGGAATAGTGAGTTAGCATTTCTACCTGGCTGCAAGACCCATGTGATTCACATTAGAATTGGAGATGGGGTTAGGAAAAAGAAATCTATAGCAAGTCATTGCTGTGTGGGTTACAGTTTTCTTAATATTTCACTGAATCTCACAGGCAAGAATCAGTCTACTGTCATCTGAGAGATAAAGAATGGGATGATAGAGTCAACTAGTCCTGCATTTGAAGCAGAGAAAACACTAATCCAATTGTTCACCGTGCAGGAGGAAGTTCTCACGCAGATTTAAGCAGTTCAAGAAGACTGGAAGATTCCCCAAATCTAGATGGGAAAAATCTCCAACATAATCCTCGTCAGAAAAGCCAGTTGTGAGATTAGAAATTACCCAGCTGGGAAAGGAAGAGGAAAGTAGCAATGAAGAGAAAGAATAGCTGGTTCTAGGGGACTAAAATATCCATTTAAGAAATAATGAAAAGTATAACCACAGTGAGGGGATTTTTAGTAGTTAAATGGGGAAATATTTCCATGGTTTAGCATATATGTTGCCTACAAAGATAGGTTTTAGTTCATGCTGCTTTTAGTTGTGCATTACAGTAAAATCTTTAAACTCGACTTCTTTTATCTTTGGCAAAAATACTCACCCTTTGCTTAAGTTCAGTGAGAAATGAGTTGAAATATGTCTTATTCTATGTTATGGACTGGTTAATTTAAACAGTGCTAATTTCGTCTCTCACCACCTCTCTGTAAACAGGAAGACGTTTTGATTTGTTTTCCCCTTTATAAGCAGTGGCAAATTTCCCAACCCTCTTTTTATGCAATCCATGTTTCTATCAATAATCCTCTCCGCTTCCAGAGAGACAACAGTTTCTGGGTCAATCGTGGCAGTTGGGAAAGCATAATGTCAAGAAGATAACATACATTTGAGAACAATTGATGTTCCTTCACAAAGGCAGATTGATCATCAGATATTATACCAGTATGACAAGGCTCCAAACATCACACCAATATCTTAGCTAACAGCTTTACATCAACAGGGATATAGGCTAATGTGAGCCACATTCCACAGGATCTCTGTCTTTTTTGATATAAGCGAGGTGGAAGCTTGAGTCAATGTTGGGGGCAGAGATCCTTGTGATAATGAGTCATTAAACATATCTAACAATAAGAGTAAGTTGAGTAGAGAACTTTTTATAGAATTCAATAGGAAAGCCATCAAGGCCTGGGCCCTTGCCTCTTTGCCTCGACTTCATGCAGTTTATCTCTCTGACCTAAAGGATCACCCAAGTCTCTTTTCAAATCCTTCCTCCCAGATGGGATGTCCAAGTTATTTAGAAAATCAGCCATTGTTCTGCTATTTGACTGGGGTTCCGATTTATAAAAGTTACAATAAGAAGAAGCAAAGGTATATTAATATCAGAGGGGTCAGTAATAAGATCGTGGGAGGAGTTGTAGACTTGGTTTTATCTCCCAAGAAACAGACTAACAGGTCAGAAGGTGGCCAGCTTTATCCCCATATTCACTAATGTTGCTCTGGACCATTGTAACATATACTTAGTTTTATCTGTGGAAAGCAAGTCAAATTAAGCCTCAAGTTTTAGCCTGTCTGTACATAAGCCAGGAGTGGGGATGATGGAGTATTGATGGTCTATTTCTAAACTTGAACCCACCAATTAATTGTTTTAATTTTGATAATATATGCATTGTAAGAAATGTTTCCCAGGAGGACTGATTTGAGGATCTCCTATAGTACCAATGGGGTGGTGGAATCGGATTTAGTTGTTCTGATAAAACATCTATATAGAACATAGAACATTACAGCGCAGAACAGGCCCTTCGGCCCAAGATGTTGCGCCGACCAGTTTTTTAAAAAAAAAACACTGACCCACTAATCTAAACCAATCCTTTTTCGTCCATAAACCTATCCACAGATCTCTTAAACGCCCCCAAACTAGGCGCATTTACAACTGCAGCAGGCAGGGCATTCCAATCCCTCACCCCCCTCTGGGTAAAGAATCTACCCCTGACATCCATCCTATAACTACCCCCCCTTAATTTAAAGCCATGTCCCCTCGTGCTAGCTTTCTCCATCCGAGGAAAAAGGCCATCACTATCCACCCTATCTAAACCTCTAATCATCTTATATGTTTCAATAAGATCCCCTCTTAGCCGCCTTCTTTCCTGCGAAAACAATCCCAAATCCCTCAGTCTCTCCTCATAGGACCTCCCCTCCATACCAGGCAACATCCTGGTAAACCTCCTCTGCACGCTCTCCAAAGCCTCCACATCCTTCCTGTAATGTGGGGACCAGAACTGCACACAGTACTCCAAGTGCGGCCGCACCAGAGTTGTGTACAGTTGCAACATGACGCTGCGACTCCTAAATTCAATCCCCCTACCAATAAACGCCAAGACACCGTATGCCTTCTTAACAACCTTATCTACTTGATTCCCAACTTTCAGGGATCTATGTACACATACACCTAGATCCCTCTGCTCCTCCACACTATTCAAAGTCCTCCCGTTAGCCCTATACTCAACACATCTGTTACTCCTACCGAAATGAATTACCTCACACTTCTCTGCATTAAACTCCATCTGCCACCTCGCGGCCCAGCTCTGCAACCTGTCTAAGTCACCCTGCAAACTATGACACCCTTCCTCACAATCTACCACACCTCCGACTTTGGTGTCATCAGCAAACTTACTAATCCACCCAACTATACCCTCATCCAGATCATTAATAAAAATTACAAACAGCAGTGGCCCCAAAACAGATCGCTGAGGCACACCACTCGTAACCGAACTCCATGACGAATATTCACCATCAACCACCACCCTCTGTCTCCTATCTGCCAGCCAATTCCTGATCCAAGTACCTAGATTACCCCCAATCCCATACATCTGCATTTTCTGCAGAAGCCTACCATGGTGAACCTTATCAAACGCCTTACTAAAATCCATATATACCACGTCAACTGCCTTACCCCTATCCACCTCTTTGGTCACTTTCTCAAAGAACTCAATAAGGTTAGTAAGGCACGACCTACCTGCTACAAAACCATGCTGACTGTCTCTAATCAATTCATTACTCTCCAAATAACTATAAATCCTATCCCTAATAATTCTTTCTAAAACCTTGCCCACAACAGAAGTAAGACTCACTGGTCTATAATTCCCAGGGAAGTCTCTGTTCCCCTTCTTAAACAATGGGACAACATTCGCTGTCCTCCAATCTTCCGGTACTATACTGGAGACCAACGATGACCTGAAGATCAGAGCCAGAGGCTCTACAATCACCTCTCTAGCCTCCCAGAGAATCCTAGGGTAAATCCCGTCCGGACCAGGGGACTTATCTATTTTCAAGCCCTCTAGAATATCCAGCACATCCCCGGTATCAACTGCAATACTTTCTATTTTACACCCCTGCACCCCAGTGTCCTCCTCAGCTACATTCATGTCCCCCTGCGTGAACACCGAAGAGAAATATTGGTTCAATGCCTCTCCAATCTCTTCTGGTTCCACACACAACTTCCCTCTACTGTCTGTAACTGGCCCTAATCTTGCCCTACCCAACCTTCTGTTCTTGACATACCTATAGAACGCCTTAGGATTCTCCTTAATCCTATCAGCCAAAGTCATCTCATGTCCTCTTTTAGCCCTTCTTAACTCCCTCTTCAACTCCCTCCTAGCCAATCTAAAGCTTTCTAATGCACTACCTGAGCCCTCAAGCCTCATCCGAACATAAGCCTCCTTTTTCTTCCTAACCAACGAATCAACTTTTTTTAGTACACCACGGTTCCCTAGCCCTACCAAATCCTCCTTGCCTGACAGGGACATACCTATCACAGACCCGCAGTAGCTGCTCCTTGAAAAAATTCCACATTTCGGACGTTCCCAGTCCCTGTAATCTCCTAGTCCAACCTATGCTTCCTAATTCTCTCCTAATAGCCTCATAATTACCCTTCCCCCAGCTAAAACTACTGACCCGAGGTTCATGCCTATCCCTTTCCATCACTAAGGTGAACGTAACCGAATTGTGGTCACTATCACCGAATAGGTGATAGTGGTGATATAGGTGATATTGATTTACAAATGTCTTTGTCAGATTCTCCTTGGAGTCTGACCTTAACCTGGATCTTACATCCAAAGCTGGAAGAGTGAGGCACATGGTTTCTATAACAATGATAGAATACCATTTTAGAGTAAATTAAAATTGAAGTAGGATGCTATTTTAATGGTGGGGAGAACAACTCTAAAGAGGAAGTAGTTGATACGCAAGTAAGCACGGTGAATGTGAGAGAAATAGGAAAAGTCCCACACAGCAGGTTGGAGGAAGTGCCAAGGATCAACCTATTTAAGTCATAAATATGGAGACAGCTTTGGACATGCTGGAAGGGGTAAAAGTCTTTGAACTATAACAGTTTAGATCCCCCCCCAAAGCATGAGATGGGGGGGGTGTGTAGATTGGAAAGGGAGAATAGGAGTAATATAATGAATTTTGAATCTACCCAGTTAGGGATATAGACAGACATTCACCAAAAATATCGGATTTGGAAAAGTGTGCCACTAACTATTGTATAAGACTCTCCAGGATCTGAAATTATCCTCAAAAGGGAAGAACTGTGTTCTTTTGTTAATCAAGATTGCTGTTCACACCCCCCCTCCACCGCCCCTAGCTTCACTGTTAAAGTTGGAATAGAACATCTGACCAACTTATGCTTTACATAAGCTGATATGATCATTGGCACAAAGGTACATCTCCTGAAGAAATGCAATTTCAATGTTAAGGTTCTTGATATGAAAACACTTTGGAATGTTTTACTGGGCCATTCAACACCCTAACACTCCATGCAGTAGTCTGATTGAGAGGCCCGTGCCACCCTGACCACTTGAACTAGTCATGTACAGCAGAAGACTTTACAAATGGAACAGTGAAATGAATAGAAAAGAAAACAAGGCCTGAAGAATGCATTACACATTGACAATGGTCAAATACAAGGAAGGCTCTTGGTGGATAAAAATCCACCCCCCCACTCAATCTGCAAATGATCACTACATTCCCAAATGGTGTGGTAGTATCTTTTAACTAAACAAAACTGTAAATTATAAAACAATAAATCAAATCCTAAGCTCACCAATATAAACAAGATGAGCAGCAGGTATTTCCTTTTGCATAACATCCGTTAACTAAATAAGTTAGTGGACCATCTTCCCAGCACAGGGAATATGTTATATCATATGTAATCTATATGCCTTGCACTACCATCTCGCAGGACAAAGGCAGCTTTGCTGTATAGATGCTTTGTCTGTATAGCATGCAAGAAACAATACTTTTTGCTGTATCCAAATATGTGGTGACAATAAATCAAATCAAAATAACTAGGGTTTTACTCCACCTCCAACTGCCTCCGAAAAGCAGCCACCATAATCAAGGATTCCATGCGCTCTGGACATATACTGTTCCACCTTCTTCTGTTAGGGAAAAAGGTACAAAAATCTGAGATCATGTACCAACTGACTCAAGAACATCATCTTCCCTGCTGCCATCAGACTTTTGAATGGACCTATCTTGCATTAAGTTGGTCTTTATACCCTAGCTATGACTGTAACACTACATTCTGCACCCTCATGTCTCCTTCTCTACGAACAATATGTATTGTCTATATAGCGCACAAGAAACAAAGTTTTTCACTGTCTGTTAATACATGTGACAGTAATAAGTCAAATAAAAAAAAAAATCAGCTGATAAAGGGGAACACCATCACCTGGAAGTTCCCCTTCAAACTATCCAGCAGCCTGATTTAGAAATGTATTACTGTGCTTTCGCTGTCGTTTGGTCAAAATCCTGGAACTCCCTCCATAACAGCACTGTGGTGCACCATACAGATTGCAATGGTTCAAGAAGGGAGCTCGCCACCACCTTCTCAAGGGAAATTAGGAATGGGCAGTAAATGCTAGCCTAGCTGGTGATGCCCATATCCTTTGAATGAATTGAAAAAGCTACATAACAAATAAAAAAATCTTTCCTTCTGGTCCAGTGGTGAATGCACTAAATGTGACAGTTTACACATGGCAAGGTTTGCTCATTGGTCTCAGTTTGCCGATCTCAGCTGAATTGATTTCAATACCACTGGATAATGGACAAGAAAAGACTGCAATTGCTGTTCATTAGTTGTTCTGGATCAAGATCACCCATTCAGCTGCTCCTGCTGCTTGCCTTACCCCCTTGCCCAACAAGCCAAACCTCCCATTCAGCTTTCCTCTTCTGAAGCCTTAACCCATATCTTTACTTTCTCCCACAACTCTATTTACAAAACTCACTACTTGTTTCTGTGACCTCATTCCAACCAAAATGTTGGCATTATGCTAGCTAATGTAATTTGCTCAAAAATAATTCACCCTTCTGCCTGTGTAAACTACTATTTTCAACCTTTCTCACCTCTTCAGCTTCTCAAATCCATGTCCCTCATTCCTTCAACTTTGTTTGAAACTGTATTACATTTCTATTCTTGCCACAATAATGAAACTGCTCTCAGCAAAATCATAAATGTAACACTCATCACGGTGCATTAATCCTCTTCATCCTTCTAAATAGCTTTGCTACTTCTGACACAATCTACTAAAATATCATTCTCTGTGCCCTGTTTCCATTCTTCCTTATTATCCTCTAACAGAGTATCTCTGGTAATAGCCACTCTTCCAGCCCTTGCTTTATACACCTCGAACAGTGCAAAGATCAGTTCTTAGCCACCTTCTTTTCCTCATCTAAATTGTGCACTGTGGTGATACTATTTGCAGTTCTGGGATCCGCTTACACATGTACATTGAGAACACTGGGTTCTATCTCCATTGTCAAAAGGTTTGTCTGCTATCTAGTCTTGGATGGGCTTCTCCAGTTAAGCACTATAGAAGTGAAACCAAGGGCTCTTCTACAAACTCTACGCCCATGCTCCTTTTCGCTCTCTCGCCACTGTTAAGCTGAACCACATTATTTACAACTTTGGCAACATTTATAACCCCAAAGCTGAGTTTCTGACACCATCAGATCTCCTTCTTCCACTTCCATTACATAGGCTGAGGTAAGGGTGGAGGCAGACAATCTGCTGCTGGAACCCTCATTCATTTCGCGGTCACTCAGCCATTCCATTGCGCTCTTCATCAGCCTTACATTTTGCATCCTCCTTGAAACTTGAGAACATCCAAAGTTCTGCTGCCCTCCTCCACCAAGTCCTTCCCTTCCAACATCCCTGGCTCTGTCTGTATCTAGTGGTCATGATGTGGATATGCCAGTGTTGGACTGGGGTAAACACAATAAAAAGTCTGACAACACCTGGCGAAGGGACAAACCCCAAAAGCTTGAGAGTTTACTATCAAGTAAATCGGTTGGACTTAAACCTGGTGTTGTCAGACTTTTTACTGTATCTAGTGGGAAAGTGGAACTGATCCACTTCAGATCAGCCATGATCTTGTTGAATGGCAGGGCAGGCTCGAGGGGCTAGATGGCCTACCCCTTCTTCTATTTCTTATGTTCTTAGTTATTCCATCCTCCACTATCTCTTGCCCCAATCACACAAGGCAAATGTGAAGTGTATGATGGAATTATGCAGAAAGGACTCCATTCCACAAGGTAGTGAGCTAATAGACTACAAGGCAGCTCAATCCCCTACTTAATGCAGTAAACTTTACATTTTTATTCTACAAGATCCCTCATTTTGCAATCTATTGCAATTATTCATATGCTAAATGATCTGAATTGTGCAATCCCTTATAACTACACAATTTTAATGAGAACATATGATTACTAGTTTCATTTATCATAATTCAGCAGCTGCTGGAATTCAGTAAACCAATCAACTTTTTATCTCCATCTGTGCTGCCCTACATTGCCTTCTGATCTCCCACCCCCAATACATTCACAGCACTCATACATTGTTCATCCCTGGTTTGAGATATCTCTGCTTCTCCAGCTGGAAATATTGAATATTGTTAAAAGCTGTCCATTTGCAGGATGCTTTAGGATTTGTTTTTTCAGGAATAATTATAGTTTGTTTGTTGCATGCACAGGATTTATAAAGTGTATTTTTGGTCATGTTAAGAAACAGTCAGCCAAGGTGGTTTTGAGATAAGAGATGGAACAATGAAAACAGGATGAAAAGCGGCTGGATTATTTTGCTTTGTGGGAAATATATTTTTAAAGGGGAGGGGTTGTTCACAGTAACTCTAAGGCATGCTCTAATCAACTAGTAACAATTGTGTTTTCTGAGAAGCAGACTATAATAACTTATGCTTTTCTTTAAGAAAGTGCTTTGAAAATGGATCAAATGTTACTTCTCCACGAAGGGAAGGAAAATGCAATGTTGTTTATTTCTTCATGTCTACAGATATTGTATATAAATAGACATGATTCAACACAGGATTTTGTTGCACCCATGTATGGAGTCAGGAATTAAGCATGTTACAAATCCTAAAATCCTCTTGAGATCTCTGTATGCTAATCCTGGCCACATGCCTCAGAGCCCCATAGACCCAGGTTCAATTCCTGGCTTGGGTCACTGTCTATGTGGAGTTTGCATGTTCTCCTCGTGTCTGCATGGGTTTCCTTTGGGTGCTCCGGTTTCTTCCCACAGTCCAAAACACATGCTGGTTAGTTAAGTGCATTGGCCATGCTTAATTCCCCCTCAGTGTACCTGAACAGGCTCCAGAGTGTGGCGACTAGGGGATTTTCACAGTAACTTCATTGCAGTGTTAATGTAAGCATACCCATGACTAATAAATAAACTTTACTTTGATTTTAATGGTGCTTATGTCTTCAGTTACCTAAACTTAAAAGGAAGAGAGAAAGTATGGGGGGGCGGATTTTAAGATGTGCCTTAGAACTTACCTCTTTATCCAAGCATTTGCTCATCTTCCTAATATCTTCTCAAGTAGCTGGAAGTTGTTTTATTTTACAATGCTCCAATGAAGCATACTTTACATTGACTTACTACACTAAAGAAACATTGTTGAGGAATCAAAAAGTGATCTTTATCCATGGAAAAACCCTATAGTCTGAGTCACTTTGATCTTGTTAGAGATGGTGTAAGTAACTTGACTGCTTAGATGTGGTCCAATTAAATACAAATGACCCAACATACATGGTTTCTTAGTGAAAATTGTTGCATCTGGAAAGCAATATTAGATATATAGGGAAGAATTTTAAATCCCATGCCCGGTGCAATTGGAGGGGAGGGGAATATAGCTCAAGCTACTCTGTGCAAACATTCCACCAAGTTCCCAACCTTTGGCCAACAGAAGTTTTCATTTCAATTGACTGGTAAAATGGTAATAATTTACACAATTTCTAAGTGTGAATTTATGCCATGAAAATGGTCCTTTATCTCATGGCTGAACTAACTGGAGGGAAGGGTTTGCTGTAATACACGCAACAGGCTGGATTCAAATTTATTTTCCACATGTAAATCCCTTGAACTAAAGTATTATTCAACTTCTGATAATTAGTGAACTATTCTTGAAAAATAATCTTAATTTTGTGCTGTCTCGAAAAAATCTCAGATTTGTTTAATCCAGCCATATAACATTGGAGCAGTCTTAGCAAAGTGAACATTTAAATATGAAACTTCTGTCAGAAATAAAGTTTGAGCAAAAACCCATAATTAGAAAGCTTCAGGTTTAAACTGTAAAGCAGTTCTAGAACAAATAAAGAAAAATGCTTTAAATAAACTCGAATGTGTGGAATGCTAAAAGTCATTGCCATGCATCAGTAACTGCATCTTTAGCATATCATCCATCATGAAACTGTCTGTACTTGACATAGGCAAGCAACACTATACTTATTATTCTAGGACAATGGCTCCCAACCAGCGTGCCGTGAAAAAAGATTCAAAGTTCACGTAATTAAACTAAAACTAACCTTCATCTTCTCCAAGACCTGATGAATCTTGCAAGCACCAGCTGGGAAAGAGCTGCACATGCACGGTTTCAATTTTTCATGTTGGTCAGTCCCATGCGTAAGACTAATGGGACTTGGAACTGAAGACAAAAGCCCTACGTGCCCGCACAAAAAAGCGAAAACTCAAAAAAAAGTGTAAAAACATAGAAAAGAGGGGGAAATAGGCCATTCAGCCTTTTGAGCCTGCACAACCATTCAACATCATGGTAGATCATGCACTCTCAGTATCCCACCCCCACTTTCTCTCCATATCCCTTGATCCCTTTAGCTGCAAGGGCTACATCCTCCCTCTTGAGCATGTTCAATGAACTGGCTCCAGCAGCTGTCCATGATAGAGAATTCCACAGGTTCACAACTCTGATCGAAAAAGTTGTTCCTCATCTGAAGAAGGGATAAGCAGGGACATTCTAGATAAGTGCAGGAAGAATAGGGTGGTGGTAGTGGGAGATTTTAATCTCCCCGGGGTAGACTGGAAGGTGCCGAGATCAGAGGGTGCTGACGGGGAGGAATTTGTACAGTGTGTAATGGAAGGATCCCTGGAGCAGTATGTGGATAGCCCGACCAGGGAGGGGGCTATACTGGACTTGGTTCTGGGGAATGAGCCTGGGCAGGTGGTTGACGTTGAAGTAGGAGAGCAGGTGGCTAACAGTGACCACAACTCTGTCTGGTTTAAGATATTAATGGATAAAGATGAAGCCTGTCCTAAGGGGAGGGTGTTAAACTGGGGGAGGGCTAGATACAACCGGATTAGGCAGGATCTTAAAGATACGGACTGGGGTAAGCTGCTTGATGGCAGGTCGACGCTGGGTATGTGGGAGTCTCTCAAGGGAAAACTAAAATCTTTGCAGGAAAGGCACGTGCCGGTCAAGAGGAAGGATGGGAAGGGTAGGATTAGAGAGCCGTGGGTAACTAGGGATATTGAGGACCTGGTCAGGAGGAAGAGAGAGGCGTACATTAGATCTAGGCACTTGAGGACAGAGATAGCGTTAGAAGAATACAGAGAATGTAGGAGAGAACTTAAAAGGGGCATCAGAAAGGCAAAAAGGGGCCATGAAATGGCTTTGGCGGGTAGGATTAAAGAAAATCCTAAGGCATTTTACTCCTATGTTAGAAATAAAAGGATGGTTAGAGGGAAGATTGGTCCTCTCAGGGACAGAGGAGGGGAACTATGCTTGGAGCCTGGGGGAATGGGGGAGATCCTGAATGAGTACTTTGCGTCGGTATTCACGCAGGAGAGGGGCCTGATGTCTGGTGCTGTGCTTGAGGAGTTTGAGGATCCGTTGAGGGATATAGTCATCACGAGGGAAGAGGTGTTGGGACTTTTAGACAGTATAAAGACGGATAAATCTCCGGGGCCTGATGGCATCTATCCCAGGCTGTTAAGGGAGGTGAGGGATGAAATTGCTGGGCCTCTGACGCAAATCTTTGTCTCTTCTTTGGACACAGGTGAGGTCCCAGAGGATTGGCGCATTGCAAATGTAGTACCGTTGTTTAAGAAGGGTCAGAGGGATAACCCAGGGAATTATAGGCCGGTGAGCTTGACTTCAGTTATAGGCAAGCTAATGGAGAGGATCCTCAAGGATGTAGATGGGTGGAGAACTGGCTTGGGAGGAGGAGACAGCGAGTAGTAGTGGAAGACTCCTTTTCCAATTGGAGGCCTGTCACCAGTGGTGTGCCGCAGGGCTCGGTACTTGGACCTCTTCTATTTGTGGTATATATTAATGACTTGGAAGAGGGGGTAGGTGGTGTGATCAGCAAATTTGCTGATGACACCAAGATGGTTGGATTGGCGGGTACTGAGGAGCAGTGCCTGGCAATGCAACAGGACATAGACAGGCTGGTAGATTGGGCAGATAGATGGCAAATGGAATTTAATCCGGAGAAATGCGAGGTGATGCACTTTGGCCGGAATAATGTGGAGGGGAGTTATACGATAAAAGGTAGAACTATCCGGAGTATAGATACGCAGAGAGACCTGGGGGTGCAAGTGCACAAGTCCCTGAAGGTGTCGGTACAGGTGCAGAATGTGATGAGGAAAGCGTATGGTATGTTAGCCTTCATAGGAAGAGGTATAGAATATAAGAGTAGGAGTCTGATGTTGCAGTTGTATAGAACGTTGGTTAGGCCTCACTTGGAGTACTGCGTCCAGTTCTGGTCGCCGTACTACCGGAAGGATGTAGAGATCCTGGAGAGAGTGCAGAGGAGATTTACCAGGATGTTGCCTGGTATGGAAGGGCTGTCTTACGAGGAAAGATTGAATGAACTTGGGCTGTTTTCCCTTGAGAGACGTCGGCTGAGGGGGGATCTAATAGAGGTTTATAAGATTATGAAGGGGATAGATAGAGTAAATGGTGGTCAGCTTTTTCCGCTACAAGAAATGGATAGAACGAGGGGTCACGGGCTTAGGGTGAGGGGGGCTAGGTATAAGACAAATATTAGAGGGCAGTTTTTCACGCAAAGGGTAGTGGGGGTGTGGAATGCACTGCCAAGTAAGGTGGTGGAAGCAGGCACGCTAGGGTTGTTTAAGAGTCACTTAGACAGCCATATGAGCGGGCTACATATAGGGGGATATAGTAGGCCTTACTGAACATTGTAGGCTTGGGAATACGTTTTGCCTCAGGAATGTTAGTCTTTGCCTGTTTAATAATGAATTTTTTTGTCTCCACAGGCATTTAAGTCCAGCAAGGGGCATGCAGGCGGCAGGTTGTAGTGGGCTGCTCTTGGATGTTGCTTCGGGAGTTGCCTATTGCTTCATGTCGTTAGTGTGCTTAAACTGGACCATCTCGAGGGCAACATGACAGCTCAGAGACTATCTCTGTTGCTGTGCGGACACATGGATTTGGGCCTGTGTCTGTGGGAGTTTGCACGTTCTCCCCGTGGTTGCGTGGGTTTCCTCCGGGTGCTCCGGTTTCCTCCCACATCCCCCAAAGATGTGCTTTTAGGCTGATTGATTGGGTACTAAAATTGTCCCTAAATTGGACCTCCCTGATCCTCGCACGTTAGGCGTAGACTAAAATCATGAATAGGTCACTGAGATAGTAGGACGGCGGCGCGGGCTCGTTGGGCCGAAGGGCCTGTTTCCCGTGCTGTGTTGTTCTTTGTTCTTTTGTTCTTTGTATCTCAGTCCTGAATGGTTTACCCCTTAGTTCTGGCCTTCCCAAACATCAGGAACATTTTCCCTGCATCTAGCCTATTCAATCCCATCAGGATTTTGTGTGTTTCTATGAGATCCCCTCTCATTCTTCTAAATTCCAATGAGTACAAGCCCAGTCGATCCAGTCTCTCTTCATATGTTAGTCCTACCACTCGAATCAGTCTGGTGAACCTTCACTGGATTCCCTCACTAATAAGAATGTCCTTCCTCAGACTGGGAGACGAAAACTGTACAATACTCAAGGTGTTGCCTCGCCAAGGCCCTGTATAACTGCAGCAAGACATCCCGACTTCTAAACTCAAATCCTCTTGCTTTGAAGGCCAGCAACTTTTCTCATTGCCTGCTGTACCTGCATGCTAACCTTGAGTGACTGTTCTGCCATGACACCCAGGTCATATTGTACTTCCCTCTTTCCTAAACTGCCACCATTCAGATAATGATCATCCTTCCTGTTTTTGCCACCATAGTGGATAACCTCACATTTATCCACATTATATTGCATTTGCCAATTTTTGCACACTCAGACTGTCCAAGTCATCTTGCAGCCTCTTGGCATCCTCCTCACAACCACCCACACAGCACACACTGCCACCCTGAAGAAGCAAGAAACATGGGGAGTGGTTTAAAAACAAACTGACAGGAGGACAGGGAGAAGTTAAAAACAAAGTTTTCAGTAAGGGAAGCCGACAAAGAAAATAGTGACGTGCGTCGATTTTTCTTGAGGATAGAGGCGTTCCATGACATATAAAACGTTGGGGACTGCAGATCTACAGGACAGGGAAATGATGAAATACCTGCACTAGCCAGGTAGATATTGAGACTATTAAAATTAACATTTCCAGATTTTATTGGGTTAAACTGTTTTGAAATGCATCTTAAATTTCATTGTACAGTTCAACTCTACAAGACAACCAAATCTGTACAGCGGACAGGTAATGTTTGAAAAATATTCTCAAATAAACTATTGAGGGTGTCATATACTGTTAGATATATTTCATTAGAGGGTTTGAGTATCTGGAGGATGGAATATAGCTGAATTCTGCTATCAGTTCCCATGCAGCTAAACATAAGCAGTTCTTAGCAGATTATCTGGCAAATGCTTTTTATGATATTTGCCAACCTTGCAGGCAATCCTGAATATAAAGAATTCCTTTCAAAGGCTTTTTTTTAAAAAGTCACAGTACAGTAGCTGTACTTTCTTTCAAACACACACCACAATGTGATTCTCTAAATGAAACCTCACTGTAAAGGGAACTAATAGAGATGATCCAAGTTATTCAGCAATGCCACAATTTTCTAACAAGCATGGACTTGTTGACATCACTATTAACAAATGTCCCCAATTTTTATCAAATGTGATTTCTTAGAACAGAAACCTCTTGTTTAAACTTTCCAATCTTTCCTCACGACTCACTCAAAGTGTGATCTTAAATTTATGTCATTTTAAAATTAGGATATAAACAAACATTATAACAATGTATATTTTACACTGACATGATAAAACATTAATTCCAGTGTTTTTTAGCCTTTGTTTGAAGGCCTCAACTTCATCTCAAAGCTGAGGCATTCACTCAGAGTTGTGCTGCTATGGGTTAGGCTTGGATTGCAGTCTGAGAATGTGTATTACTATTAATTTTCCAAGGATGATCAATACCATAAAACTCAGGTCTATTAGTGGAATATCTTGCTTTAGTTTCCAGCAATTGTGGGGGCGATTCACCCATCCTGCTGTGCTAATTCTTTAGCGCAGTGGGCCAAGAGAATTGCATATCAGCTGATTGGCGGGATTTGCATGCGTTCTCACGCTGCGCTGGTGTCTCTCAGGCTCGGATTTCCAGCGGTGTCTGCTGGAAATTAGCTGGGAGACAGGGCTAGCATTTAAGTAGTATTATACATACTGTTTAGATGCTAATAGTGGGCATGGAACTGAATTCTCCACCTTGCCAGGAGTATTTTAGTCCAGTGGGGTTCAGACTAGCTTCCCTCTTTTGGGGAACTAGCAGGATGACCCCAATGGAGTGGGGGGGGGGGGGGGGGGGGGGTGCATTACCAGGCGATCAGGTGCTGGGGGTGGTCCCCTTGGCACGGGCACTCTGACAGTGCCAGCCTGTGCCCCCAGCACTTCAAGGGGTAAAGTGCCCATGGCTAGGGGGCAGTCTGGCACTGCCCATCAGGCATGGGGCAGGGCCTACTGGGGGGGAAGGGAGGAGTTCTGCTGCCACTCTGCATTGGGATCTAGTCAGGGCAGGAGGGAGGCCAGCGATCTGGGGTGGGGGGGGTGGCTGGAGATCATGGGGTCTGGGACAGGATGGGAGTAGCAGGGAGTGCGGGGTGGCATTTGGGATTCCTGGATTGGCCAGCGATCGATGGATCGCAAAGAGGGAGGCTGTCGGTGCAGGGCCACAAGGCTGGAATAGCCCCCTCCGCCCCTGAAATCTAATGGTATTGGTGCTGGTGGCCTCTGCATTACACAGAACGTGGCAGATTCTACTGTAAACTCCCACCAAAAAAACAGCACGAGTTGCTCAGTTTTCCCATGAATTCATCATTTAGAACTTTTTTTTGGAATCCGGCCATTATTTGAAAATTTAGAGGGTTTATTTAAAAGGTTGTTTTATCAAATGGAGTTTATAGAGATATTGTGTACTTGAATTTTCTCAATACGTAGCATATTTCATCACTTACAATTTATAGAAATAATCCATTCTAAATTTGTTTTTAATGTCACCAGAATCCAGATGACCAGAGGCTGTCTCTTTCTTTGCAGCAATACTCAAGTTCTGTACAACCAAATGACTACACATCAAAACTCTGTCCAATTCCCAGACTGTGCTTAATTAGGGTGACAGATTTGGATGGAGAAACACTCACTTGACCCATGCTAGAAAATGCACACGTGGGTGTCAGGTAATAGGCGAGGCAGAGCTCTCTCTTCCCATTTCTCTACCAGGAATGGCCAGTTGGGCAATTTATTTCAGGGAAAGTGACTTGCAATGATGGAGACATGCTGCAGCAACAAGTAGTACCAGAAAAAGAGAGATGAGAAAATAAGAAAAACAAATTGGGCGGATCCTTATTCTCCCAAAACTTAAAATTCCACCCGAGGTCAACATTGCCTGTCCCTCGCCTGCTCAGTTTCCTGTGCTGGGTGGGGTGGTAAAATTCCAGCCATTAACTTGCACTGTGGAATGATGTACAATATTAACTCACAAATAAACTCTGAATTTCTTATAAACTCATGTATTTGAAAAGTGGATCTATGAAATAAAAAGACGTGCACAAACTTACAAGTAGTTGACATCTGAAAATTACAGTGTTTCTTTAAACGTAAATCAGAGCTATAAGCACCTTTTTAAATTTTACCCTTTAAGAAGTCCCTGTTTTGAATCAAATCAGTGCCATCTTATCAAATGGGCTATATTTTGCTCTGCTTTAGAAAAACAAGTATCTATATTTAACTGAAATCAATAATCCAGTAATAAAATTCATAAAAACATGGATTAGAAACAGAGGATTCTTGACAATGCGATTTGCTTTCATATTTTGGGTGAGGGAGGGGCGGGATGTCTATAAGCCAAACTGTCATAAATGTTACAAAGCTCATTTTTAATAAACAGCTCCCAAATGTACTAGTAGCCAGCGCAGTACAGAAATGGATGTAGATTTCTGGTGGGAGGAAATGTCTTCCAGCTATCAATGTAAAATGAGACAGGAGAAAAGGCTATAATTTTTTAATTCATTCATGGAATCTGGGCTTTGTTTGCTATACACAGTAAGAAGTCTCACAACACCAAGTTAAAGTCCAACAGGTTTATTTGATAGTAAATGCCAGAAGTTTTCGGAACGCTGTTCCTTCGTCAGGTGAGTGAAGAGTTCTGACGAAGGAACAGTGTTCCGAAAACTTGTGGCATTTACTATCAAATAAACCTGTTGGACTTTAACCTGGGGTTGTGAGACTTCTTACTGTGTTTACCCCAGTCCAACGCCAGCATCTCCACATCATGACTTTGTTGGCTATGTAATGGATAAAAAAAAACAATGTTGCATCATGTCACAAACTTCTAAAATAAAAAAAGGAATACTGCAGGAAAATATGAGCACACAACATATATGCACAAGAGGAATGCAGTTCTCAAAGATGTATTCAAAAAGCATTACTGCCACAAAGACATGTTAATACACATACTGGAATACTGTAGTCTGCAGCTTGCCATTCGGCACATGGCACAGCATTGTTAACAATAGGATACACCTGGCTACAGTGATACAAAGCACAAGAAGAATGATTCATGAATATTTAGACAATTGCAATGAAAGCTTTTAGATCCAAACTCCAAGGTGGAATCATGGCTTACTTCAATTTCTTGGGTAAGAATTACAGGTATCCCAAAATTGCATAAATCCCCACTGCTCTGCCTGCTGTGGGGGGGGGGTTAGCATCAATAAAATTATGCAGCAAAATGAGATGCCCAGTTCTGATGCAAAACTCCAACTTACTCACAGATACAAGTAACTGTCCTTTTGTATTTTGTTCAGCTCACCAGTTGTCTATGCAGGCAGTCAACTGCTAAACTCTCAGCTATAGGGGATCTTTGCAAACATCCAAGCTGGAGAAGTTCAAAGTACAAGATAAAAACAGATTATAGAAATAGTGAAAACCTCAAAACTAATAGTTCAATTTAAGGCAGTCTGCAAAACTTTACGTGAAGGAAAAGTAGTTTCAGTTATCTGAATGAGTGAGGCACAACTTCTGTACCGTAGGTGCCTGGAAGTCTTTATGGTATAAAAGTGGGAGCGGTAATCTTCTCTGCTAATAGTGACATCTGGCAGGTGGTTAAGAACCCTCACAGTTCTTTATGGTAAAGATGTGTCCCTTACCCTTTCCACCAGTAAGCATTTGTTTTCTCATGCACCATTTCATCGTCATACACAGTAAGCTATTACTGACCAGGGTAGTGGATCTACTGTAGCTACAGCTGGTTGGGCATATCCCTGGTTCTCTGCATTCTCATACCATCCGGTACAGACTTGGTGGGCTGAAGGGCCTGTTTCTGTGCTGTACTGTTCTTTGCTCATCCTCTCCACTCTTATTCAGTACATTCGTGCTGTTAGGTAGGGAATACCACTCAAGTGTTAATTACTTCCTCTGCTGGGTGATGCTTCAAAATTGTCCCTTTCCTCAAGCTTACTAACTCAAGATATTACTTCCTTCTGCATGTCAAATTCAAGATGAATGCAATTTAGTCATGGAATTTCTCTTTCAGTTTTACAGACACGGGGAGACTTATTTTTGTGTCTGGCAAGAAACAGATTACTTATCTTTTGATTTGACTTACAGCAACTGAATGTTGCTTAAGACTATTAAAACAAGCTTGACAATCTCATTAAAGATTCCCCCCCTTCCCTTTGAAGCTAACTCAATAAAACTAAGCAAAGACATAGGGTGGAATTTTCCCATTCTGCCCACCATGAGGACAGATCATGCAAAGGTCAGTTGAATTTCCAGCCTTGGGGTGAACACGGCTGGAAAATTTCATCCCCATACAGTCAGGTAGCAATTTCTCCAGATATTAAACCATTCTCAGTCAAGTCTACACCTTCATTAAAAAAACAAACAGAGCAAAATGTAGTCCATTTTTACACCCAGAACCTGTGTTTTCCCTGAAAGGAAACTTTACCATCTGTGGCCATACTAATGATTACTAAAGGGACACAATTTAGGACAAAATAAATACCAGGACATTCTAATATATATAACTATTTACAAAAATGTACAATTTTTTTTTTCAATCCCAGTTCAAAATGTTGACCATTTTTTGACCACAGAAATTGCATCCTGGCAATACTGAAACACCTTCATTCTTGAAAATCAGGAGTCAGCTGCATAGTTGACCATTGCACATTACGTCAGGTTAAAAAGACTGAGATGTTGCTGAATGGAATTAGGAGATCTTTTTCACATCTATATCCTGGAGCAGACAATAATTCAATCTCATACTGCGGGCACTTGGCTTGTCAGGCAAATCTTATGCACTAGAACTTGTCAAGCATGAATAGTCTAAAAACCCATACATTCCTGAAGATATTCTGGATGTACTTGAAAATAAGAAGAGCAGCCACACCAAGGTATGTGCTGCGCAATACAGAAAATGTCTACATAACCAAGGGCCCTCTTCAGACAGTTGAAGAAAATCAATGCACTGGAATGCAACACCGAAAATAGTATAGGTCACCTTGGCATCCTAAATGCAATCATTTTAAGAGTGTAAAGATAGAGGTTCTTTAAGAGTAGCTCTCATTTTCCTGCCATGTTGTCATCCATTGTTTCTTGTCACATTTCTTTTTCGGTTTCCCATCTTCAAAGGTCTGTCGTTCTTCTTTCCGGATTCGGACTGCATGGTAGCGTGGAATGCTATCATCGTAAAGGGAACGTTTAAAAAATCCACACTGTAAATAGGAAGGAAAAAAGTGGGAGTTAGAAGGATCAGTTATTTATAATGCAGTCCCCTCTGAAAGGAAGCACATCGATCCTCCATTGACACGTTCTATTTGAGAGGCATACCACTTAGGAATGAATATTTTGTGTTAGTCACTTGCCATTCTGAAGAATAATGGAATAGATCAGCTCAAATCATTTTACCAACATTTTTTAAAAAATGACTATTAAAAAAAATGAAAAGGAAGTTTAATATTAAGTGATACAAGGTGGAGGACAGGGTCTCGGGTTTCACTCTCACCCAGAGTGGTAATTTGAGGGTCACAGCTGACATCTCACTCGAGGTTAAAGCAAAAAAAAACCTTCTAGTTCTTGGCCACTGATCAGTGACGTCAGTTAGAAGTGCACAACTATAGATACTGGGTGAAGACAGTATCAGATTTAAGGCCTCTTAGCCTGCCAATACAGTGAAGTCGCCTATACGATCAGATCTACCTGGATAGGTAGCAGAAGGCCAACACTGCCCATTAACTACAGCCCTACAAGACTCCAAGGAAGAAAAAATTGGCCAATAAATAAACTTAATATTTTCATGTAGACACTTCAACACGATCAAAGAAAATCATCGTTAGAGTTGGAGGGCAGTCTGTAAACTGGTCAGCTAATGTTTAAACAGATTTACTTCACAGGAATTTTTCATGTTCACAGTTATACATATTAAAAAAAAACACATTTCATTCATACTGAACTATACTTCTTGAAACTGGGGGCGAGAGGAGGGAATCCAACATGGGAACACGGAGTCACTTACAGGTAATTAGCCCTGAGTGCACCAGAACATAATGAAGGCTCAGAAGTTTGAAGCGACTCACATGGATCTCCTGTCACAGGAACTAAATATGTGGATATATCATTCTTTCTGAAAGTGGAAAAATGTTACTGCACTACTGATTCGAGGAAACTGGTTTCATTTTTTAATAAAATTCTAGCAATGTTTCTGCTGTGCTTTTCAGGATCCCTGTTATCAAATGTTGGTCCGCAGCCTGCAGCATGTGGGGAGCCACCTAACTGTCTTTCTCTGAATTTCCAGTTGATAGCAGAGGGCAGACTGGCTGTCCCATTAAGTAAGAAGTCTGACAACACCAGGTTTAAGTCCAACTGATTTATTTGACAGTAAACTTGCAAGCTTTCGGGGTTTGCTCCTTCGTCAGGTGAGTGGAGAGTTCTGCCCTCAGACAGAGCATATAATAGCACTGCTCTGTCTGAGGGCAGAACTCTCCATTCGCCTGATGAAGGGGCAAACCCCGAAAGCTTGCAAGTTTACTGTCAAATAAATCAGTTGGACTTAAACCTGGCGTTGTCAGACTTCTTACTGTGTTTACCCCAGTCCAACGCCGGCATCTCCACATCGTGTCCCACTAAGGACAGTGGACGGGCTCTCAAAGCTGAAGAGAGGATCAATAGGAGGCCTTCCAGCATTAAACAGGCAGGCTGCTTTTGCAGGTAAATGATGGGGAGGGTATCCAAGATTGAGGCACCCATGCTCCAAATCTCAGAACTTTAAATTTAAAAAAAACTTAAATAAAACATCCTCAGCAGCAATCTCCCCCCACCCCCACACCTTTCCTTCCCTAATGATCTCCTCCAACAATGGACAATAATAGGCCTTTAAAAGGGGCAAATGAGCTACCTTCCACTTGTGGGCACTAAGTTCTGCAACCCTCCAAACTACCTCCTAGTAAATGGACTGAGGGTGGATGAAGCTAGCAAATTGGCAAGCCAGCCAGCATTGCAAATTTATGCACTAGCCGCCTCTAGGCTTGCCCATATTGGGGCCCAAATTATTCATTTCTACACTTCAACTCACAAAAGGAAAAGAAATACAGGCTATAAATATCTCACCAATAACATACTTAAGTAAATGAATATCAAACAACAAATCAAGCTTTAATAATGCCCACTTAAACAATGTGTAATGTAGACATGCAGCAAATTTATCTATTCTACACACAGCATTTTTAAATAGCCATGTGAAACTATAGAAAGATCTTTTAGAGATCAATTCTAAAAGCTGGAACCTGCACAAAAAAAGATTGAAAGTTCCCATTTCCAGTAGCCTGAAGAGTAAGCACCATTTTCCATGCAAGAAGTTTACATGCAAGTCATTAAAAGGCTGCAGTCAATGTATAAGAGTACCAAAAGTTTCAATGATGTGTCACACAAAGCAGTGATGACATTCTAGTGTGGAACAGCAAGATGCTATTTTCTAAAAGCAAAATACCATGGATGCTGGTGATCTGAAAAAAAAAACAGAAAATGCTGGAAAGACTCAGCAGGTCTGGCAGCATCTGCAGAGAGAGAAAGAGAGTTAATGTTTCAATTCCATATGACTTAAAGTCAATGGACTCAAAACGTTAACTGTTTCTCTCTCCACTGATGCTGCCAGACCTACTGAGTTTTTCAGCATTTCCTGTGCTATTTAATTTGGCCTATTCTTATTGAAGAATGACATTGTATTTTCAGAAAATTGTCCATGATGGCTTGTTAAAACCAGACCCTAAACTAAATGAATAAATGTACAACTTCAGGTAGGGTAAGCAATGGAAACTCATCTATTCAAAATTGCTTTCTCACTTATTCTAACATCAGAACAACTTGATATTGTCCCCTCCACCAAAACCCATTGTATTAAAGCAACTAAATGAGCAGAAAAAGGATTTGGTTGCATGTTAATGCTGTGCGGTTGAGTCCCCTTTGAGTAAGCAAGGAGTGAAATGATGCCAAGCTCCACATACCAAACCCCTCCAAGCCACGAATTGGAGACCAATGGGACTATTTACCAATCAATGAGGGAAGTGAGTCAACATTATGCATCTGAAGTAAGTCTCTCTTTGTCAGATGGCTGAACCGAGATCTCAGCCTTGGGATACCAGGCATCATAGTGAGGGTCTTTTCTGGTTTTCCCGAAGAAACCAAACTACAAGGAAACAAGTTGTGCAATAATCAAGATCTTATTTTAAAGTTAGATATCAGCAAACACTATGGCTAAAAGTTGCACAATTAATGGCAATATGGACACAATTTTACTCAGTATATCTTGATTCAATACACTTTTCTCAAATGTTTTTAAAATGTTCTTCTTAAAAATCAAATTGAGAAGAAAGGAAATGCCTACTTGGCACTAACATAATTATTTTCAAGTTTGTTATATTCTCACTAATCACAATTCCTTAAACTGATTACAATATTCAGACTATATTTGTAACTGAGATGGTAGTAGTTTTTCCTGTGGCATGTTTTCTAGAACTGTAACAAGGTGCAATCAATTGCCATAACAATGTCTTTGTACCAAGCACCATAACGTAAACTTCACAACAGAACTGAGGAAGCAGCAGCAAAACCAAGGGATCAAAGATCATAGTGGAAGCTAAGTATAGTTACAAGGATTTAAGAGTTAAATAAGGACCTGAAATAACTAAATTGGGTTAAAAATAGCAAGGTCTTAAAAAGTAACATTTTATTTCTGATCAGCTTAGTTAGTAGTCTAACAAATAGATGCATGGCTGAATATTAGTCAGTCTTGTCAAGATGCACATCCTGTTTCATGCGGGAATTCTTGTCGGCTTCTCATTTCCTGGAAGACCACATGTACGGGAAGTTACCTAAGAAACTCGAGCCCCGAGTTTCAGAGCATGAACAGCAACTGGGGGCACTACAGTGCATTGCTGAGACTAAGAGATGCGTGATTAGCATGTTTCTGGATGTAATCACCCTGCAGGACAAGAGAGAATGAATAACTGCCAGATTATCAAAGAGGACCCGGCTGGTACTGCACAGGTCCCCTGAGTACATCTCACTCCCCAGTTGGCATTAAGTTCTGCATATCAGTGAAAGTGATGGTTCCTCTAGGGAGTGCAGTCAGAGACAAATCTATAGCACCATGGGTAGGCAGATCCAGCTATATCTTGCTGGATCTGCAAGGAACAGGCAGATTGCAAAAGCAACACTAAAATTGAGGATTGAATAGTTAGTGGGAAAGACAGGCACGTGCGTCCAAGATGGCATGCTGCCTGCCTGATGTTACTGTCAAGAAGATCACTGAGAGGCTGCAGTGCAGTCTAAGACAGAAGGTGCACAACCAGTGCTGTGGTCCATTTGTGCGCAATGATTTTGATAGGAATGGGGTGAGGTCTTCTGGGCAGAATTTAGGAAACTAAGAAAGAGTTTAGTAGGCAAGACATCAAAGTTAGTAATCTCTGGATTGCTCCCAATTGTGCAATCTCAAATAGTGAAAGAGGAAGGACTTCCAATATCTAGGCCATTGAACCTAGTTTTGGGAAGTGTTGGATCTGTATAGGCTGGAGGGGTTTATTTTCAAAAAGGCTCAGACTAATTTCCTTGCAGACCAGGTTGAGGAAGTGGTAAGATGGCACACAGATCCAAGGCTTTCTAAACAGGGGCATGGAATACAGAACGAAAGTTATGATGAACCTTCTTGGAGCTGGTTCAGCCTCAGAAGCAGCAGTTTCCCCAATTTTAGGCACTGCACTTTAGAAAAGAATGTAATGGCTTTAAAATGGGTGCAGAAAAGATTTGTGAAAATGGCTTGAAGAATGAGCATTTCAATTATGTAGATAAATTGGGGAAGCTAGAATGATTTTCTTAGAGAAATTTGAGAGGAGATTTTATATGAAGGACCAAGACAAAGCAGATAAAGGAAACATTAGCGAAAGGGTCTAAAAGCAGGGAATGAGTAATTTTTGGGGAGTGGTGAACAAATTAAAATACAAGAGGAAAACCCTTTTTTACCCTGTGAGTGGTTAGGAGACTGTGGTGGAGGCAGATTCAACTGTGGCCTCCAAAAGGAATTTGGACCATTATTTGAATGGGGAGAAATTTCCATGCTAGGAAGAAGGGTCAGAGGTGTGGGACTAGCTACATTACTCAGTGAGCTGGCATGGGTATGACACAACTGGCCTCTCCCTGTGCTAGAACCATAAAATTTTTCCAAGACCACTTATGTGAAATCCATCAGCCAATGATCCAACTAGATTCTGTATTTGTGGCTGCTGGACAATGGTAGGACCAGCTTTCCTTCCACAGTTGAACAGTCTGCTGATAATCACTCCTTGGGCTAATGAAGAATGTCTTTTAAGTGAACATTCGTGGAACTACACTCAGTGAATAGTCAGCATCCTAGCAAGTAGGTTTGCTGGAAAAGTTAAACATACTAAATTCCACCATAAACACCTGTGCAAAATTAACCATTCTCAGCTACAGTAACTGGGCATGGGTCCCCTGGGCTAGGAAGCAACCATGGTTCATGCTTCCAACTGCCACCTGGTGACTCTTTGGGAAAGTACATGTTCAGAAAAATTGAGTGGGAACAGATTCAAACTGAGCTGGAATGGTTCCCGTGACTGAATGTAATGCTCACTCATCAATAATAACCCCACATGGTAAGAGGCAGCAGAAGGCTACCAGTACTTACAAAAACAAGATTCACAAAGGTGCAGGGTGGAAAGCTAAAACTATGTTCTGTTGTGCACTCATGTACAAATACAATCTAGTTAAACAGAAGTATGGTGCGTGGAAATCTTTTTTCATACTTCACAACTTCAAGCTGTCTCTTATCCCTACTATGTGGTTTGCTCAATGGAGGAACATTTTCTAATTTATTTGAATTTAACTCCACTTAAATCATCCACAATGCACTCACCTTCCACAACAAAAATACCAGAAGCGCCAACAACAGAATTCCAGCTAGGATAGCAACAAAAATGATCCACCAAGGAACTCCAAAGTAATGACTCACGGTTTTTTCAGGAAACACAGTGACTCGCACCTGAAGGAAGATTTTACAAAGTTGTCTGTCAGTAAAAGTTCCCTTTATTGGCCATTTGTATTGCCACTTACCAAACACATTGCCACAAGATGTCATATTTATATATGTTAAAGACTGCTCATTAATAAACACAAAAGCAGCAGCAAATTCTTTCAGTCTCAAATTACAATTTCAATTCACAAATTATACAAGATACACCTTTTTGTCATTGTCCATTAAGTATAACACGTGCTTAAAACATACGATTAGCAGTGAGGTTGATTGTCTTGGGCTACAAGATGATATAACAGGGTGGTCAGATGATAAGTGGCAGATAAAATTTAACCTTGTAAAGTGAGAGGTGATACACTTTGGAAGGAGTGATTTGACAAAGAAGTATTCAATGAATGGCATGATAGTGGAACAAAGGGATCTTGGCATGTTTGTCCATTCATCTCTGAAGACAGAAGGGCACGGTAGTAGGGTGATAAAAAGACATACGGGACACTTGTCTTTATTGACTGGGGCATAGATGAAAAAAGCAGGGAGGTCATGTTGCAATTGTATAGAATTATAGGAAGGATGTGATTGCACTGGGAAAGGTGCAGAGGAGATTCACTAGGATGCTGCATGGGATGGTACATTGAAGTTAAGTTCAAGAGGCTTGGGTTGTTTTGGTTTAAAAGTGAAGAGAAGATGACAGAAGGGGGCAACCTGATCTAGGTGTACAGATTATGACAGACATGGACAGAGTGAATAGGGAACAGCTGTTCCCCTTAATTGAAGGGTCAGTTACGAGAGGACTTGGGTTCAAGGTGAGGGGCAGGAGTTTTAGGGGGGGAAACTGAGGAAAAACATTTTTTCCCCAGAGGGTGGTGATGGTCTAGAAAGCACTGCCTGGGAGGGTGGTAGAGGTGAGTTGCCTCACATCCTTTAAATAGTATCTGAATGAACACTTGGCATGTCATAGCATTCAACACTAAAGTGGATAGATTTCTGACCAATAAGAGAATTAAGGGTTATGGGAAGCAGGAAAGTAAGTGGAACTGAATCACTATCAGATCAGCCATGATCTTATTGAATGGTGGGGCAGGCTCGAGGGGCTAGATAGCCTACTCCTGCTCCTATTTCTTATGTTCTTATGGGTCAGGTGCCGGTAAATGGAATTAGGAGGGAGATCAGGTATTTCTCATGTATTGGTACAGATTTGATGGGCTGAAGGGCCTCTTTTGCACGGTATGATTCTGTGATTCTATGAAAATCAAAATATTGGGCCATGAATCTTTAAGTCTCTGAGGGAATTACCTTTAAGTTTCTTGTCTGCATTTCAATGCTGTACTGACTATAAGTTTGCTTTTAGCTATTCAAGTTTAAAAATATCAATTTAACTCCATTTACAGTTCATAGCTTTGTTATAAATAGATCCTTCTTGTGGAAATCACAGAACACCAGTTTCTGAACTTTTGCAGATTCTTTAAAAAAGGAAACTTTAGATAAAATATAGTCTTCAAAATAACTCAAAGCTAAATGTAATAAATTCGAACGAAAAAGTTTTTCTGTTTAGTATTGCTGCAATAATCATTTACAAGCATTTGATAAACATAAGACAAGGAAACAAAATTAAAGAAAATTACAAGTAATACCAAAACTGGCTCTGCATTTAATTCTGCAACGTCACAAAGAAATCATCTTTTCAGCCCGATAAACCAGTTCTGTTTTGAGCTCATCGACCAAAGCAATGTAAATCTCATTTCCCTGCCTTTTCCACAAAGCCATTTATGTGGTGTCTTTGCAATTGCCTTCTTATTGAGATTATAGAAAGGAACATTACATGATAGCAGTGTTAAGTTATAGCATGCTGCCAAAGACTTAACAATGTGTCGTTATCTGCCTGTACTCCAACTGCTGTTAATGTGGAACAGACAGTGGGGGCAATCTTACTGGCCATTCACGCCATGCTCCCACTGCAGGAAGTCAGAGAATTTGGCACCCATCTAAATTTCCATTCACTGCAACGGGATAGGAAAATCCCATCGGCGCGAATGGTCCATGTACCCCTTTGCCTCAGTAAAAAATCTGACAACACCAGGTTTTAGTTTTACTGTGTTTACCCCAGTCCAACGCCAGCACATCCACATCATGACCCCTTTGCCTCAACAGATACTTGTTATGAAAAAGTGACACCCGGAGTTTCTACGGGAGTTCTCCAGCAGGCGACTGTCAGAACCAGAGAAACAACTAGAAGATGGCTGTTTCTTCAATTAGCCTAATGAATTGGGCAAATCTGTTTATGAAAATTGGACATGTAGAAAATCATAATATTAATTGGGCAGAATCAGAATGGTTTTGTGAAAGTAATTTTTTTTTGACAAGTTTATTGGAGCTCCTTGTAGCAAGCAAGGCAGATAAAAGAGAACCAGTGAATATCATGTGCTTGTATTTCCAAAGCACATTTGATAAAGTGCCATATAAAAGGTTATTACAGAAAAAAAAGGTTAAAGGTTGGGAATAATATATTAACATGGAAAGAAAACTGACTAACTAACAGCAAACAGGTCAGAATAAATGGATCATTTTCCACTGAGGTGCCAAAGGAATCAGTCCTGGGATCTCAATTATTTACAATATTACTGACTTAGATGAAGAGACCAAATGATTGTATCATCAGCAAATTTAGCCACAAAGATTAGTAATAAAGCAAACCAAGACGACAAAGTCTGCAAAGGGACGCAGACTGGTTAAGTGAACGAGCAAAGGTTTGACACGAGTCGAAATGTGGAAAAATGGGAGGTTGTCCACTTTGACAGTAACAGTAGAAAGACGGAATATTATTGAAATGGGAGTGACTGGGGAACGCTGCAGCTTGGTGTCCTTATACATAAATCACAAAATGTCACATGCAGGTACAGCAACTAACTAGGAAGGCAAATGGAGTGTTGAGCTTTATTGCAAAAGGGGATGGAGGACAGAAGTAGGGAAATTTACAACTGTACAGAGCATTGGCGAGACCACACCTAGAGTATTGTGTACAGTTTTGGTGACATTACTTGAGGGACATACTTGCTTTGGAAGCAGTTCAGAGAAAGCTCAAGTTGGTCCCTGATTTGAGGGGTTTGTCTTTTGAAGAAAAGGTCGAGTAGATAGGGGTGGAGTTTAGAAGAATGGGAGGTGATCTTATTGAAAAGATGATTGAGGGTACTTGACAGGATACATGCTAAAAGGATATTTCCTCTCATGGTGAAATCTAGAGCTATGGGACTCCCACGTAAGCAGTCTCCCATTAAGACAGAGATGAAGAGGAATTTCTTCTCTCAAGAGAGGCTGTTAATGTTTGGAATAACTTCCCCAATCGAACAGTGGAGGCTGCGTCATTGAATATATTCAAAGCTGAATTATCCAGATCCAGACTTTGATTGATAAAGGAAGCCATGGGTTATGGAGGTGGAAGGTGGAAAAAAGGAGTTAAGGCCACAATCACAGAATCCCTACAGTGCAGAAGGAGGTCATTTGGCCCATTGAGTTTGCATCGACAACAATCCCAACCAGGCCCTATCCCTGTAACCCCACATATATACCCAGCCAATCCCTCCAACCTACACATCCCGGGACACCAAGGGGCAATTTAGCATCACCAAGGAAACTGAAGCACCCGGAAGAAATCCACACAGACATGGGGAGAATGTGCAAGCTCCACACAGACAATAATCTAAGCTGGGAATCAAATCCAGGTCCCTGGAGCTGTGAGACAGCAGTGCTAATCATTATGACACTGTGCCGGTCAGCCGAAAGCAGCAGATCAGCTGTGATCATACTGATCCTTTCAATGATCTGGAAAAATGATGTTTAGTATCATATTGTCAGTGACCATCAGAACTATAGCCAGAACCATCCCTATATGTTTTTTTGAAAATCAATGGGCAGTAGGTGTCACTATCAGGGCCAGTGTTTATTGCCCATCCTTAATGTCCTTGAACCGACTTGAGTTGCTAGGCCATTTATGAACCAAGCACATTGCCGTGAATCTAGTCATGTGTGGCCAGACCAGGTAAGGACAGCAGATTTCCTTCCCTAAAGGACATTAGTGAACCAGATGGGTTTTTACAACAATCATGGTTATCACTAGGCTCTGAATTCCAGATTTTTATTGGAATTCAAATTTCACCATCTGCCACAGTAGAATTCAAACCCATGTCCCCAGATCCCTGCCCTGGTCTCCTTGTAACCTTGAAGTTGTCTTTAACACATTTTTGCTCAAATTCCCCCACCTTAATTATCCTAGCCCATGCCCCCTTTTCATCAATTAACAGTCAACCACTCGCAGTAATCTTCCACAATTCACTTTTTTCTAAATTTTCCATAATCCTTTAAGACAATTATTTGGTCATCCTCAAAACTTCTCTTTTCATGAGGAAAAAGCTTCAATATTTTGGGCTTTTCTTCTGAACGACTGTTATTCTGGCCCATCTTCCCATGGCTTTTATGTCACTCCTATATTGGAGGGCTCAGAACTGTGCACCATACTCCAGCCAATGGGTGGTGGTGGGGAGTGGGGTGCACACGGGCTGCTTTTGTAGCACAGCGGGCCGGGAGACTCTAGTGGAGACCCTCGTGTGGGTCCCTGCTGGGTATCACAGCCTCTGCGTGTTTCCAGCGCCGTCAGCTCCCGAAATCAGCGCAGAGCTGCATAACATATGCAAATCCTAATAAATTCAATTTTAATAGCATTAGTGGGCTTGGGACTGAAATCTCCAGGCCTGCTTAGCCTCCCCCGCACCCCAGGCCAGGAATGGTTCACTCCAGCAGACTGACCCTGCTGGAGTGAAAGGCGGAGGGGAGTGCAATCGAGGACCCCCCCCGCCCCAAAAAGTGCCACCTTGGCAGTGCCAGCCTGGCACTGCCCAGGGCAAAATGCCTATGACCTGGGGGCATCTTGACACTGCCCACTCGGCATCAGGCTGTACCAAAGGGGTGGAGCAATCTGTGGGAGTGGGGGCTCCCAATGCCACTCTGCACTTTGTACTGAATGGCAGAAGGGAGGAGACCAGCGTTTGGGACCGGCCATCGAGGTAGCAGAAAGTGAGGCTGGCCTGGGCATGTTCAGGGGGCCAGTAATTGGGCTGTGGGGGACACATGATCAGCAATGCAGGAGTCGCGGGGCTAGCCAGTGATCAGGAAGCCAACAGGCAGGAGTCATTGCGCGTGCACTGATCTTGAGTGATTAATACACATAGAAAACAAGTGATCCTAACAGGTAGCTGAACCATCCCCTGACCAACATTCTATAACTTGCATTTATATGGCATATTTAATATAATTAAACATCCCAAATTGCTTCACAGAAGCACTATCCAATAAACAATGACAAGATCACAAGCAGGTTTCCCAGTAGGAAAGACAAGCCAAAGATGAAAATTGTAAGGATACTTTAAAAGAGGAAAAAGACGAAGAGGCAGAACCATTCTGGGGGGCCTTCCAGAACATAGGGCTAGGACTCTGAATCTTTATACTATACTTTGCTATTAATATCTTAGCTAGCTCTTTATTAATATAGTCAAAATCCCTTAATAGCCTCTGCCTTAATTCATGTAATGTTCCTTTCACTATATATACAAAATATTCAGTTAAGTATGTCCCACCCTTAGTAAATCCATGTTAATTATCCCTGGCTCGTCTGTTATTTTAAGAATCTTATAATTTTGGCCTGTAATATGCATCCTGGAAGTTTAGCCACACAGAAGATGTTTGAAAAATTATGATTAATATGACTAATGTCTACTTGCCATCATTCCTCAGGTGTTTTGTTATGCATAATAAGTAAGTTTGGTCACACTTTTCATGCAGCATTTCAATGTGTGAATTTAGAATCAGAAATTATATGTTAATGGTTATTTTTTACTTTTCATATATCTTTGCACTTAAATCGGGTGAATTTTTTGGGCTAATTTTTCTATCCAAATTACATACTTAATTTCTTCTTAAAATTGCTACAATGAGTAAATTACCTCAGTTTCAGCATTGTTAACCACAATGTTTTTGGCTTCAGATTCGACAATTATCATGGCTTTAACGATGATATCAAGGTAGTTCAGTTTGGAAAATTCCTATAAAACAATATTAGGCATATTTAAAACCAATGTTGCACTAAAACAATTCTAGATGTTCCCAAGATTAGCAAACACACCTCAGATTCACATTTACCTCAAGAAATGTAGTATTCCATAGTCGTGAACGTAAAGTCAGGAACGCACTGCTATCCAATCCTTGAAGGGGGCATTTTATATCAATACAATTAGCAGTTTTGGGCTCGCCACAATTCTGCAGAATGATTAATTTCACAGTCAGTTTTGAAACAAAAGAATTTGGATTTTTTTAAATAATCAACTTCTGCACTTACCAGAGTTAAATATTTTCTTTTATCAGAGAAGTAGGAAAGAATTGTTCCTGAATTCTTGGATTCATTGTCAAGTTCCCTTCTTTTTCTTGTTTTACTAGGAACTTCCTGAAATAAAATAACTATGTAGTTTAAGAGGATCACAAAATGATTCAGATTGTGTCTGTAGGTAGATGAACTCCAACAAAAAAATTATACCTATGGCTTAAACAAACCAAGATTGAGGTTCCGTCGGGAACGAGATAGAAGTCTGAGGTTACGTACCAACAGATTCAAAAACAGCTTCTTCTCTGCTGCCATCAGACTTTTGAGTGGACGTACCTCAAATTAAGTTGATCTTTCTCTACACCCTAGCTATGACTGTAACACTACATTCTACGCTCTCTCTCCTTTCCTACGTACAGTATGCTTTGTCTGTATAGTGTGCAAGAAACAATATTTTTCACTGTATACATGTGACAAAAATACATCAAATCGATTCCCAAATTGTGCTAAGTTAACTGATCTCAGCCAGTGTAGCAACTGGAGTGTTATAACTAATTTTACTTACTCCCCACCTGGGGAGCAGGAAAAAATGCATGCTGGATTCTTGACTGATCACTATCTGGTGATTATTAATGGAAAATGCATACCAGTCAGAGAGAGAACAGTTACTTGAGCAGCAGGACCACTCACCTTTGTGAAATGGAAATTAAATACATAGGAAATCATGTTAAACTAAAGACATTTTCTGAATAAGTAATAAGCAAGGTGGATGAAGGGGAACTTGCAGATGTGGTGTACTTAGATTTCCAAAAGGCATTTGATAAGGTGCCATATCAAAGTTATTACACAAAATAAGATTGCATAGTGCAAAGGGAAATATACTGGTACAGATAAATGATTGGTGAACTAACAAGAAGCACAGAGTGGAGATACATGGGTCTTTGAGGTGCATGCTATAAGAGGAGTTTCACAGAAATCTGTGCTGGGCATCAACTATTTATAATCCACATCAGAGATGTGGATGAGAGGTCTGAATGTACAGTAGCTAAATGTGCCAATAACATCAAGATAGTCAGGAAATCAAATTGTCAAGGGGAGGTAGAAAGTTTGCAAAGCAACGTAAGACAGGCTAAGTGAGTGGGCAAGATTTTGTCAGATGTAATATGAAGTGGGAAAATATGAATTAATCCACAATGGTGGGAAGAACAGAACAGCGGCATGCTATTTAAATGGCAAGAGATTGCAGAACTTGGCGCTTACAGAGGGATCTCAGTGGCCTGGCACATGAACCACAGGAAGTTAGTATGCAGGTGCAGCAGATGATTAGAAAGGCAATCGGAAGGTTGGTGTTTACTACAAAGGGGAATGAAATATAGAAGTAGGGAAGTTTTACTGCAGATGTATAGGGCCTTGGTGAAATCACATCTAGAATACATATATAGTGTTGGGAAAGGGAAAGGGAAAAAAAAATGGGATGAAGAAAGGCTGAACAAGCTAGGACCTATATCCTTTTGAGTTAAGATGAATGAGGTGATCTTATTGATCACCTTTGAGTCACACAAGACTCAAAACAGACTTGATAGATTAGATAACAGGAGGATGGTTTCCACTTGTGGGGGAGTCTAGGACATAGAGGCACCGTTCAAATGTGTATATCTTTTAAGATGGGGATGAGGAGAATTGATTTCTTTCAGAAGTCTTCAGTTATGTGAAATTCTTTTCTTCAGAGAGCAGTGGGAACTGCATTTATTCACGGCAGAGTTAAGCAGATTTTCGATAGACAAAGATACGAAAGGTTATGGTGGGCAAGCAGTGAAGTGGAGTTGAGACCACAATCAGCCATGATCTTACTGAGTGGCAGAGCAGGTGCTGGGTGCTGAATGATCTAACTGTTTCAAGTGCTATGTCCCTATCTTTTTATTTACTTCTGCCAATTTCAGGAGGTGAGGCTAACTGGTTGGGTGAAGAAAACTACATACACACACTCCACAGCCAATATATCAAACATCTCTTTTCCTATGCTTCTTCTCTGTTATCAGGATGTGTTTTTTTTTTAAAAAGTATAAATATTGTAGCATAATATTGAAATAATTTTATAACAATAGTTGAATGTTGCCTTCTGCAAACAAAACTGTCTCCATCTAAAACAGGTTACTTGCTTATAGAGTGCTTTTATGAGAAACATACAACTTTATGTCATTGACAGCCCAACTCACAAGGAAACCAATGCTTTTACTACAACACAAAGTGCAATGAATTACAAGGTTATTTAATTTCAGCTTTGAGTACAAAGTTAATTATTAACTACCTTGAATTGTCGATTGTTAATTTCATTACTGGGTTTGCATTGTATGTTATCGATGCCATCTGAATCAATTTTCACCAAGTAGAGCAGCCATTTTCCATTGGTTATTTCCTTTGGCCACTTGATTTGTAGCCAAGTAGTATTCAGAGATTTAAGTGATGTGCCCAGATTAATTATCTGAGGAGAACAAAACATTGTGAAAGTTTAAATACATATAAAGCCCTTCATTGTTTAATAATGGTAGTCATTTGCATCATGAACAGATGATCTGGGCAAGATTTACACTATAGTGTAATGCTTTACACTATTTAAAATTGCTTAAAACAGGAAGCCAAGTTCGTCAGTTATTTATTTTTGAAGAAGATGTTACCTTGAACTCGTACTGGATCAAACTTCCCACATCCTCTTCAGTCACCATGGCACTCTCACCTTTCTCCGAACCTCCAAAATACACCTGAGATGGTTTAGCAGCACTGTTCAAACAGAATAATATGATGTATATTTCTATTCTTGCACTATTTCTTTCATTCTACCCACCGCCACTGCATTGAGAACATATTCACATCAAAAGGACAAAGGTAGGAAACCTTACTCACCCAACTACAGACAAATGGAGTTCAATCTTAACTCGAGCAATAGCAATTGTTGACGAATTAGCCTGTTCACTGGTCCTGTAAATGGAAATTGGCACCTTATTCACAAAATAATTGATTCATCAAAATATTACGGTTGGGTTTCTCAAAGATCAAGACAGTTAAGCCAAGCAGGCAATGAAGATCATATGAAGGTGGTGACCACAAGAGCTATCAGGCTGTGGCATTTTATCTTTGTTGAGCTCCCACTACTAATCACTGTTCAGTAAACCACTGTACCTTTACCTGGACATCAGGTAAAGGCACAAAACAACGAGCAAGACAGGGAATTGATATTGGTTTTCCATTCAATAAAATTCACTAGAAGTAACAGCAACCACTTCAATTATAAGGCACAACTTATTTTAACAATTTAACAGGGATTATTTTATGGATAAAATGCTTTCAGTATCTAGATGTGAAAGCTCAGAACATGGAACGGCATTTTGGTAGATGTAAGAAAATAAAAAATATGGGGCACAATCTTACTGGCTCAACTCGCCAGCTGATCAGCGTGGTGAACCAGGAAGATTGCATTCAAGGCCAAACATCTGATTCATGCCAATTGCTATCTTCCCAGCCCTGTTTTGCCAGTGAGAATGCTCTTCACCCAGAGAGAGAGTACAAAGCCTATTTACATGGAATTAACTACATTTAAATGTAGTTACCAGGTCCAGCATTGCTGCTTCTGCCCTCCTGGGTGCTTCCCCTCTCGTTGGTGAGAATCACTACTGCTCTACAGTGGCAGGGACCAGCTGCCATTGGCCATGCCTGGGAGGGCATGGTTGGGCAATGCCCATTGGGCAGAGATAACCTGGAAGTGCCCACTTGGCACACTAGCAAAGCCTGGTTGGGCATAAGTGCACCAGGGCAGTACCATGGAGGTGGGGCCTGAGTAGGGGAGGGCCTATGCTAGGATGGTGGTCATTGGGGTTCTGCCAGGAGACTCATCAGGATGGTCCTGATGTCGATGACAAGATTGCAGAGTCAAATGTGCCGAAAAAGGCCAGCATGGAATATTCCTATTTTCTCATCCTTAGGGCACTTGGAAATTTTTGGGAAAAATTCCACCCCGATTCTTACTGCCTTACGTTTTCAGCTGTAGATTGATATTGAGGTTTGTGGTGTCCAACGTAATCCCAGCAGTACTCATGATTAAGTAGAAAGTAACCTGAAACCAAAATAGTCATTGTATTAGGTTTATGTTTCACACACGTCAGTGTCATGTGTAAATTCAACCTGCTTAATTTAGAAAATAGGCCAACATTAATTGCTGTATTTTACATGGAGGAAGTAAAATATACATACTTGAATGAAAGGTTTACCTCAGAGTCTCTCTTGAAGGGATTTCCAAGTTCACACTCTGCTCGGGATCCATTTTGATTTGCTGTACATGATACTTTGTCCTAATTTAACAGAACATTGTACATCAAGGTAAAATCCTGTGCGCATGACAGTCAGTAATTAGGTAATGAAAGCAGGTATTAAACATAATTAGAATTCAGCTCACCCACTGGGTTACTGGGCAAAAGTACTCTTAGTGTTACACATAAATAGGCTAGAACACCCCCCAAAACCAATTCCAAATCTTGAGAGAGTTCGCTGTTTTCACTTGGAGCATTATTATTAATTGGGGTTCTTTTGAGGTGGCAGATGAATGAACATAAGTCAGGATTTCCACTTTAGATGTGACCTAGCAACTCTTGTGGGTCTTCAATGCTACATGCATCATAAGAACATAAGAAATAGGAGCAGGAGTAGGCCAACTAGCCCTTCGAGCCTGCCCCGCCATTCAATAAGATCATGGCTGATCTGACATGGCTCAGTTCCACATTCCCGCCCTCTCCCCATAACCCTTAATCCCCTCTCTCATCAAAAACCCATCAACCTGCGTCTTAAAAATATTTAGCGAGGCAGCCTCCACCACTTCAACGGGCAGAGAATTCCAGAGATTCACCACCCTTTGAGTGAAGAAGTTCCTCCTCAACTCCGTTCTAAACCGCGCCCCCCCCTTTATCTTGAGGCTATGCCCCCTAGTCCTACTATCCTTTCTGAGCGGGAAGAGTCTCTCCACCTCTATCCTATCCATCCCATTCATCATCTTATACGTCTCAATGAGATCTCCCCTCATTCTTCTAAACTCTAATGAGTACAAGCCTAATCTATTCAGCCTCTCCTCATAGCTCAACCCCCTCAACTCCGGCATCAGCCTAGTAAACCTCCTCTGCGCTCCCTCCAAGGCCAAAATATCCTTGCGTAAGTACGGCGCCCAAAACTGCACACAGTACTCCAGCTGCGGCCTCACCAATGCCCTATACAGCCGCAGCAAGACCTCCCTACTTTTATATTCAATCCCCCTCGCGATGAAGGCCAGCATCCCATTTGCCTTCCTGACCACCTGCTGCACCTGCAAGCTGGGTTTTTGCGACTCATGCACAAGGACCCCGAGGTCCCTCTGCACCGTCACCTGCTGCAGTTTTTCTCCACGTAAGTAATAATCCTTCCTACCATTATTCCTACCAAAGTGGACCACCTCGCACCTGCCAACATTAAATTCCATTTGCCATTTCCTGGCCCATTCGCTCAGCCTATCTAGATCCTTCTGTAGACTCTCCCCACCCTCCGCACAATTTGCCTTTCCACCAATTTTGGTGTCATCAGCAAATTTTGACACCCTACACTCGGTTCCCTCCTCCAGATCATCTATATAAATGGTAAATAGCTGAGGCCCCAGCACCGAACCCTGGGGCACTCCACTAGTCACCATCCGCCAATCCGAATAGCACCCATTGACCCCCACTCTCTGCCTCCTATTTGACAACCAGTCCTCTATCCACGCTAACACCCTACCCCCAACTCCATGCCCCCCGACCTTCTGTAATAACCTCTTGTGAGGTACCTTGTCAAACGCCTTCTGAAAATCCAGAAAGACCACGTCCACTGGCTCTCCTCTATCCACCGCCCTAGACACATCAGACAGAGCTAAACTATCCCATAACCAATGGATCTGATCCAAGCTCAGCGGTCCTACCACATCCAGTTGTGATAACAGGAGGAGGTGGTTCCACAATTAATCCAATCCTCAAAGACTAGGGTGCCCAGCACATTAGTGAAAAGACAAGACTGAAGTATTTATCACCATCTCCAGCCAGAAGCGCCAAGTGGATGATCTATCTCAGCCACCCTTCCAAGGTTCCAGTCTTCATTTCACATGGTATCAAGAAATGACTTAAGGCACAGAATACTGCCTAGGCTCTGGGGCCTAACAACATTCTACAGACTTAAGCTCAGGCACTAGCTGTGTCCTTAGCCTTGCTGTTCCAGTACTGTTACAATACCAGCATCAATCCGGTAGTGTGGAATATTAACCAGGTATATCCTTGTCCACAAAAAGCAGGTCAAATCCAACCCAGGCAATTACCAGCCCATCAGTCTACTCTTGGCCATCAGCGAAGTGGTAAAAGGCGTCGCTGACAGTCCTGCCAAGAGGCACTTGCTCAATAATAATCTGCTCACTGATGCTCAGTTTGTGTTTCGCCATGGCCATTCAGCACCTGGCCTCATTACAACCTTGGCCTTGTTATGGTGAAATGGTAAAGCAGCTTTCCCCTAGTCAATTTCCTTGGTTGGCCACAAAAGTTTAAATTTCTTTTTCATGAGAACATGCCTTCAGTAAATCAAGATGTATCGAACTATTTAAGCTATGAACAATAAGGAAGCAATTAGATAAGGTTTTCATGAGTCAAAGAGAGAGACCATTTATTATTCAATAGACCTAATAATAACATTAAAACACACAGAGACAAATAAGGGGCTTTTCAGAAAAAAGGAATCATAAAAGGTAAAAGCATATATGGTTTAGTAACATTTCAAGGGCAACAAATGCTGTGGCCTATTTATATTAGCTGGCTTCCTGGATGTGGCCAGATGTAGAATGTGTTGCAATCATTGTAATATCTCGGTTGTCTGGTACAGCTGGCTTCTTGAACCAGACATCATACCTGCTTCAAAAAAAAAGTTTCTTTTGCTGAAGACTTTCATTAAAAGGATCTCACCCACTTCCTATAATTCCACACAAACTTCCCTCCATTGCCCTAGAGTGAGCCTACTCTTTCTCCTAGTACATGCATAAAAAGCTTGGGGATTCTCATTGACCTTATTTGCTAAAGACACTTCACGGCCCTTTTCAGCCCTCCTACTTCCATATTTGAGTTCTTTCCTATTTTCACTATATTCCTCAAGGGCTTTGTCAGGTTTTAGATGCCTAGACCTATCACATGCTACCTTTTCTCTTTTGACTAAGTTTACAGTTTCCCTTACCATCCCATGGTTGCCAAATCCTGCCATTTCTATTGTTCATTTTGCCCTTAAGTAGCCACTGCCAATCCACATTTCCCAATTCCTGTCTAATTTGAATGTAATTGGCATCCCACAAATGAAGTTTTAAAATAATTAAATGGCAATGGTTTTGCACTCCAATAGGACACACTCGTGTAAGGAAGCAACGAGGCATCGATATTGTTGCTGGACTGCCAATCCAGAGACTCAGTGTAATGCTCTGGGGACCCAGGTTTGAATCCTATCGTGGTAGATGCTGAAATTCAAATTCAATAAAAATCTGAAATTTTAAAAAGTCTCACAATGACCATTATCAATTGTCACCAAATGTTCTTCATATTCTTTAGGGAAGGAAATCTGCCATCCTTGCCTGGTCTGGTCTACATGCGACTCCTGGCCAGCGGCAACACTCACATCCTGACCCATGCACAAAAATACCTCTCAGCTTGGCTTGGATGGGGTTATAATTGGACTGCTGGTAACCATGCAACCACAAATCAGCAAGAGTCAGCATCTTCAGGACAGGAATTGAGAATGGGAGAAACTGGAGAAAATAACGCAGAGCCTACCTGAGTTGATGTCAGGACTCGATACGTAGAGTAGGTTAAAGTGTCTGGAAATGTTGCAATCAGGAAAGCTTCATGTGCATCATCCCCATTTTGTCCAGCTTTAGTTGGGTCTGTCGGCTTGTTAGTAACAGTTATTTTCAGTACAATGTCCTTCTGGTTACTCAATTCAAATATTGGAATACTTCCCTCCCTAAAGAAACAGAACAGTGCAAAGGATTTAGTGGGTTGTCCAAATTCATTCAATCAGGTTTCAGCTCCTGCTACTAGTTCAAGGTAACTCTTGCCAAAGTCACAAATAACGTCCTGTGAGATTGTGAGGAAGGTACTCAGCTTTGTCGTTCTTCTGAATGCATGAACTCCCTCCACCAGTTCTCCATTCACATTCAGCTGAGGGAGGCTGCTCTAACCTGGCTCTATTCTTACCTAATTGCTCAAGTATGATAATAGCTTTGTATCCTGTACAGTTTTTTTATTGTCCCCCAAGGATCTATCCTTGGTCCCCTCATTTTTCTCATCTACATGTTGCCCTTTGGCAACATTTGTTTTTGTGTGTATACTGATGACACCAGCTCCACCTCGTCACGCTTCCATCGTCACTAAATCCATTCTGGCTGAGTAAACTTTTCCGCACATTAAATATTTAGAAAATGTCAATTTTCTAAACAAATCAGGGAATATGGATGTGGCTAACAATGTGAGCATTTATCGCTAATCCTCAATTGCCCTTGAAAATGTAGTGATGATACACGCCTTCCTGAACTGCTGCAGTTTATAGAGTGGAGATATGCTCAGTGCCGTTAAGGAAGGAATTCCAGGATTTTGTCCCAGCAACAGCGAAATATTTTGGTGGCTTTGGGGAAACATACAAGCAATGGTGTTCCATATGTCGGTTCCCCTTGTTTTTCTAAATAATAGACTTCACAGGTTTCATCAATATATCAAAAATTCCCTGGTGAGATGTTGCAGTGCATCTTGTGACATACACACTGCAGTCCCTATGCACTGGAAGGTGTGAAGATTTAAGATGGTAGATGAGGAATCAAACAAATGGCCTGTTTTGTCTCGGATGGTGTCAGGTTTCTTGAATGTTGCTGCATTCATCAGGTCATTGGAGAGCATCACCCTCCTGATATGTATCTGATTTGCCCATCTTTTTGTAAACAGAAGTCTGTGGGCAATTTTCCTTTTTGTCAGGATGATGCCAGTGTTACACTTGTACTGGAACTACTTGGCTGGGGGTGTGACTTGATCTGAAGAAGAAGAACTCTAATACTGCAGGAATGTTTGTGGGGTCCATGGCCTTTGATGTGCTCATTGAGCTCAGCCATTTCCTGATATCACAAATTGGATTGAATTGGCTGAAGATGTGCATTTTGAAGCTGGGACCTTGGAAGGACAATCATCCAGCTAGAGCTTCTAGCTGAAAAATGATTGCAAAATGTTTTAATCACATTTTTTACATTTGTGACCAGGCCTGGTCATGGAGGATGGTGACATTTGTGGAGCTTCCTTTCCTAACTTACAATAGTGAACTGATGGCTTCGACTGTTACAAATTCCATTCCCTCACTACTGGCAGCATCCCCATCCCTGGAACTGTCTGAAGCCATCATGAAGGCTGACTATTGTATAATGGTCCCACTACCAATTACGACTGGATGTGGTGGGTTTGCAGAACTTTGATCTGAACTGTTGGTTGTGAGAATTACTTATTCTACACTTGCTCTGTTACTGCTTATATATAGTCAGTCCTGTGTTCTGGCTTCACCAGATTGGCATTTCATTTTGGGTATATCTGGGCTCGTCATGGCATGCGCTTCTGCACGCTTCATTGACCCAAGATTGGTCCCTTGCCTTAACGGTAATGGTAGTGTGGGAATATGATAGACTATTAAGTTACAGACTGTGGCCAAATACAATTGTGCTACTGCTTTTGAGATGATAGATCTGTTCTAAATTCATCCCAATTTGACAACGGTAGCACAAATACTACACTGAAGCATACCCTCATTGTGAAGACAGGTCTATGTTTCCACAAGGAGCATATGGTGGCTACTTCTATCAATGCTGTCATGGGCAGATGCATCTGCAACAGGTAAGCTGGTGAGAAAAAGATCACGTAGGTTTTCCCTCTTGTTGGTTCACTCATCACCTGTCACAGGCTCAGCTTCACAGATGCTTTCTTCAAGACTTGCCAGCTCTGTCAGTAGCGATGCTACTGATTCACTATTGGTAATGGACATTGAAGTTCCCCACCCATTGTACCATCTCAGTCACTGTTACCTTCCAAGTGATGTTCAATACAGACCAACACACATTCATCAATTGAGTGAGGGCTGTAGGTTGAATCAGCAGGATATTTCTTTGTTGTGATTAAGTTGATGCTATGAGACCTTAAGGAGTCTGAGGTCAACGTTCAGAACTCACAAGACCACTTGTTTCTGACTGTACCTACGGCATACAATCTAAAGTTGCATATCAGCCAGTCCAGGTAAGGACAGTAGATTTCCTTTCCTAACTGAAAGGAGTGAATTAATAGCTTTGACTGTTAGAAACTCCATTCCCTCACTACTGACAGCATCCCCACCCGTGGAACTGTCTGAAGCCATCATGAAGGCTGACATTACCTTGTCTGAGGCCAAAACTCTCTTTCCTGCCTGTGTTACCTCTGGACTTGACTGTTGCAATATACTCCTGTGAGGCTTCCCACATTCAGTAGATCGGACACTATCCAAAACTCTACTGCCCTTGTCCTTGCTCACACCAAATTCCATTTTCTTAATACCCCTGTGCTTACTGATCTTCAAGAAACAACAATTTTAAAGTTCTCATCCTGGTTTTCAAAATGGTGAATGGCCCTAGGCCTTCTTTATGCTGATGATTTCTTCTTTTCCTACAATCCTTTAAAGATATCCATATTCATCTAATCCTGATCTTCTCAGCATCCACAATTTGAATTATTCCACCATTAGTGTGTAGCTGGGCACTAGGTTCTGCAATTTTCTCAATGTACCTCCCTTTTCTCCTTTAAGTCACTCCTCAATATCTCCCACTTTCACCAGGCTTTTCTCAATTCCCCTAATAATGCCATGTGGCTTCGTACTAGATTGTTTTACAGCACTCTTGTGCAACACCTTAAGACATTTTATTACATAAAATAAAGACATGTCAATGTTTCACAGTTATGTATGCTGCTCTGGGTTGTCTATATTAGGCATATCTTTCCAATTGCTTCACTTTTTAAGAATGCGAGTTTCAATTCACTTATTTGGAACATAAAATTGGAACTATTACTGGGTTCACGGTGAAAATACTCCAGATGCTGGAGATCTGAAGTAAAAACAGAAAGTGCTGGAAATGCTCAACAGGTCTGACAGCATCAGTGAAGCGAGAAACAGAGTTAACATCTCAAGTCCAGTACGATCCTTCTTTGGAACCATGTCTGTTTTGCTACTGCTTAATATTGAACAGAAGTAAACAGCTTATCAAAGAGACTTACTGGTGCAAAGGGATAAATGTGTCCTGTTGGTTTTGATTCCTGGAACAAAATTCGTATTCTAATTGAAGATTGCTCTGGCAAATGCCATCTACACCACAGCCTTCCTTCAAAAATTCCACCTGTATCAAAACATTAATGTGGGAGTCAATGACTGTATAATCTTGTCATGTTTATATGAAACAAAACTTACTGAAGCTACAAGCTGAGCAACCAAGAAGTGGCTACAATGGTATTCAAATGTGAACATTGCTTGCAGCCAAAGCAAAACAAACACTGAAGAATGCCAAGGTATTTTCCCTGTGTTGCTGACATTTACAGTTCAAATTAGAGTGCCAACATACTTACTGAATTTGTATATGTACATTTGATTTACACACACATTACTAGGAATAAATTTCAGGTGAGGAATATATCATCATCACAATGTAACTTTATTTTGTTTAGAACTAAAAAGATTCACATGGAAGACAAGTTTTCTCCATTGCTTCTTACTTTAAACACAGGTTACACGGGCAAAATCATACTGAATAATATTCAAATTCACAATACAGAATGAGTACATTGAGGAAAACCAGAAACCCATGTGCTACATTAAGCAAGAGAAACAACAAATTTAAGTCTAACCTCTGAACGCTGAGGCTCACTCTCATCAAGGACAGGAAGCAAGTCAGCTAACTTAGAATGCTGTCTTTTCTTTCTTCTGGACTGCACGAGCTTTACTCCAACTGATATGGGAATAGGGCGCAGCTTATCTTGGACAACTTCCTGAAAATCCAAAGTGAAATAGATTAATATGCATTTTGATCCCTATCACTGCCTTTCTATTAATATATAGAACACAGCCTAGTGCTGAAAGTTACACAGGCTGATTGACACGCAGGAAGAGTTAGCATTTTCTAGTATATCTCAGTGTGACAATCTCCTGCATTATATTTGGAAGACTGGTACAAGAATCAGTCTTCTGGTTGATTGATGTGACTGATTTTACATCCCAGCAGAGCAACTTTCAACTAAGTGAAGTGACACCACGGCTAAAATGATGACTCTAATGCTTTCTATGCCTCAACATCACAAATACTAATACCCCTGAGGATGAGTTAAGGAAGGAGCATCAGATGAATTACTGTTCCACAATGAGGGGAACAAGTGGAGGCGGCAGAGGAGGAATAACTGTTTAAAATGTCTGGTCCATCCGGCCCAGGTACCCAGCACTAAAAGGTCCAATATTCTCTCAAAGTCTACAGTCTAACCAAAGTTCTCAGAGGATTGAGCAACTACCAAAGAATAGGGAACACTGACTGTCACTGTAGTGTCAGGAACATTACATCATTGCTGATTGAAAGATTCTTCATCACAACTATCCATATAGGCCACAGACTAAACAACAACATGGTTGTTGTTCCTCCCACTTTCAACAAGCTCTTAGGCAGTGCTTCCAAAACTATTTCCCAATGTGACCCCACCATAACACATCAAAATTATGATCCAAATGCCAGCAAAAGCCAACAGCAATAAAACAATGGATTAACATTCAGTATAGGACTCAAAGTTTGTGAATTAATTAGAGACATTGCATTTGGCAGAGTGGCTAGCATTGCTGCCTCACAGTGCCAGGGACCTGGATTCAATTCCTGGCTTGGGTCACTATGTGGAATTTGCATGTTCTCCCCGTGTCTCCGTGGGTTCCCTCCAAGTGTTCCAGTTTCCTCCCACAGTCAAAGCTGTGCGGGTTAGGTACATTATCCATGTCAAATTGCCCCTTAGTGTCCCCAGAATGCATAGGTAAGAGGGATTAACAGGGTAAATATGTGGGATTATGGGGATAGTGCTTGGCTGGGATTGTTGTCAGTGAAAACTCAATGGGCTGAATGGCCTCATTCTGCACTGTACAGTTTCTATAATTCAGTGATAATATGAAAACCTGTGTCGCTTGAATTCCACACTATTCGTGCACACATCAGCTGGCCCTGAATTGTCTGCTTCCTCCCATGAGCAAAGGAATGAGGGATTCATAACAACTGGCCAATTAAGGGTCGGTCAATATGAAACCCAGAAAGACACTAGTGCTGTCCTATTGATGGGGGTGGGATAATAGCTGACACTAAGTCCAATGGTGGCCCGAAGAGGGGTTTAAAAACAAGCCCAGGCAGCTCTCTGAAGGCTGGAGTTGTGGAGGAGAAATAGTGCAATTTTGCCAAAGCGATGGCCTCAGCACCCAGTGGGCACAGCATGTTGTAGGGCAGTCCCGCTGGACACTCCACAAGGCCCACAGCTGTCAGAGAGACAGGAACGTCAAAGGACAGCAACAGTTCAGTGGACAGATGAGAGACTGGGGGAGTTTGTGGGATGGGCTGGGTATGGCATCCCCAGTGAAGGGCAAATCCAGAGTTTCTACAGATTGGCCACGCACACTGCATCAATGAGGCACATATCCATTGAAGCAAGCTACCACTGTGCTTGTGCAGACACTTAATGAAGATGTTCTTAATGATATTTGTCCTTCAGAATCACCATCCTCAGGACGTGCCACTGACCCCAGGGACCCCTATCAACACCCAAGGAGGAACCAACCACATCACATCCACTCTTTGCGCCAAGCACCAATACAGACTTCAGTGAGCTTGAGGTCAGAGTGCACTGCAGTGAGGGCACCTCAGACTCACCGGAGGAGCCTGCAGAGTGTGCCCAGCACCGGCAGTCAGAGAGATCGGTACCATGTTGAGTCCGTGCCAAATGATGAGCCATTGGAGTTCTCCATTAAGTGTCAGATGTCGGATGTCCAGTGGGATGCACAGGGAGATCAGGTGGTGATCCTGGAAAATCTGCGTGCCACGGTCTCTGTTATGGAGGAGTCCTTGTGGAGCTTGAGCTCTGCATTGAGCCTGAGCACAGTCTCCTCTGTAGACAGAGAGTGGCGATGCTCGGAGAGGTAGCTTTTGGAGCAGAATCAGGGGGTCCTAGGGTTGATTTGGGCCTGCACACCGCCACATGGAAGTGAAAAACTATAGGATGGCTGCCTGCTGGATGCCAATCCAGAAATTACAGCAGCAATGTGAAATTCCAGCCAATTGGACTTTAAATCCATTTAACTGACTGCTTATTTGTTGGTGATCATGCCATATGCCCCCGTGCCGAAATGCTGTGTGCCTGACATCTCCTTGCACAATTTCACATGCTTCTAGGTGGGGTGCATGCCCACCCAAACATAACTTTTGCTTTGTTTTTAAAAATACTGTCAAATATTATTTCATGTACTAGTGTAGGTTTCAGACAAACTCTCCACATTCCCCAGTGACAGAGACTGTGTGAAGCACCACTAGCCCTCACTCCTGCAGGAATATTGTAATCAGCCCCTCCTTCCCCTCCCTGCCCCGCTCACACACACTTCTTCCTGGCTCCCATAATCTCTGTTCTTGTTTCACGTAGCAACTCCTTGGCACAGAGACGCCCCCTTCTGGGCCAGTTCCTGGTGGCTGCGAAACAGTCATTATCCTTGGGTTAAAAAGCTGTACAACAGGCAGACAGAAGCAGAAACATAGGGCTGGATGTTAAAGTCCTCCACCAGTATGTTTGAAGGTGGGAGGGGTTCATAAACTGCAGCACAATGTCTGCCTTCTGACTTCCTGTCCACCCTGCCTTCCATTTTATAGACAGCGCTGGAGGCACTGGGCAGCATGTTTACCTTTGGGCCTACTGAATCCCTAATTAGTAGTCACTTAGATCCCTCATCCCCCTCCCACCGCTAGTTTACTGGTGACAGGGGAACTCCCAACCAAGTGGGAAACCCAGCAACCTTTACTGGGAGAGCTTGTGTAAGGCAAGGAGCGAAGGTCTTCCTTTTGGTGTTCCTTGTGCCCACTGGAGCATCCTATTCTGGTCCTCTCAAAGCCAGGCCCCATTGCCAATACCCCAGACTTACCCCTAAAGTCCAGCCCCCATAACCTCCTCTTCTTTGGAGACTGAATGTAGCCCCAGTGGTGGCCACCACTTGAAGCTTGTGCTGCTAAGATACAGGGCAGCACTTTGCAGTGATAGCTGATCCACTTCTGACAACACAGTAAACACTATGTCCCCCACCTCGCTGATCACCAGACAGCCCACATCCTGACCACCCAATACCCACCATCACCAACTGACCCGCTTAATCCTCCGTACCCCAATCCTACCGAGCACTCAACCCCAACTGCCCTCAACCTCCCGATTGACCATTTGAATATCCCCAACCACCTGTACCTACCCGAACCCCTTCCAACACCACCACAAATCTCCCCCATCCCCCCCGCGCCCCTACTCTCCACTCGCCCAATCCAATTTCTCATCCACTTACCTCACACACTGCTCTACTGTTAAAGTGGCTGGGACTTATAAACCCAATGGTTTACAGCAGCTAGTGCTGTCCAAAGGGGGTTTGGCTACTCCCCAGCACAGAGCTGTCAGTGAACACATTTCCCAGCAGGCCCAGGTTGGAGGTCTGGGTGAGAATTGTACAGCTCCAGACAGACAATCAGATGGTGCCTGCCACACCAGAGATTTGGCCCTACCTGCAGGCACACAAAAAGGTTTAAATGGGTCCATGCACTTAAATAAATAGATCAAGTGCAACAAAAAAAAAGTTCCCATTCATAATGTGATTCTTTTTGTGTCAAGAAAAACAGGAATTTTTAAAATGCAAAAAACTTGTTTCTTGATTAGGGGCCACTTCTACACAACACGGAGGTATGGAGTCTTGATCAAAAAATGCAAAATTCAGTTTTCAACCTCATTTCATTCAAAATGTCATATTGCAGTTCTTGCCTGCCTACAGCACAGCCTCTGCTTCTCTCAAAAGCACGCAGGGGGAGATCAGGCTCACTGTGAATCGATTTATAAGTTCCAATTTATAACCCACGCCCATGATTACCAAGGAACCATGGTTCTAGCGCAGCATCAGTAAATCAAAGCCTTCCCACATTAAAAACATCAAGTACAGCGCAGACTGGGGCAAACTACTGCTTACTCTGATTTCTCGCTACCATTGTTCAACCTCAAGAGTTCCTTCCCACTAATGTGCTAGGGCTGATCTTTCAATAACAGCCATTTTCAAATCAAATTGTCGTTCTCTGAACAGTTTGGCTTTATAGACATATACATTCACTATTGAATCAACACTGTCTAAATTCAATTCAAATAGACCCAGTCTCAAACATGCACGATACATCAAAAACTCGAGTATTTGCAGTCCATGATTTATTAACTGATAGTCTGAAATACTCGTGTTTGATGCTTTAATGCATTTACCCAATTGATGATGTCAAGATTAATTCATAGAAATGCTACAGCGTTGAAGGATGCCATTCAGGCCATCGAGTCTGCACTGACATTCATCCCACTTAGGCCCTATTCCCATAACCCCATTTACTTAACCTGCTGAACCTTTAACCTGCACATCCTGGGACGTTAAGGGGCAATTTAGCATGGCTAATGTACCTAACCTGCACACCTTTGGACTGTGGGAGGAAACCCTGCAGACATGGGGAGAATGACCCCAAGCCAAGAATCGAACGCAGGTCCCTGGAGCTGAGAGGGAGCAATGCTAACCACAGAGCTGCCCAATATAGGTATAGCCCCGGTAATTGATGTAAAAAGACTGATTGAATGTTTAATATGAAAAAGTTCTTACACGGAGCTGCATCTTTTCAGTGACACACTTCTCTTGGTTCTGTGCGTCTAATACGATGCTGCCAGAGAGTTTGTAATCCAGAGCCTCATTAATAAACGTAACTCTTGATTGCAGTCCCATTTTAATTCTCTCAGCATCCGCTTCAATCTGATAGTCTACAGCTAAATGGGAAATTAATCATTAATAACTTGATAATTAAAAGGAAAAATACAAAAAAAATGGTGGCGGGATTTTTCCCTTCACTTACTTATCCTGGAATTGAAACCATGAGGATGAGCTGTGTATGTGAAGCATGCCTGGACATCCATACTGCAAAGAATGAACAAACCAAAAAAACCTTGGAATAATTCATCTGTCAGTTGTTGAAGGAATAGTTAAACACAATGAATTAGGAAACAAATAGATTTTGGAATAACAGTGGGGTAACTTTTTATTTGGCAAATAGAGAATACATGGGAAGAAACAATGCCTTTTAGAGTGTTAAAATGAATAATATTCTGTTAAGTTTGGTGCTGTTACTGGTATTCGATTTCACCCATTTGTCAAATATTAGTTTTTTAATTAGAACTTTTGTTCCAAGTCTGTGACTGTTACATTGCAGTTAGCCTTGAGCATGCAGATTTCCTGACGTTAATCATACAGCATCTGTGAACATTCAGATCATTTTGGGCAGCCATTTTAAGTTTTCTAATATTTTCATTATTCTCCCATTCTTCCCAGGTTATTAGTTTCTTCAATCCACACAATCTCGGTTCTCTCTAACCTGGACGCTGCTCTGAAGCATGGCTTCAACTTAAGGTTCTGTTTTACTCAGCTTATGTCCGTTCCAGTTTCTCTGGCCTAACAAACTGAATTCCAATCTGTCCCTTACCTTGTACCTTGTTGTCAGCAAATTTCCCTATTATCTCAGTTAAACTTTCAATGTTGTTCTTCAAATGAGTCATGAAAGGCCTAGAACAGAAACTCGGGTACAGACTGCAGTCTAAGGAAGATGATTGTTAAAGGTAAGGGCCAATCTTCTTCAGTTACTAAACATTAAATAATTTAAAAAAGAAGTTTTTAAACATGAGACCATGTTAAGATGGATTGAAGATCATTCTTTCAAATATATTTTATAATATTTTCTTGAAACCAGTAATAGCAGATTACATAGTAATATGTAATTGCTGTGTGGTGTCTGCTACAATTCTAGGAACACTTAAGCCTAGAAATTGGGTGAAGCTGCGTCCATTTTTCAGGTCTAAATTGGTCACCAATTCTTCCAATAATGGGAGATAACACCCCTCTGCATATTTCAGGTTAGAATTTAGCCAACCACCATTGCTGATGGCAGGAAAGGAAACAGCCAGGGTCGTATTTGATATTAAACCAAGATTTCATACCCATTGCACTTACCAGACAAGACCTACAGCCTGAAAGATATCTGTAAATCACCAGCTTGCAGCTCTGAGCCCTGCCCAATAACTACTCCCCAATTCCTTCACCTCTCAGCCATTGCTGCTCCTCAACTTGATTTGAAAACAAACCATTTTACTATATTGGTGAGAGACACAATGGGCGATTTTAAATTAACATAAATAGGGAGAGTTTTAGTTGTTTTTAATTACTTACCAAAATCCTTTGCGATGACCAGGACAACGGTCATCCTTAATGTTAATATTAATATTCTTGGGTGAAGTAGTGACCCGCTTTGTGATTTTGATAACAGGTCGTGCCCTAGGAAAGAGGTTAAGAACAAATAAAAGTTTTGTGGCAAAAATCAAAACTTCTACATTAACAAGTTAGAAATGCTGTATGGGCAAATCACTAGGAATACATGGTATTCACCCCATAAGTGCCAACAGCCATTAGGAGGAACAATTCATGAAGCACTGTTGACCATTATAATTGAGTCAAGAGAAATTTGAGAAAGGCTTCCTGAAGTACGAACAGATGGGAAACAGGCTAACAAGTGCTAATATTCAGAAACCTAGACTCAGGCCCATTATGCTCACATTGCTTCTATGTAATAATGGAAAGTATTGATCGCGAGGATTATTTGTCTAATAATAATAATCCAGTAAAAAGTCATCAACATGACCTGAAATCTAGGCATGGGGCGTGCTCGAGGTCAGTGCAGCCAGAAGCAGATGTAAAACTCACTCCTGGCCTGCCCAGTGTGAAATGGGTCTGCTGGTTAAGTTTGTACTGCATGCTGATGGCAATGTGTTGGGCACTGGGAAGGGGGTATTAAATGCAAGATACAGCTGCCTAAGGCTGCTAGAGCTGGGGGAGCTGCCTGGAAAAACTATCCCTGCCGTATAGACATGCCCTCAGCTCTTAGTGCTCATGGAAGGTGGGAGGGCAAATCAGGTGGACCACAACAAGTGCTTGGGCATCCTGGTGATCAGTGCCAGACAGCCACCTCTCATGACCAGGGATGGCAAATGACTGCCACACCTGACCAAAACAGGCCTGGGCAGGTTACTCTCCAGGTTAGCAGGCACACTATGGAGCAGCACGAGTGGCTTCAATGCTGCAAATGTTCAATGACCGTCTGCATTCAGCAAGGCTTTATCCAGAAAAGTGTATTCCAGTGCCTGTTCCCTGGGATGGTTCAGGAGTGTAAGAATGTGTGTGTGTGTGTCAACTGACACTAAAACCCTGCTCTGCTAAAGCTGGGATGTCAGAACAACTTCTCTCCATGCACCAGAGCATGAAATGTGCCACAGTGAAATCAGAGTCATAGGAGGTATACAATATGGATAAATGCCTTTTGGCCCAGCTTGCCCATGCCACCCTTTTTTTTTTTAAGGCCACTAAGCTAGTCCCAATTGAGTGTAATGGGTGTGTGTGTGTGCGCGTGTGCGTGCGCACAAACGAAGACGACAGTCCCCTGGGGAGGTACCGGTCTCAGTCTGCACAACCATTACCCAGAAGTTAGAATAGATTTTAATTCCTCTAACTTTTTCCAAGTAATTATTAGCATAACATCTGGAGCACTGTGTCCAGTTTTAATCTCTTTATTAGAGGAAGGATGTGGTGGCACTGCAGGCAGTTCAGAGGAGGTTCACCAGATTGTTTCTGGGAATGAAAGGGTTGATGTATGAGGCTAGATTAAACAGTTTGGGCTTATACTCATTGGCGTTTAGAAGGATGAGAGGGGATCTGATTGAAGTGTATCAAATTTTAAAAGGGATAGATAGAGTAAACTTAGACTAAATGTTCTCTTTCATGGGTCAATCTGGAACAATAAGTCACAACTAATAGGTTGAGAGGTGGTAGATTTAAAACTCAAGTGAAAAGGAATGACTTTCAGAGAGTGGTGAATTTGTGGAATTAGCTGCCCATAGTGGTGGAGTTTGATTTGTTAAATGGTTTCAAGAGGAGATAGATACCTTTCTGATATATAAAAAAACAGGTTAAAAAGGGATATGGGGTGGTGGATTTAAGACCAGGAATAGATCAGTCATGATCTGATTGAATAAGACCATAAGACACAAGAGCAGAGTTAGGCCATTCGGCCCATCAAGCCTGCTCCGCCATTCAATCATGGCGGATACTTTTCTTATTCCCGTTCTCCTGCCTTTTGCCCATAACCCCTGATCCCCTTATGGTGTAGCAGGCTCAAAGGGCTGAATTTACCTTATTCTGCCCCTAATTCTTATGGAGATTCCTATGGAGGAACCATCCAAAGTTAAGAGATTTAAGTCATATTTTTGGATAGTTCCCAGCACATGAACATTGTCCTGAGCAATCACTGTGCTAATCCTTAGCTCTATAGTTCCAGGAGGAATTCCCCAGCGCACCTCTGAAGCATTCCCAAATCTGACACTGGGGAGTTGGCTATGGGCATATTTTCAGCAATGATAGTGAGTGGTACTCACCTGTACATAAAGACTGCATCACTGAGTGATCCAACAGCCAAGTCTGGATACTGGTTTTCATCTAGATCCAGGCTGCCTGCAAGAGAATAGCCAAACAAAGGGACCCCAAAATCATTTCCATCAAGAACCTGGAAGGAGAAAATGAATAAAATACATTTTACTTATGGATTGGCAACTAATGAACAAAACCATATATTTAGAATAGCAATAAGTGGCAAGTCTGAAAAAATGCTGTGAGCAGGACACCTAAAAACTGAACATGGAACAGTCCGTATCCAAATGAAGCATTCAAGTGTTATCTGGCAAAAAGCATTTTCCTACAAACAACTTGCTGTCCTTCATGCTGCAAAATCCCTCTTTCTCCTGTTCATTATATTGCTGGTGCTATGGTGAAATGGTGCTGCATGCAGGTCACCATGAATCCTGATACCCACAAGTGCTACAGAGTGTTGTTTCAGTACATGCCCCATCATGTTTTGTATGAAAGAAGGACTTTGATTGGATGCATGCTGCTGGTGTGTGTCTGGGTTGACTCCTGCAGTACTCAGCCATCTTATCAGTGGATGCATATGTGGCAGTTTGTTTTGTCATAAGAGGCTCAAATGTAAATAGTACAGCAGAGTGTCACAGAATGAAGGCATCATGACTGCTGTCAGGGTAGCAGGCTTCGGCCTGCATGAATCCCTCTGGTCACAAAACAGCTGGATGTTCAGGGATGGAAATCACCTTCAGTTTTGATAGAATTGGATGCAGCACCTACAAAAACGAGGCCAGTGCATGCAATGGCAGCCTGAATCATGGGGATGCCTGCAATTCTAGTAAATGCATGAGCTCACTTCAGCTGCTTTTCACAGGCAAGAGAGAATGAAACGTCATTTGCTCTCTGCAGCAATGGACCTGTAAATAGTTGACTACGCTTTGAAAAAATACCAAGCATGTCCAGTTGCGCAAATCTGAGTGAGAGTGCGACAATGTTTGGAGCTTTGAGCTCCAACATAGTACTGCCAACAGCAAATCTACATTGCACATAGACCTGCCTTCTTTGCGTACTTGCAGTGCTCACTCACAGCGAGTGATAAAGACTGCATTAATGAAGCCTGGCATGCAAATGCTATTTTGGAGCTCTATAGGCATTTGTAAAATCCCAAGAGAGGTGATGAGGAACCCAATCTCTATCCTCTGGTATATATCTGTGACATTTCTAGAATAACACTACCTTTTTTTTTTTGAGTTCAATATCAGTCATTCCTGCAAGCAAACTTTGTATTTCCTACGATCCAGCGTGTAGCTTTTACTGCCCAATCTCAATTAACACAGAAATCTAGGTGTCATAACCCACTCTTACACATTGGCTCCTGGAACTTACTATATGCACCACCCCTTGGAAAGTGGGCAATATATATTCTTACAAGTCTATTCAGACTTTAGGGCCCTAATGCCAGGACCAAATATATGTTGAGCCCACATTTGCTGGCAATGAAACATGACAGACATTCACAGACAGGACCATCTAATCAACAGCCCCCAGGTTAGTTATCCTATTAATGATAGGAGACCGGCCTCTGACCAGGAGGTCAGCAACTTCAGTGGAAGTGATGGGCAAAGTTGAGGCAGATCTACAACATAAAAGGTGCCTCACCACAGAGGGAGTAAAATAAAATTTCAAATGGGCGAAGTAGGCAGGTCCTTGGATCATAGGGGGAAAGCGACTCGGATGACTCATGGGACCATGAGGAAAACCTTGCCTGCCTATGGTCCTATCTTTGGAAGATAACATCCTTGGCACTGTTGCTCTAACACAATTAGAAATATCTGGACTCATGACACCCAATAAAATTTTCCAATAGGAAACTCTGATCACAGTGATCTGTTGAATATGGCCAGAGTCAGTAAGGTGAGCCTGCCCAATATCAAAGCTCCGAAATATAGCTGTCAACCAAATTTACGCTCCCAGGCTGATAGATGCTAGAAAAAAATGGGATGGACATGTGGCTCTGGCAAGAAGTATACAGGTCTTGCAGGCATATTCCATCCACAAGGTAACAAAGCGAATTGAAGTTAACTAATGGACCAAAATGCAAATATCTTGAAAACCTTTGCTCTGCATCAAAATGCAGATAGGACCATCTCTGTATTCACCTAAAAAAGACTTGCCACCAGCTAAACTACATTAAACAGCTATCCTTGAATAATCAAAAAGGATAATCAATCTTTGACAATGCAAACAGTATATAGTTCTCTGGTCAACTCAAAATTACCGCCTCAAAACAATAAACCATTACGTTGGCTGTGGAACCTTGCTCGTCATGAAATGTTTGTGGCCGAACTACAAGGACTTGGCTATTGGCTTTGCTGTCATGAAAAGCAGTGAGAGACCTGGTATTTTGTACTGTTAGAAATAGCAGTGTTAACACACATGAAAAATTCAATAAACTAAAAAAGCACGTCTGTCACAATATTGTTGTACAATTCCTGAAACTAGTTTCAAATGGGTTTTTCCTATTGGTAACAACGCATTACATGCATCTGCAAACATGATGGTTTTACCTGAGACGGTTTTGTATTTATCCCAGAACTAGATCCATGGTAGATGAAAACTTTGCCATTGCCATCATAAGGTGCTCCAATTGCAATATCTAAAGGTGAACATTAAAAACAAACCAGAAACTACTTTAGAAACACAGATCAATAATAACCCCAAGCAGATATTCACTGGCAGATTTATGATGAATTGATGGACATACTATTCTACAAGAATAATGCTGCTCCTACACAGTGGATAACATCAGGACACTGATTTAGTGATTGAATAATTCAAATTTTACTACTGCTCTGCTACTGTCAACGATTGTTACCTTATTGATTTAAAAAACTGATAAGGGATAAATGATAGAATTAACGTAACTTGCTCTAACTTTTCATGCATCATCTGGTGCTCTCCTCCAGTAAAGTTTTGAGACAGTTCAGCAGAATACCCAGGAAATAGTTTGGGATCAATGACACAAGGATGTGTGTTCCCAGGAAGTTCTGTTTGGGACACCCCAATTAGGCTTTTCTGTATAGAAGATGGGGGACTACATAGATTTCTTGGTCCCAGCCTAAGAATCTGGCATAACATCAGGCTATGACACCAGGTGAGAAGAAGCAACACCCGAGGCTCCAGGCACGAGATCGGGTCTGGGTCTCTCAAGGTTTTCAAGATATTTGCATTTTGGTCCATTAGTTAACTACAATTCGCTTTGCTACCTTGTCGATGGAATATGCCTGCAAGACCTGTATACTTCTTGCCAGAGCCACATGTCCATCCCAATTTTTCTAGCAGACTTACACATCCTTTGTACCAGCTGCGAGTATTTGAATTAAAGAACCTTCCCTGACCCTGCAAACTCTGGTGGGTCAGCAGCAAAGGTATATTGCGGGCACTTGCAGCAGCAAGTTAATCCTGTGAATTTTATGCCTCATGTCATTTAGCATAACTGGATAACATTGTTTAGTTTAGCTGAACTGGGAGTAATCCCCATATTTTGGTTGCATTGTCTTCCAGAGGTAAATGTTCATCTTTATCAAATGGACAGTAATGTGATTTATAGATTGTGTAGAGAATCAACTTAATTAGGATGATTCTCTAAAGGCCACGCAATGTAATTGGCTGGATCACTGCCCAGGCAACAATTCTCACAATAAAACGTTTGAAATTTGTACTAGTATATATACACAATACGAACATTACTAAAATGTGTAATCAGTACAGTCTCATTTCCCCCCAACTCCCCCACAATACATATGACTTTTTATTTAGAAAAATACTTAAGATTTAACATAATTAATAATGCTTTTAAGATTCGCCCTCTAGCTTGTCTTCAAAATATCTATTTTGCTTTTGAACATGATATGATTGATTATGAAATAGAAACATTCTGTCTATGAATGCAAGTTGAGAAATTGTTCATATTACAAGGCCTACTTTCTGGGTAAAACTATCATGTCAAAGCCCAGGTTTTTAGGAATAGTTTCAAGCTTTACATGTGTCACTGGTTATTAACATTCCCTCCTCCACCCCACCCTGAATGTATAATACTTTTACCTGGGTACCCATCCTGGTTAATGTCATCTATATTTGCAACAGCCAGTCCAAACATGGAGTCCTTAGTCCCGTTTAAACGAATGGGCACTACTTTATTCCAGTTTCCTTTTGCATTAATGTAAACATATGCAGCACCACCAATTTCTGCTTCTTTATCAAAGAACTGGGGAGCTCCAACCACAAGGTCCATCCAGCTAGAAAAAAAATAACTTAAGTTGCAGATCGCAAAGGTACACTTTTGACAATTAATCTAGCACATCATCATAATAATATACACATTTATATCATTAACTTAATTCTGTCAGTATCACAGATTTCCTGTTACATATTCCAGGTTCTGCCAGATTGCAGTTAGTTGCCATCATGCAGTATGTCTGACATAAAACACAGCGGAGACTAAAACTGGAGAGGCGAAAATTCAAAATTTATCCTGACACCTAAAAACAAAAATACCCAATCTTAAATGTAACTCAAATACAAAGTGAAGACAATAAATGATATGAAAACACACAGTCGATGACAGTGATGGGAGGTCAGGAGTCCGGGACAGGGTTATTAATTTTCTCTGACCGGGGCACTCTAAACTTGGCACCCTGATCCATGTGAAGCCAGACTTTGCTGGTGTGTTTAGGCCCTGCCTCTCCATGTGATGACATGAAACACACCCACTTTTTTTTTGGACAGAGAAACCTGGCCTCCTCCTCTCGAGAGAAATGCACCACTTTTCTTCCTGGAACTGACACTTTGGCAAATTCTGGTAAGATCACCCCCAATGCCTTGTCAGTATTACAAAATTCCTTTCTCTTTTTCCTCCATCAATTTGATCAGGAGAAATTTTTAGCATGACGTCTGGTAAAGAAATTTCAGCCCAGCAGAAAGTTGTAAGCAGGTCAATACTTGTCACAAATTCCAGTGAAGTTGTGAATTGAGCTCATTAATTAGTAATAAGTAACATTTGGAAACAAAACTCATGCATGGAACCTTAGAGCATGCCATCTGCTTGGTACAGATGCAGGGGTAAATCATGCATGCTAGTTGTACAATGATGGAGATGATATTGGGACAAAGGATGAGAAATTTGCTCCATTAGCAGAAGGGTTGAAAACCAAAAGGACACCATCGGAAGGTGATTAACAAAAGAATTAAAGTTGAAATTAACAATCCTTTTTTCATGCAGCAAGTAGTTCGAATTCGGAATACACTGCCTGGGAGTGCGCTTCAGGCAGATGAATTCAGGCCTTTCAAAAAGGGATACAGATAGATAGGAACATGTGGGTATACTGATCAGGAAAGAATCTAAAACCTGGTGTTGTCAGACTTTTTACAGGAAAGAATCGACAGGCTTGGTCTCTTCTTTTCTTGTCATCAGGGGAGCTCCCACTTACATTGTGCCTCCACGTCACAGAGGTATTGGAAAATGCCCCTCATTTCCCATATCTTGGAAGCTATTAATCCCAAAAGGCTGACATGGATGAATCTAATGTGCTAGCTCAACCTATGGGAAATAAATGGGCTTGGGTTTGAGAATCGCAATACCTTTACAATGACTCAAGTTCAAAAATACTTCATGGACTGTAATTCATCTTGGGCTGTGTTGACTTTGAAAGGCACTCTGTAAACAATCTGTCTCTCTGTCCATCTGGTATGGCAAACACGCTTTCCAAAGTATCAACTTTTATCTGCAATAGTGGCTGTTTAATGGGTGGTGCTGTGGTTAATACCGATAACATGAAAAGGCCTATCTGGTACTATATTACCTCAATGTGGAAATGCCGGTGTTGGACTGGGGTAAACACAGTAAGAAGTCTCACAACACCAGGTTAAAGTCCAATAGGTTTATTCGGTAGCACAAACCACTAGCTTTCGGAGCGCTGCTCCTTCATCAGGTAAGTGGGAGTTCTGTTCACAATTCCCAATCTGATGAAGGAGCAGTGCTCCGACAGCTAGTGGCTTATGCTACCAAATAAATCTGTTGGATTTTAACCTGGTGTTGTGAGACTTCTTACAATATATTACCTCAACAAGGAACACTATTTTCAGCATCGGTGTCAACACACAATTCCATGTCAGAGGCACTAGGTGGCGCTTCAGCATGGCATCTCAAACAGTAACTGGGTAAATTGTATTTATCGATTTACATCAAACGACATACAATCTGAAATTTTACGATTTTTATTCTTTGCACTTCTTAGAATGGCTACAGTACATGCGAGTCGGAGCTCTTCATAATCAACCCAGCTCACCCCCACACCCCATGGCGAACCTCTTCCCTTCAGCAGGCAATTTGATGCCCATGATTAACTCTACCTCTGCCATTTTTGGCTGGCATTCCATCCTAACTACAAGCTGCATAAGAACATTTTTCCTCATGCCACCTTTGCTTCTTTTGCCATTTGCCTTAAATTGACTCATTTATAATTGGGAACAGTTTCTCCCTATCCACTGTCCAGACCCTTCATGACTTTGAAACTTACATAAAATTTCTCTCAACCTTTTTTTCTAAAAACAGCTCCAGCTTATCCAAATGATTCATGTTGCTGAAGTCCCTCCATCTTGGAATCATCTCCTAAATCTCACAGAAATCATAGAATCCTTAGTGTAGGAGGCCATTCGACCCATTGAGTCTGAACCGCCCACAATCCCATCCATGGCCCGAGCTCCATAACCCTACTAGCCATCTGACACTAAGGAGCAATTTACCATTGCCAAATCAATCTAAACCACACATCTGTGGAGCGTGGGAGGACACAAGAGCACCCAAAGGAATCCCATGCAGACACAGGGAGAATGTGCAAACTCCATACAGACAGTGACCAAAGCCAGGAATTGAACTTGGATTCCAGGCACTGAGAGGCAGCAGTGCTAATCACTATGCCACCATGCCGCCCACATCCTTCCTAAAGTGTGGTGTCCAGAATTAGACATAATACTCCATTTGAGGCTGAACAGATGTTTTATAAAAATTCACTATAATGTTCTTGCTTTTGTACTCTATGTCTCTATTGATAAAGCACAAGATACCTTTTGCCAATTGACAATGCCTTCATAGTTATCAGATTCTTAATTCTAGATATTTATTGAATTCAAATTTCACCATTTGCAACGGCAGGATTCAAATCCAGGTCCCCGGAGCCTTGCTCTGGTTTTCTGAGTTACTAGTCTAGTGACAATACCACTACGCCACAGCCTCTGCTAGAGTAAACGTTGAGTTCACACATTCCTGAAAATACTAATCTGTTCCCCAAAGTCATGACTTATTGTCTATTCTTGAATGGGCTGAAACGGCCTCCCTCTGCACTGTAGGAATTCTATGATTAAGAGTTAAGATTCTTGTCAATGGTAAGCCCCAAGATGTTGATAATGGGGGATTCAGTGACGGTGATGCCATTGCAGGAAGAGAGTATCATGTTCTCTCTTATTGAAAATGGTCATTGCCTGGCACTTAAACAGCACAAATGTTATTTGCCGCAGTATTAACCTGGGGCCTTTGGATTACTAGACCTGCTCTGACGAAAGGTCACCTAGACTCAAAACATTGGCTCTATTCTCTCCCTGCAGATGCTGTCAGGCCTGCTGAGATTTTCCAGCATTTTCTGTTTTTGCCTCTGGATTACTAGCCCAGTGATATTACCACAATGTCATTGCTTCCCCTAAAGTGACTCATCCAGCTTACCTCAGTGTAAGCATTTACTGGTCGCATATTGATCTCTTCCATTTGTTTCCAGTATGGAATACTTAATAGTTCAAATGCAGTTTTGTAATTTAGAGGTCTAACCATTTGTGCTGAAAATTAGGTCACTAGTTTGGACTTATTTCTGAGAACAAAGGTGTTGGATTTCCTCTGCTGTACCTGAAATCAAGCTGTAGAAGGACTGGCGGGGGGGGGGGTGTGTGTGTGTGTGTGTGTGTGTGTGTGTGTGTGTGTGGTGGTGGTGGTTTTTAAGAAAGAGGAGCAGAGAGTCAGCCAATCATGACACACCAAATTGGAAGGATGAACAATATTCAGAGAGGAGAGAAGCTGGATGGATCCTCTGCTGTCTTGAAGTCTCGACTCCTGGTCAGACCAGAGGACGGGAGTCTGTACTTGCTGGGGCAGGAACGTGAGGGTGACCGTTTGCTCTGATAGAACGAAAGGACCTCTTGGTGGCCCAGTTTCCTTCTCCTAATGTGAGAACATTTACCCATCTAGCTTACCCCAGTGTGAGCATTTATTGGTCACACATTGAAGAAGACTACTTTTATTAAATCTTTTGGACATCACTATCTGTTTACTGTTGAACCCTCCTCCATTCCGTCTAGCATTGCAGCACCACTGAGCATTTAAAAAACTGGGGGAAAATTGACTCAAGTGCAGAAATAATGTCTGAACATTTAGAGTTATGCAGCGTGCAGAGTAACTAGATATTACTTTTACTCTTTTACATCCCAAATGAGTTCATGCCTCCCTCACCTGTCTTTATTAAGATCCACCACAGCAACAGCATATCCAAAAGATGATGCCAGCCCTTCCCCTTCCAGGACATGTTCAGTCGTTAGGTTTCGTGTCAATTTCTCAGTCTTTAGGAAAACAACAGCTCCAGCATGGTTCGCTCTTGGTGCGCCAGATACAAAGGTCAGTGAGTCTTTCGATGTGATTCCTTTGCCTGAGTCTAGAGAGAAGCCTAACACAAAACAACTGGATCAGACAGAATATCCTAATCAGCAAATTGCCATGGACAAACAGATAAATAAAGACATCACAGAAAACAAGGATCTGCAACAGATCTCCCATTGAACCAATAGAGAGAAGTTTCAGAGCTTAGTATCTGATTCCCAATGGGAGTTGAGTGGACATGCTGATAAAGAAATTGGACTTAGTGCCCAAAAAATTGGATGCCAAGTGAGTCAGACACCATCTTCTTACAGGCATGGGCTGCCCATGCAGTGACAATCTACCAGTGATATGCAGTGTAGGCAGAACAAACAGCAATTCTGACGCCAGCTCTGCAATTTTTCAGCTCAACCTTTCAACCAATTTTTAAAAAAAATCTCATTAAGTAGCAGGAAGGAGGCATGGTGGCACAGTGGTTAGCACTGTTGCCTCACAGCTCCAGGGACCTGGGTTCAATTAACAACTTGAGTCACTAACTGTGTGGAGTTTGCATGTTCTCTGGGTTTCCTCCGGGTGTGCAAGTTTCCTCCCACACAGTCCAAAGATGTGCAGGTTAGGTGCATCGGCCACGCTAAATTTCCCCTTAGTGTTCCAGGGTGCATTGGTCAGAGGGACTAGGGGTAAATACATGCGGTTACGAAGATAGGGCCTAGGTGGGATTGTTATTGGTACAGACTTGATAGGCCAAATGGCCTCCTTCTGGACTGTAAGGTTTCTATGCCTGTTCAGTGTTATGTAAAAGAGGTCACCAATTACTTTCAGGTTATTTGCATCACAAACGCTGAACTTTGAGAGGCGATTATGTTTTAAACTACCCTTTAAGCGCAAAGTAAAATAAGTAGCTCTGAAAGGGATGGGGAATTCCTGGTTAACACCTCAATTTGGAGAAATGCCTTCCAATTGCCATGGGATGAGAATTGAGAACAGAAGTGGAAGTGAAATAGACACTGACTTGAGATGTCCACTGATGGTTTTTTCTAAAAAAAAGGGAAAAGCTGCTGCTTGAAAGCTGGCAGAAAGGAACTGGATAACCCCCCAAAACAGTGGGAAACATTGGGGAGAAGAAATAAATTACTTTATGGGGAAAATGTTTTTACCAGAGTTGACCAAACTTCTTAAAAAGGTTGGACACAAGACTTTCTGGAAATGTAGATTGTTAAGTTTGTCACAGCCTGATAGGGGGGAATTTATCCAGATTGCCTTGCTGGCGATAGCCATTCTCAGCAGGAGTTCAGTGATCGGTGGTGGACGCTGGAAAATTCACCTCAGCATGACGAGGAGTGACTGAGCTCAGCCGGAAAGCTGAGAGAAGCTTTTGGACTGCCTTCAAGTTAAATTTTAAAAAGAAATGACGTACCATTTGCTTGTTGGCTGTATTTTGGTTATTTTGTATATAGTTTGTAACAGTAAGCGTCTTATAAACACAATTTAGCCTTTGGCTGTTTTCATTGGTCTGTCTGGGAAATTCGTCTCTTGTAAAAAGTTAATGATCTCTGATGAGTGTAACAATTCTGTCTGGCTGTTTTACAATTGCACATGTTCTGATATTTCATGCTTCAATTATCTGCAGGAATTGGTGTGGCAGGTGCTAAAGGGCTTGTTGCTGACTTCAAGAGCTAGTTGCTCCCAGCCATGGAAATATCCTTCTTCTTTCAATAGTGTGAGACTTAAAAAGTGAGAGAACTATGGTGATGACCTTTTTAACTTTGGGGAAAGCCTGTCCTTTTTGTTGTACAATGTCCCCTTTAAGGCCAAGGTGAATCTGTGGAGTATTTTGAGAGAGTGAGTATTTGATTTCCTCGCAAAACTTTCCAAGAAATGTCCATGTGACCTGAGGTTGCTATGGCGACGAAAGTTTGAGCAAAGAGTAAATAGAAAGCTGTTGGTAGCTGTGCCATGATCCAACCTGTCTTGTGGCAGGCAATTCAGAACAAAGAACTCATGTGAGGGGAACAAGCTGATAATAAACCGGATTTCTGTTCTGTACCAAGAGGAGAATCCAACTACAACTGCTCTTGCTGGAGCAATGTGTGAGCAAGCTAAGTATTGCCATCAGAGTCAGACTGGAACTGGGCCTACTAGTTGGTCAACTAAAAAGGAATTTTGAGAAGTTATGCCATCAGGGCTGCCAGTGAGAGCAGGTTTATAGATGTGTGCTTTGTCGGTGTTAAAAGTGTACTGGGCTTGTTTTTTTAACCCCTTGCTGGAAGTACCTGAGTGCCAGGTTGCCCTCTATTCTGGAGATGTGTCACCCATCATACAGAAATGTGTGACGGGGAAGAGGCAGCTTTTTTCCCCTCAGGTGAGATAACGTCCACTCAACTTAGGCCCCCCACCTCCACCTCCCCATCCTTTAGAACATATACTGAGCAAATGCCAGACAGAGAGCAGTCCACAGCAACCAGCACTTGCCAAACATGGCTCTGCTGTATGAGTGTCATCATTAATCCTGGCACACAGAGATATATGCCCATCTCCATCACTTAGACAATATCATTCCCATCACTTCAGTGCACGAATATGTTCAGTCTGCCATGAATTTGCTCTTTTACCACAAATTTAGAATCTAAGCAAAGAATGAAATCCGCATCTTATAAGGTCACTCAGGGAAAGACTGATGGTAGCCTACAGAAACACTTCTGACATAAATAACAGATACATAAAATATCATCTGCCCTCTCATCAGACACTTTAAAATATTTTTCCTTTCTCTTTTAAATGTTATTATACCTACCTAAATAACTGTTAGCAGGAACAGGTATCAGCTTTTCGTTCCTAATAGTTTCATCACCAACTTCATAGGGTCCATCATCAAAGTTAATCTCCTCAATATTTCTGGATTCTACATGTACAATTCCTGAGGGAATAAAGTGTTAAAGTCAGCATGAGCATCTGTGCCAGCAGCACTGGCAGCAGGTTAACTCACAATGGACTTGTGTAAGATCAAATAAATTAGAACAAGAACTTCTACTTTAATTACAGTTATTATATTGGGCATGATTATCTGTAAAATGATTTGTACATCTTGAAAATAAATCATCAATACAAGCATTTTACAATATAATTACATTGCATATTCCAACGCTTGCATGATTGTAGCTCACCAATTTTTTGCTTCTAGATGTTAGTATTGATTGATAAATGGGCAAGATCTATATTTTCCATCTGCTTTGAAAATGCTGTTGGAAGTTTTATCTCTGCACATTAGTATCCAGCAACTTTTAGCAGCAAGTACACTGGTCTAAGATGAGGAATAAATTTGGTTTCTGGAGCCCATAATCGGAAGATGTTCTGTCCCTAATTTACATAAAGTATTAAACACCCATTCAAGGGCCCTCATCAAGATTGGTTTGCCAGTGCCTCTATTAGCTGCACTCTAAAACTAGACCTTGAGGAAAGTTTTTCACATTCAGCCACCCAAATGTGAAGCTCAGAGGAAGAGAAAACCTCCTCCTGGCTATGTATTTAATAAAATCTGTGCAGGTAGTCTAATTGCCCGAAAATGATAGTCCGAAACTCTCAATTGATCGTGATACAACATCACGGAGAGGATTTTTCAGATGACAGAGCTTCCTGGAGCTATTTGAGATCAGTCCACAGCAACCAGCACTTAAACATGGCTCTGCTGTACGAGTGTCATCATTAATCCTTTATCCAGAAAGGTATGTCTGGCGTATTGCTGGGGCTTGACTCTCAGGCATGACCTTGGGAGAAAATGTGCTGCCAGGTTACTGCTTGGCACTAGCCAAGCCCTCCTGTGATTAAAAAGTGACAGGGCAGGACGATGCGTTCCAGTGGCCGTTAATTGGCTACTTAATAGCCTCAATAGGTCCAAGCGCAAGTGAGCGGCCAAATACCTCCACTGACCCTCGAAAAATGGGAGGCAGGTCAGGAGGGGAGTAGTAGTTCATCTGCACGAAGGTTAGGGAATTCGAATACAGAGGCAGGCTTTTTGGTCTGCCCAGGCCAAGCTGACTCTTAGTAAGAGAAACTCATCCAGTCGCACTCCTCTGCCTCTTCCCCACAGCCCTGCCAACGTTTCCTCTTCAGATAATAACCCTTTTAAAAGCTGCGACTGAATCTGCCTCTGCTGCATTTTACGACTGCACATCCCAGTTTCTAAACACTCATGTTCCCTCTGGCTCTTTTGTTAATCATAATATAAAAATATTAGCTAACAGATGAATGGCTGGCATGGTACCACGAGCCTCAGAATTTCCCTTTGGATTCACCTTTTGAGACATGAAACACTTGAACCTTACCAGCAAGGCAGGTTTCATGCACACAAATGGGACAATCCCCCAACCCTCCCCAACTAATTCTCCATATACATTATCACTTTAAAATATGGTGGAAGAAAACTTAAAATATTTAACAAGTTACCTTTCCAGTTGTAGGCACCTGGAGCCCCGTACACAGAATAATCACCGCCCCTGGTGAAAGCGCTAGCTACACCTTGCTGACAAATACCAAATTTCTCATGACCTGGAGGTCGGCCAGCACAAAGTTTCACATTTGTATCAGTTTCAGAATCCCGAAAAACGAGGTCTTCGCTCAAAATATAACACTGCCCAGTCACATCACGGGACTCCTCAGTTTTATTCACATGTCGCCTTTGCTCATATCGATGTGCGCACACCTGGAATTACAAAATATTTTATGCTCCTAATCACAGCTATCTTCCATTGATTTTTCTAGTTAGCCCACCATTCCATTTATTGAAAGATGTTTCCTGTTCTAATGCAATTATACGACATCAGCAGAATTGAAATTTTTCACAAGCATGAAACAGGGAAAAAAAGATAATTTTACAGGAGACATCAGGGCTCAGCTTAATCCTGCCCTTGCGGAATATTCACACGTGCACTTTCCCCACAGGGGTCAAGGATAATATCATCAGTGAAACTCCAATTTAATTTCCCCTATAGCTAATCCAATTTACTTCATATTATGTAATGATTAAGTCAGCACAGATCAGCAGAAAAACATGGAGCCTTTTTGCATTCTAATCCAACAGAAGGAATCAATATGTACACTTTCACCTTATTTTCACCAGTGTCATACTTGCAATTTTATTGAATTAGAAGGAAAAAAAGTGATAATTTATTAAAAATGTCAATAACAAAACCTATAGAGGATCTAGGATGGTGCACAGAGGAAGCGGAAACTATTAAATAGCCTACCTCCGTCTGCACGAGTTTCCTCCAGGTGCTCCGGTTTCCTACTACACTCTAAAGCTGTGCAGGTTAGGTGGAAAGGCCATACTAAATTGCCCCCTCATGTCCCAAGATGTGTAGGTTAGGGGATTAGTGGGGTAAGTACTTGGGCTTACAGTTAACAGGTCTGACTGGGATTTCCCCATTAGTGTCAGGTGAATTATGTTGGTTTACAAAGATAGAGCCTATGTGAGATTGTTGTTGGTGCGGAGTTGATGGGCTGAATGACCTCCTTCTGCTCTGTAGGGATTCTATGATAGCGACACTGGACGTGTATCTTCTTAAATCAATCATTAGAGCCTGTGTCAAAGATAGTCAGTAAAGATCACCAGATAATTTTGTCCAAATCTTCTGACACGAGGTGCTGGTGTACTTCAAGATTTTGAATATGTTTTGATGCATGCCCATGCATGATACTTGTGAAGGAAGTTTAAATTTACTCTGCATGGATTGTTGTATATTTCCCTATGGACAATGGGATCAGAAGACCAGAACCAACAGAGACTTGGGATGTTTGCCCTACACCGACTTTGATTTGTGCATAGATTAAGATAGGAGTCAGGTGTGTAGGCATCAGACGGAAGTGTTGAGTGTAACAATTTCATTAAGAGAAGTGTAGTTCAATGTCCAAGTCAGACAAATCTTAAGGGGCATGCCTTCAGTTCATGACAGTGGAGGGGTGTGGTTTCATTATAATTATACTTGCTACTTGGCCTCTAACTCTGCTCCTTAATATTCCCCTGCTACAGCTGGCAATGGAAGGTGCAAAGGCTCCAGTGATAAGTGGTAAGAAAGCAGATTAAATTTGTCAGTGGTGGATTCAATCTTGCCACCTCTAGTCTGAAGATCCAGGCCTATAGAGTTTAAAAAAAAGGGATTACCACATAGAAAGAATTCAAAACCTACCATGACCTTTCCTCCTGGCCCCTGACTTTCCACTGATACACCCATCCATTGATTTTCTTTACTTTCCACTGTCAGGTCAGCTATAATAAAAAGGTGAAAATAAAACATTCAGGAGACAGACACATTAGACATTTTTAACATGACATGAAGCAGCTCAATATGATTCAGTGAGCTGGAATGTTCAATGTCTCTTGCAGAAAGCACAAGTTAAGGAAATGCAGATCCAGTTTTCTGCTTAGTATTGGAATCACACACTAGCCCCTAATGGTCTTTAAATACTCCACAGACTGTACGAAATCCCGGAAAAAAAAAGGTTGATTAACCTTCAATGTTTTTAATACAATGGTAATAACAAGGAGAGAAAAACAACATAGCACAACAGGAAAATAAGTAAATAGATCTCTACCTCGCCTGTGCTGCAGAGGAAGGGGAAGTAGAGACTACTAATACTTTAGTGCTTGGTATAAAAATTAAATAGCATACATGGCTGTGAAGGGTAAATGAGATCTAAGACCCTGTACTGGCCAATATTGAGAATACTGCAGTTCGCGGTATTGAGGCATCTAAGTTCCCCAATAGGGGCCATACTATGTGCATGTGGCCAAACATTGATATCCAGTGAGACTGTCTAGAAAAATCATGAGTTGATGTCAATGAGGATCTTCAGTATCACAGGCACAGCTGTGATGGAACATGGTGAGAAATATTTCATACACCAACACTGGACCCCACTGATTTTGCAAATGCTGTGCTAACATCCCTTTTCTCTCCAAAAATCGGTGCTCATGTTTCCCAGAACTCTGGGCAGTTCCCTCCCATCAGTCTTCCACCCATGCTACATCACAAAGATAAACTGTCCCTTCACAAACCATCAGCAATCTTTGACATGGTTGACCACATTGCCTTCCTCCAAAGTATCTCCATTCTGCTGGGTGGAACTGCACTCACTGGATCCCATTCTCATCTAATCACAGCCACTCGCAAGTGCCTTGGGATAGTTCATGTTGAAGAAACTATATAAATACAAGTTGCTGTACTTACGTGGTACAGTTCTCAATAACAGCTAAAGTACGACTTCCTCAAAACATATGGAGTTTCAATTCATTTGCTTTATTCATTTTTGGAATGTGGACATCCATTGGTTGACACTTCCTACTGACCCTTGAAATGAATGGCTTGCTATGTTATTTGAGAGGGTATTTAAGAGTCAGCCACATTGTTGTTGGTCTGAGATTACATATAGGCCAGACTAGACAAGGATAGTAGATTTCCTTCCCTAAAAGGACATGAGTGAACCAGCGGTGTTTTTACAACAATCGATGATAGTTTCATTGAATCAATGAATCCCTACAGTACAGGAGCCCATTCAGCCCAGTGAGCCTGCACCCACAACAATCTCACCCAAGCCATATCCTTATAACCCCATATATTTACCCTAGCTAATCCCCCTGACACTAAGGGACAATTTAGCATGGACAATGCACCCAACCTGCATAAATTTGGTATGTGGAGGAAACCGGAGCATCTGGACAAAACCTAAGGGGAGAACATACAAACTCCAAACAGAGTCACCCAGGCCAGAATTAAGCTCAAGTTCCTGGCACAGAGGCAGCAATGCTAACCCACTGTGCCACAGTGCTGATCACTATTACCAAGGCCAGCTTTTAATTCCAGATTTAATAACTGAATTTAAATTCCACCAGCAGCCCTGGAGATTTGAATCAATGTCTGCTGGTGCATAGCCTGGTCTCTGGATTACTAGAACGATGGCCTTACTGCGATGCCACCTGCTTCCCTAATTTTCTCTGCCTAAAATGAGGAATGAAGAGCAGTAGTTCTTTTTTAAAAAAAACTTGCATCTCTTTGTACTTCCTACGAGCACTTGACGTCTCCAAACATTTTACAACCCAATAAAGTACTCTGAAGTGTAATCACTGCTGGAATGACAGATGAAACAAGTAAATTATGCATCTTAATCTGTGGGTTCATCCTCTAGGCTTTTCCAAGAAGCCTAGACAGTGCATTTTCCTATGGGTCCACAAACTGGCACTTGCAATGAGATGTAAAAAGATAGGTGAAAATGGCATGTTCAATGTCACCCAAACTTTTAACATTCAAACAGTACGCTCTTTGGAATATTCCTCCCAAGTTATTACAGACATCCACTTCAAAGAGTCTGTACTTACTTTACATTCATAATGTGGAGATGCCGACGTTGAACTTGGGTAGGCACAGTAAGAAGTCTCACAACACCAGGTTAAAGTCTAACAGGTTTATCTGATAACACAACTGTCGGAGCACTGCTCCTTCATCAGGCGAGTGGGAGTTGGGATCACAAAGCAGAGCATATATAGACATAGACTCAGTTAGAAGTTAATGGTTGGAATACGAGTCTTATCAGGTAATCAAGTCTTTACAGCTGCAGACAATGCGTGTGAAGGGAGAGTTAAGCACAGGTTAAAGGGATGTGAAACGTCTCAAGCCATGACAATTAGTAAGTTTTCGCAAGCCCAGGCCAAATGGTTACAGGCGTGACATGAACCTAACATCACAGTTGAGGTCATCTTCACGTGCGCAGAACTTGGCTATCGTTTTCGTTTGGCAATTGTGCCTTGTGTGTCTTGAAGGCTGCCTTGGAGAACACTTACCCAAAGATGGGAGGCTGAATACCCTTGACTGCTGAAGTGTTCCCCAACAGAAAAGGAACACTCCTGCCTGGTGATTGTCACGCAGTGTCTGTTCATTCATTGTCAGTGTCTGCATGGTCTCGCTTGAGACATTTCACACCTCTTTAACCAGTGCTTAACCCTCTCTTCACTCGCACTGTCTACACTTGTAAAGACTCGCATTCCAACCATTATCTTGTAATTGAGTCTGTGTCTATATATGCCGTTTGTGAACCCAACTCTCCACTCACCTGATGAAGGAGCAGCTCTCTGAAAGCTCACGCTACCAAATAAACTTGTTGGACTTTAACCGGGTGTTGTGAGACTTCTTACTTTATGAATGTAAGGTATAAATCACTCAGGAGGCAGCTTGGCCTACCATGCTTGCTCCAGTTCTTTTGAAAGACTATCCAATTTAGTGTCACTCCCCAGTTTTTCATAGCCCTGCAACTCCACTTTCTCCACCTATTCATAACAAGGATTGAGAATACTGGATGTGCATGCCGCCATTAGCACTCACTCACAGTCATGTTAAAATTAGATGCCTAACAATTTTGAGCAAAACCATTGTGCGCACGTTGTGCCTGCCTGAAGGTGGGTAGGTTCACAAGATGTTGGGGAAAAGAAAATCAACCTTGCAGGTTACCACCAATACTTCCAGTCTAAACATTAACTTGTCTTAATGATATAAAGCATTGGGAAACTCTCCGATGACAAAAGAGTTTTTGTTTCAGTGAAAGAAATAAACAATCGCAGTCAGAACAATCCATTAGTTTTGTGCTGAATGGTAAAGCCAACAATCTGTTATCCTTGCTTACCATGGCAAAGGATCTGAAGGATTAAACAAAAATGCAATTTCTGTATTTATAGATACTAGGTACATGCATGTCTAGGTCTAAGTTTATGTAACAGCCAACAGGCTACATAAACCGGCCAACATGTTTGTTCTTAGTGATGAGATCATAGTAAAGATCATGAGCAAAATCTTCCAATGGCAACAGCAGTGAATCTGGAGACATTTGCTGCTGTTGCATGTTAATACCCAGTCGGGTTCCTGATCCACGCATGCACACAATATTTACCCAGGATGTTTAAACTAACTGTTGGGCCAAATTAAGTTTCCCCAAGCTACAACAGTAAACTAGTACCCCCACGCCCCCCAGGATCTCAGGCATAGACTAGTGATTGACAGCAAGAGCTGTTGCAGAAGTGTCCAAAATACACTTTCCACTCCACCCCAAAAACTTTTCCTGCTCCCTCACCCCCTGATAATCTCAGCTCTGCTCATCTGGAAATTCAAAATTATTCCTATTCATTTTGAGAAAGAAACAATATTTTTAAAAAGCACTCATGGAAAGGGGGAAGGGGAGAAAAGAGTTAGTCAGTTTTACTGCTAATCATTAAATGGGAATAATCTAAAGGGAAAACCCTTCACATGCTGAAGAAAGGGCAATCCAAAGAATCCCTCCATCCTCTTGAAGTTTACAGCCAGTCGGGTTAGCAGGACAACAAAGAAAAGCAAATTCAAACTGCTGATGGTGATAGTAAAGATCCATCTTATTCTATTGGTTCCTTGAGCAAAGAGTGGAGTGCCATGGCTATGAAAGCCCAGTCCAGAAAGGCCAGGTCTGAACTTCCCATTCTTCTCCGGGGAGCTGATTATTTATTAAAGCCCCATTCTTTTCTGGGTGTCAGACAATAATGTCCAGATGGTCCACACAATTGTCAATTATTAGGGAAGTATGTAGCTAGTCTGGCCAGGCACATCTTCCCCAGTACTGTGCCAATACAATGTCTGACTACACTGAAAGTGCAGGATTCAGAAAACATCCAACAGCCCTATGTTGATGGCTATATTTGTGGTAGGTCCTCCACCCCAGAAGGTCACCCTGGAAATTTAAACAAAAAAAAAACCAGTAAAACTAATTTGAGGCAATGTTCCCCTTAAACTGCATAGCAGCCCAAGCGCTCCTATGCGGACCGCGCATGACTTTATTCCTTCACGTTACCATTAAAGAGGCCGTGCACTCAATTAAATTGCCTATGCACTCCAAAGAACAGAAACAGAAACAAAAGAGGGGTATGTTACTTTGAGGCTTATTTCCTAACCCCTTCGGTCAATTCCTACCGGAGGTACAGCACCAAGATATTATGCCGAAAGGTCTACAAACGTTCTTGTAGAATGTCTTTGCTATTCATAAGATGCAGTTTTATACAAAAACAAACTTCAATTTTAAATCAACCCACTCGGCTGGAACAAGAAGGATGAGTTTTGAACACCTGTTTTAAACAAGACTAACTAAATGCCAATGCTGAGGTTGATAACATCCACATCCTTCCTAGTTGGGACACTCCCAGAACACAGAAACAAACCTAGCTATTCCTCGGATCACATTCCCAATTATAGTTACACTATTTACTAGTTTAACCCAGAAGATGAAGCCTTAAGTGATCTGGTGCAGATATCAAAAACGTTCATGAATATTTTGTGTGCAGTCCACAAACCAGTCAGTTCTAAAGAGTTTTCAGAGCCCGTGTAATAACGGGCAACTGTATCAGTGCTGTACTAAGCTAAGTGAATTATTTATGTAGAAATTACAACACAAAAACACTGTTTTGCCTCAACTGATCCATGTTGATATTTATTGTCTATTCCAGCTGCAGTCCTAAAACACATGCCAAGATTTCTTCCCAAATCCTTCTATTCCTCTTTCCATTTATTACCTAACCTACTTTAAAAACATATGCTTCATTTATTCTGGTGATTGGTTCCACAGCCTCGCAACCATCTGTATAAAGAATTTCTGTCTGCTCACCCTCCTAAATCTCCTATGCTTAATGTTCTGTCTATGTCCCTTTCATTATAAACTTCTCAGTTACCCCTAACACATGGTAATCTGAAAGTCAATACACAGGCCATACACAAGTCAATCCCCTTCAGTTACCTCATGTGGATGGCTGTGCTAAAAAGGTAAAGGACTCCGTACTAAAACAAATCGTCTGCGCACAACAAAAATAAATCAGATTCACACAATCACATAATTGTTACAGCATAGGAGGCCAATCAGCCCATTATGTCTGCATGAGCAATTTACCCAGTGTCATTCTCCCGCCTTCTCCCTGTAGACTTGTTACTTTTTAGATGAAAGTCTAATTCTCTTTTGAATGCTGCAGTTGAACCTCCACCACCACAGTTTTTATTCATTCGTGGAACATGGGTGCCACTGGCTGGCCAGCACTTATTGCCCATCCCTAGTTGCCTTTGGAGGGCAGTTGAGAGTCAACCCCATTACTGTGGCTCTGGAGTCACACATAGACCAAACCAGGAAGGACGAAAGATTTCCATTTCTAAGGCGACATTGTCGGAAAAACCCATTTATTTTGTTAATCAACAATGGCTTCATGGCCATCAGTAGATTCTCAATTCCAGATATTTTTTATTGAATTCAAATTTCACCATCTGCCGTGACAGGATTTGAACCCGGGTCCCCAGAACATCAGCCGAGTTTCTGGATTAATAGTCTAGCGATAATACCACTAGGCCATCATCTCTCCTCCTTCAAAGAGCCACAATAAAGTGGTTAAACACGATTTCCATCTCACAAAACCCATGCTGAGTCTGATTGATTATCTTGGGTTTTTTTTAAAGAACCTGCTATAACATCTTTAACAATGGTGTCTAACATTTTCCCATTACAGATATTAAGCTAATTGCCTGTAGTTTCCTGCTTTTTCATCAATGTTACCTTTGCCATGTGCCTATTTTCCAACCTAGTGGAACCTTTCCTGAATCTAGGGAATTTTGGAAAGTTAAAACCACTGCATCAACTATCCCACTAGCCACTTCTTTTAAGACCCTAGGATGTCTATCAAAACCAAGGACTTGTCAGTCTGTAGCTCCAACAATTTGCTAAGAAAAACGCCCCTTTGTAATTTTCTGGCATTCGTCCCTCCTTTTCGATCAATAATTTAGTTATTTCTGGAATGTTACTTGTGCCCTCAGTCATGAAGACCAGTGTTAAATACCTGTTCAATGCATCTGCCATCTCATTTTTTCCATTATTAAATACCCTGACTCTCAGGATTAATAAACATTGTTATCTCACAGCAGCTCTTACTATCTGTCTTTACATTTCTAGCTTTCTTTCTCTCGTACTCTAATTCTTTCCTCTTAAACTTTTTGTCATTCTTTGCTGCCCGATCTTCTGACTCATTTCCTGCTTTTGTGTAATTATATGCTTCAAGCTTGATTCTGTCTTTAACTTTAGTTAATCACAGATGGTGGGTGCTCCCTTGAAGTTTCTCTTTGTTGGAATGTGTTTATTATGTGTATTCTGAAATACCCTTTTAAACGTCTGCCACTGCTTCTCTATTGACCTATTCCTTAGTTTAAATTTACCATTTCAGTTCTTTTAGCTGTTTCAAGCTCTTATAAAATTGCCCTGATTGAAATTTAAGGTATTAGTCTTGGAGCCACTCCTCTCCCTCTCGCTGCTATGAGATTATTAATCCTATTTTGTTACACAATACCAAGTCTAATATGGCTGGCTCTCTGGTTGGCTCCAGTACATGCTGTTCAAAGAAACTATCCCAAAAACATTCTATAAATTCCTCATCTATGCTACTATTGCGCATGTGCTTTTTGAGGTCTATATGTAGATTTAAATCCCCTATAATCATCACCATATCTTTCTGACAAACACCCATTATCTTCTTTTTTATAATCTGTCCTACCATGTAGATACAATAAGGGGGCCTGTACACCACTCAAGTCACTTCTTGCCTTCATCATTTCTCATCTCTACCTAAAGTGCTCCTATATTCTCGTTTCCTGCACCTAGGTCATCTTCCCTCTCTGATGTGCTAATACCATCATTAAATTAGCAGAGCCACACTTTGACCCTTTTCTAGCTTCCTGCTCTTCCTAAATGTCACATACCGATTAATATTCAGGCCCCATCTGTCACCCTCCAGCCATGTCTCTATGATAGCTATCAGATCATACTTTATTCCTATTATATGATCAGTGCATCTGTTTTGTTTTGAATGCCACGTGCATTCAAATACACAGCCAATAGCTTTTCTTCTTTGTAATCTCTATCCTTGACGGCTGCTTTACTCTTATGTTTGTTATCAATTCCTGTCACGTTCAGTTTATCCTTTCTTACATTAATACCTTTCTTTCTTGCCCCGTCTCTGCTCTTTGATTTACCCCATCTTCCCAGATTTGATCCTTTACCCCCACTATTTAGTTTAAAACCTTCTCTACTTACATTGCTCGCTAGAACATCAGCCCCACTACAGTTCAGGTGTTGACCGTCCCAATAGTGCAGTTTCCACTTTCTCCAATATTAATGCCAGGGCTCCAGGAACCGGAGCCCATTTTCCCCCACACCAATCTTTGAGCCACACCTTCATTTCTCCAGTATTATTTACCTAATGTCACTTTGCACATAGCTCACATAATAATCCAGAGGTTATTACTTTGTGCTTAGCTCCTCATACTGTCTACGCAAGAAACTTTGAGTTCTGTCTATGTTATTCGTACCTACATGGACCACAACAACTGTATTCTCCCCCACCCACAAAGTTCTGCTCAGGGTTGAAGCAGATGTCCTGAATCCTGGCACCAGCAACATAGCCAACTGAATTTCCACTCTTCGCTGCAGGGAACAGTGTAAACTCCCCTCACTATATAATCCCTCGACTTGCATGACAAACTTTTTTTGTTTAACTGTTTCTTGTGCCACAGTGTCATAGTGAGTCAGCTCACCCACCCTGCAGCCACCCATCACTCCCCAACACCCCTCTCATCCAAGCAAGCTAGAAGAACCTCAAATTGTTGGACAAAGCAAAGGCTGAGGCTCTTCTGTTCCTGCCTTCTGGGTCCCCCTGTCTGCCTCACTCAGTCACACTTTCCTGTCCCTAAATACTACCAAATAAGACGACTGTGTTCTAATAAATGTCAGTGCCTCCTGGTACAAAGTTTCCAGGTAACCTTCCCCCTCCCTGGTGCATCGCAGTGTCTGCAGCTCAGTCTCCAGCTCAATGACTGAACCAAAGATCCTCACGCCACAAATATTGACTTGTAAACATGTATGCCCTGGATCACACTAGCATTCAGAAGCTCCACTAGGCCCCCACCATGACACATCATCTGCCCTGACATCCTTAATGTGTCTTTATTAACTTAAATTAAAATACATTTATATAATTATTTTTCAACCATACCACTGGTTTGCATTTTTTTTAAACTTTAGGAATAGAATTTATCTTAATCACTTATCAGATACTCACCAAGTAGTTAGCTTCTACTCATGTGTAGTGCAAGAAGCAATTCCCGCAGGCTGGAAAAGTTACAAAAGGCAAAAATAGCTGCTTCCCCTCCTCACCCAACTCCCTTAATCACCCAACTTCTTCTGTTCAAAGTTGCACTGAAATATCTGATTATATCTGAGAAAAAGGCGTTAGATGACTCTAGATATTGAAAAACAGCTTTAAACTATTTTCCTTCATTAGCTAGTTTCAGCTGAAGAAAGCTGATTTAAGGCAGGGAAATCTAGAATTTATGCAGTACATTCCGATTAAATTCGAAACACAAACAAATTTAAATTCTTACAAAGAGATTAACATTCCTTTACTCACCCAAACTGCCAGCAATCAATGCAGGTATGACTTATGTGGAAGTACACTCAGTCCTTTTCCTCCTGTATCCTTTCTTTTATATCATCTGTGTTTTCTACCACAGTAATTTCATGTTTTCTAGCAGTGAACTAGTTCCCTGCACATTCCAACAACTTGTCTAAATTCTTAAGTTCCACACTTTCCTCCTCACAGTTCACAGTGCTTTCAAGTCTCATATCATCTGGAACTTCTGAAGTTACGCAGCACAGGATATGCACTCAAGAGGACCGAGCAGCCCTGCCACGGCCCTTCCTACTGGTTAATGAACCACATTACTTTAATAAACCTTACTGATACAATAAACACTACCACCAATAAACCTTGGCAATACAAAAAGAGGAAGAAATCTTCCCAATAGTAACATGTCTTACTTAAAAGAAAAACACAGCAGCTACTCGCTTATTAACAATTTAACCTCCCAATTGTTTAGATTCACTCACTAAGCAAATATTCAATTCATAATTTACGATATCAGTTCGATTTTTGTTTAGATATCCAAACTCTGATCAATGCATTGGTCTGCTCCAAAAAGCCCATTAAACTGCACCAAGCTTCGAGTCTCAATACCTTGATTCTGAAGCAGAGAGACCATGTGAGGCACTTATGTGCCACTACTGTGTGGAATGTCCTGCCCCATGCGTACAAAGATCTGCAGTATGGAATTGACCTGCTCGATCACATGAAGCCTTAACTGTGAAAACTGGGAACCCTGAATGGAGGTCACCCTCAAATTGTGGGACAGCCGATGACAATCTCCCAAAACCTCTTTTTGGTAGTATGTACTTCCTCTGAAAAATATTCTTTTACACAATACAGGACTCAGTCTGGACTACACCAGGTATAGCATCCAATGCTTTAACTATCAAACCTTCCATGACTGCAGCATTCCTAACAAAATCACTCGTTTTATCCTTCACTCACCATACAATTCAGCTGTGTGTTTGGTGACTTGTAACCTGTTTGAGGATCCTTCCCAGGGTGCTCACTCTCCTTTCAGAAAACTTGTTAGAGGATAATGTGTCCTGGTATTCCTACTCTCTTCACTACAATGGTCAGTCCCTCAATTTGTTGGATTGCGTTTCACTCCACCTCAAGATCTGACATCGAGTTAACATAATCAAAGCTAGCAATACCTTCCACAGACATCCTTCAAGAAACTAACATTACTGTCCAAGTTTGTATCCTTTACCCACATGTCAGATAAATAATCTGCATTTCCTTCTCTTTTATTACATTCCCACTCTAGTCAATTTACCTTTTTCAAAGCACTGTTTTCACTCTTTCCCTAACTCATTCTTTACTTTCTCGTGGTATGCTTTCCATATCATTTTCAATGGTAATACCCACTTACAGGCTACTGTCACAATAGATGGCATATTTGAAGAAACAGAATGGTTTACAATCATCTGGTTGCCACAGAAACTAGAATTATGTTTGCAAGACTGCATTTTGAACACTGTGCTCTCAGTAAAAGACTGTCAAGTTGTGGCAGGAATGTTTGAGAGCCGAGCCTTGTAAGAATACAAAACAATCCATTTCCCAAAACCAAAATACTAAATACAGATTTGAGAGACATAATCACCAGATTGATGACATTGACAATTATTAAATTCAGAAAGGGATGACAAATCAGCTATTTTCACGTCTTGTATCTCAATAGATTTTGCTTTGACACAGTGACAAGATCCAAGTATTTTAAATTAGCTGCAGTTAAAATTTATGTCCCAGTTTAACTAAAAAGAAAATTTGCGAACATACACTAGTTAGCTTTCTAACAAACGTTATACAAAAAAAAAAGTGCAAAACAACATTGAAACAAAATACATATTAGATCAGACTTGTCCAACATCCAGCCAGGAAGCCCCTCACAACGTGGCCCCCTGGAGGTAGTTCTCACCCACGTTCATCACTGATAGCAGAAAACGTGGGAGGGGAAAAGGCTTTGTAATTTGAGGAGCAGCAACACTGGCAGCAGTGAGTGGGCACTGGGGACAGAGTGAGAAAGAATGGCTCAGTGCCAGGAGACAGTGTGTGCTGGGTGTGGACGTCAGGGGTGTGTGCGCGAGTGCAAGCAGCCGCAAGGGAGAGCATGAGTGAGCGTGGACACACACACACGGGGCGGTGAGGTTGAGCGATATGAACCAAACAGCCTCAGTCCCCCTCACACTCTAATGGTGATCTCTATTAATTACTCTACACTCCTCAATCAATTTATTGCATTGATATGGCTTTGTTTTTGCTCAGCAAGTTGGTTCTTTGCTTTGGACCTCAACTTTATTTCTGAAATTCACCTTTAATGTTGTGCCAAAACCTATCTTTCTGAAATTTGCTCATCGGCCCTGGAGTGAGATGAAAATAGAAATTTGTGAACTCAAGTGAACAAGTTGGACAAACTTCAACAAGGTACCTGGGTCAGCAACCAGGTACTCTGGGGACCACAAATACTGGGCGACTTGGAGCTCATGCCTGTTTAGGAACTTGCCTGATTTTCCTCCATTCATTTAAATAGAAAGGGTACCAAGCAGTGCTCTGGTCCTCACAGCTCGCTGATATTTATTACTCTTAGGTGACCCAGTGCGTCCAGGTAAAATTCTAATATTCACAGCTTGATTTGTTCCACTGTTTAGTTTTGAACATAGCTGACGATTATTCAAACTTGAAACACCAGAAGCAGAATGCAGCTGGGCTGAGGCAGTTAAACTCCTCAAAGTGCCCAAGAATGTGACAGTAATTGCTGTCCAGTGCTTTGAACCACACAAACACACTGAAAAGAGAAGCATAGGAACTTTAAAGGCAGCTTTTAATGATTTTCAGTACTGAATTCCAAGATTTTATTTGGCTGTTAAATCAGTAAAAACTCACTTCTCCCGAATTGAAAAAACTCCCAAAATTTTCCATTTCCTTTGAGACAAACCAAAAAAAACCCATGTTCCACCCATTATAAAAGATAAAAGAGGTGATCTTACCAGCTCATCCAGCCTGTCAGTGTGGTGAGTCGGTAAGATCACAAGGGAGTTAAAAAAAACTGTCTTCGCGCCTGGTTTCTTGCCCCTCGATGCTACTGGCACTGTAAAGCCAATGTGATCAGCCTTGCACCCAGGAAGAGCACAAGGCTGATTAATAATACTTAAATAAGAATTTAAATATTATAATGAGCCTGGGACGCAATCGTCCGGCCTCGCTGGAGATCTTCACCAGTGAGGATCCCCAGCAACGGGGATCAAACATGATGGCATCACCAGTGAGAGTGGAGCCCATGGAGGCTCCCCTGGGCAATGCCAGCCTTGGACCCTGGCACTGCCCACCAGGCAAGGGGAAATCCCAAGGTACTCAGCCTAAGTGCAGGGGCGAAGGGGAGACAGTAGAGAATAATGGGATGGCGATCAGCCATGAGGTCAGTGATTGGGAAGGGAGAGCAGTCAGCTTCCCAGTGAGAACAGGCTCTGTCCACTCCTCCTAATGGCGTGAATCACACTTTGCCTCTTTTTATTGCATTAAGTGGCATAAGATACCATTGGAGAACTCACCCAAAAATGGGTGCAATTCTCTCCCATTTTCACACTCATTCGGCACTTAGAATTGTTTTGGTAAGCTCGCCCCTCAAACTTTATTTGGAATTGCATCATAAGAACATAAGAAATAGGAGCAGGAGTAGGCCATCTAGCCCTTCGAGCCTGCCCCGCCATTCAATAAGATCATGGCTGATCTGTCGTGGCTCAGTTCCACTTTCCCGCCCTCTCCCCATAACCCTTAATCCCCTCTCTTATCAAGAACCCATCAACCCGCTTCTTAAAAATATTTAGCGAGGCAGCCTCCACCACTTCAACGGGCAGAGAATTCCAGAGATTCACCACCCTTTGAGTGAAGAAGTTCCTCCTCAACTCTGTTCTAAACCGCCTCCCCTTTATCTTGATGCTGTGCCCCCTAGTCCTACTGTCTTTTTTGAGCGGGAAGAGTCTCTCCACCTCTATCCTATCCATCCCATTCATCATCTTATACGTCTCAATGAGATCTCCCCTCATTCTTCTAAACTCTAACGAGTACAAGCCTAGTTTATTCAGCCTCTCCTCATAGCTCAACCCCCTCAACTCCGGTATCAGCCTAGTAAACCTCCTCTGCACTCCCTCCAAGGCCAAAATATCCTTGTGCAGGTGTGGCGCCCAAAACTGCACACAGTACTCCAGCTGCGGCCTCACCAATGCCCTATACAGCTGCAGCAAGACCTCCCTACTTTTATATTCAATCCCCCTCGCTATGAAGGCCAGCATCCCATTCGCCTTCCTGACCACCTGCTGCACCTACAAGCTGGGTTTTTGCGACTCATGCACAAGGACCCCGAGGTCCCTCTGCACCGTCGCCTGCTGCAGTTTTTCGCCACGTAAGTAATAATCCTTCCTACCATTCTTCCTACCAAAGTGGACCACCTCGCACTTGCCAACATTAAATTCCATTTGCCATTTCCTGGCCCATTCGCCCAGCCTATCTAGATCCTTCTGCAGACTCTCCACACCCTCTGCACAATTTGCCTTTCCCCCAATCTTGGTGTCATCAGCAAATTTCGACACCCTACACTCGGTTCCCTCCTCCAGATCATCTATATAAATGGTAAATAGCTGAGGTCCCAGCACCGACCCCTGGGGCACCCCACTAGTCACCATCCGCCAATCCGAATAGCACCCATTGACCCCCACTCTCTGCCTCCTATTTGACAACCAATCCTCTATCCACGCTAACACCCTACCCCCAACTCCATGTCCCCTGACCTTCTGCAATAACCTCTTGTGAGGTACCTTGTCAAACGCCTTCTGAAAATCCAGAAAGACTACATCCACCGGCTCTCCTCTATCCACTGCCCTAGACACATCCTCATAGAACTCCAGTAAATTTGTCAGACACGACTTCCCTTTAATGAAACCGTGTTGCGTCTGCCCTATCAAGCAATTCCCTTCAAGGTGCCTCGCAATTTCCTCCTTAATGACGGATTCTAACATTTGCACAAATTGAACTCATAACCCCCAATCAATGGAGTAATATAAAGTTCTGAAGATTCAGAAGCATTTTAAAAAGGTCCCTTTAAGTCATAACAGTCACAGTCATTTCCAAAGACAAAGTTGTTCAGCAGTGGGCAATTTTGATTTTGTCCACTATTGAAGCATGGAAAGGGACTATGAGTAGCTGTATAGTTTTTTAATGCTTGGATCGTAAAGGAAGGGCAATTGGTTGTTCATTTACGTACGGAGTTTGTTGCAATTCAGGGGAAATTATGAAATGCTTTTCAGGACTCCTAGAAGTTTAAAAAAAAAATTAGGCTTACAAACCAGCAGCATTTTCTACAAGGCATTTTCATTGCGACTGTCTGTACCATTGGTCATCTTACCTTGATAGCAATTTAGCAATACATTACTCACCATTATCATCAAAAATGGCACGCTTGCAGTCATCCTCATAGGGTGTGATTGGGCATTTGTACAATCCTCCTGTTATGGCAGCTTTTTGATTTGGAAGTCCTTTAGCTTTTGGAGCACCAACTAATAACCTGTTTAGAAGACATTTTTTTTAAATTAGAAGTGAACGAATACAACAGGTTATCTCAAGTAAGCCAACACACGTAGGACAAGCCAAGGCAGAGAACCTTGCTTGGAATAAAATAAAAATAGTTTTGTGCCTTCAGGTCTGATGAGAGATCAGAGCTTGGAATAGTTACATCCTGGAGGGATATTCCCCAGGTGCCTAGCTCTGATCATGAATCACAATATCCCAAAGAATCTGGCATCGGCACAAAAATGGGTTTTGCACCAAACCAGTAGTGATACTCCTGGCCCATTCTGCCGACTCCAATCAAGTTCCCCCTGATAAATATTCAAACTGGCTAGTTGACATATGATTAGCAATCTTAAAGTCCGATTCAAATAGATTCCCAATGGGATCTGCAGCAAGTCTGCTTTTGTACAGGTCCTCCCTTCAAGCCATGCGCCTCGACAGTGCCAACAGTGCACTATCCCCTGAAACCCTGGCACTGACCCCGGCTGGTGTCATAGACCCTGAGGGGGCTCAAGGCGGTAGGTTCAGTGGCTATTTGCCTCTACTGCTGCCAGGCTGCAGAGGGCAGGTCCCGCAAGGATCCTGAGGGTTAGGCGGACTCAGGCTAGGAGCAAGGGGTTGACCTCACCGCCACCCTCTACTAGGATGGGGGTGTTGTGGTTGGACTTTCCCTTCTCAAGCACCCTATTGCTCCTGACCGCAATACTGACAAACTATAAGCCTGATTGGTAGATTGTGGATTCACTTCCTCTTTTGCAAACCATTTCAAAGACAGAGGGAATCAGAGTGGGAGTCAGATCACCTTCATGCCTGCCTGTGAGGGGCGGGGGGGTGGTCTTCTTTGGTGAAGGGATGACGGTGCTCACCTGATCAGTGTTAGGGCGAGCGTTTCATTTTTTTGGCCCCTTTTGAGGTCAAACCAAATAAACAAACTCGTTAAATCAGGACAAAAGGCCAAAAACCCCAAGTTTTTCAGCAATATGTAGTTAAGTTATTAAGCAAATCTGCACTACAAACAATGTCCAAAGTGTGTTCCGTTACACCTCTGCAAACAATTAAAGCTTATTCAGCAATCAGCTTGCAGTTAGTTCCACTTGTGACGAGCAGAGGATCTGGAATGATATAGCAGGGTGTGCTGAGCTCCTTTTTTAAGTGAAGGGATTTGGTCAAACGCTGGCATTTTTAAAATACCGCCCCTGGAGAGGGAGCATGCAGTGTCCACGGGTGCAGTTGATGCCTCCCGCGCCCATTAGGCGCCGCAAGGGTTGGAGTGCATTATTGACCCTAGTAATCACATTTAACAGCTCAAATAAAATCAAAGTACAAAGGAAACTTGAAAACATCAAAATTAAAATGTGATTACTAGGGTCAATAATGCACTCCAACCCTTGCGGCGCCTAATGGGCACGGGAGGCATCAACTGCACCCGTGGACACTGCATGCTCCCTCTCCAGGGGCGGTATTTTAAAAATGCCAGCGTTTGACCAAATCCCTTCACTTAAAAAAGGAGCTCAGCACACCCTGCTATATCATTCCAGATCCTCTGCTCGTCACAAGTGGAACTAACTGCAAGCTGATTGCTGAATAAGCTTTAATTGTTTGCAGAGCTGTAACGGAACACACTTTGGACATTGTTTGTAGTGCAGATTTGCTTAATAACTTAACTACATATTGCTGAAAAACTTGGGGTTTTTGGCAACGGGAATTAAATTTGTTATAAAACAATTGAAGCATGCAGGTCAGGAATGGCAAGTTATTTGCTAAGAGATCATTTTAATTTGCATCACCGATTCTCAGAAGTCTATTTCTTAGGAGACAGCTCAAATAAGTGTTACCCTATTTCAACAATGTGACATCTAGTTGGCTGATGCCCTATTCAGCATGGTTATTATGTTCATGATGTGGGTATGCCGGCGTTGGACTGGCATAAACACAGTAAAAAGTCTGACAACACCAGGTTTTAGTCCAACTGATTTATTTGATAATAGATTCACAAGATTTCGGGGTTAGTCCCTTCATCAGGTGAATGGAGAGTTCTGGCCTCAGATAGACCATATAAAGCACAGACAGTTTAGAGATTACTGTAAAGAGCAACAAGGGATATTCCATTCCACATTCTCCAATGCAAGGTAGGTTATTGCAATGCCTCTTCTTTGGACTTCACCCTAGACTACTGTGCTTCTCCCACTTTATCACCACCAAATTTGTGCATCACTTTTTAAAATGGAATACTGTCACCCTTTTAAACTTCTATTGCATTATAGATTTTTTTAAATTGGCAACTTTTATAATGATGTTACATAACAAAATATTTGTTTACTGATGTGCTACCACAATGATATATATAAAAATTCCACTTGTGAGAACTTATATTTAGATTATTGAAAACCAGATGCTAAAGTTGCAATGAATATGAAATTGAACATTGAGCAAATGCAAAGGGAGGAAAAAGACATTCTGGCTGAAACACTTGTGCCTGGTCAGTTTCTAAGCCAGATTCTTCAAATGCCAGCATCAGCAAGATATCAACATTTTACAAGAATGCCTTCCCTTCCCTTCCCCTTTATCCTTACAAGAACACAATTACTTGCTTTCATTTCATAAAATTAAGTATGGTGTCAAACAGCAGTGGCCACAGGGCATTATTAAACGTGCATGACATTTCTAAAACCATCAGTCATGAACTTGAACAAAGGATAAAAGATTGATGAGAAGCTGGAAAACTTCTGTAAAGGAGAAGCACAAAAGAACCTTTCAGCAGCTAAAAACATGAAGGTTAGCAAAACTGCACAACAAAAGCAAGGCAAATAAAAGCTTCCCAACTTCAATTCAAACTTCTCTTTTAAATGCATTTCTACTTCCCTCCCAGTGTGGTTTTATAATAGTCATGAATCAGTTTTAGAATGCAAAAGAACCACATTAAAAAAGTCATCGATGCACCATACATTACTAAGACACTGACACTTGCGCTTTAAGTCTATTACAAGACCAGAATATATTTATATATAGAATAGAACAAAAGACTACAAGGCTCAAATGGCTTTCTGGCCATCTGGACAGTGTGGTCTGTGGAAGTTCATTTTACAGGGGTTTGCCTGGAAGCTTCTGGAACTGGCTTCATGAAGGACACTAGCACCTGTTCAATGGCCCTCCCATTGATTGCAGAAAAGGCACTGCTGATGTAATTTCTCTTGCTCTCTTATGTGTCACTGTTAAGGGAAGCAAGTCCTTAATGGCAAGCTGTGAAGATGGAAAAGACTGCAACTTCTGACCACCAATTGGTCAAAATTGTGTGGACAATGAAGGCACCCCAAAGCCCCACGTTAAATCAAGTGACGTGCAAGCTTCTACCAGAGTGCATTCGCCAAATCACGTAGTAATGGAAAATTGGCCACAAGGATAGAGCTGTGAACCTGGGAGTCCCTGGTCAAGAATTGGTACAGAGGAAATACATATATTAATATCTATGTTGGAACAGAGGTGTCTTTGGGCATTTTTGATTGAGTAGTCCTCTTCAGGACACCCTCTGCATACTGTGCTAGAGTACGTGAGGTAGGTCATTACAGTGTCTCTTTCTTGGGCTTGACCTTGACTACTGTACTTCTCCCATTTTATCATCCTCAGAATTCACAATTAAGAAATCCCACTTCCCTTCTACATCTCATTCTTCTTCATCTTGTGACACCTCTTGGACATGGAACAGAGGCGACAAGAATGGGAAAGCATTAAACAATACTCCTTATAATTCAAGAAACAGAAAAGGAGATGTGTGGTCTCTCATGGGGATGTCACGATTGCATTGATGTCCAGTCACCACTAACCCTCCAATTTTGTAATCTTCAAGAAGAAGAGCCTCCCATCAGTCTCGGTCCTGCTCCTCACTGCCGATGCCATTTTTAAAGTCAGGCTGCCCCTTCTGCAAGCCAACTTTTTAATGGGTGCCTGCAACAAGCTTAAACGAATTAGATGAAGACTTCTGCTAAGAGGAAATGATTAACCCACACTAAGGTTTCAATTTTGGTGTCCCCCTTAGTAGCTGATTGTTAACTCTGAAATAACCTAGCAAGTCACTCAGTTCAAGGGCAATAATGGATGGGCAAAAATTGTTGTTCTTGCCAGTGACACTCACATCCCATGAAATAATTACCAGCTTGCCTATGTCACCACAGCACAAGAAATGTTTTTGAGGCTTCCTCCTGCCTGTCTCTTTCTTTTGGTCCATTGAAAAGGAATTCCAGGCTGTGATAGTTGTAATGATTGGTGACCAGCAGGTTAACAACTATTTATTAACTAACTCAAACTATGGACAGAGTGTTTCAACATGCATCTTCTCTATTCAGCTCTGGGATTGATTTTGATAAGTGTATTCAGGAGGAATTTCTCATTCAGTATGTGGATAGCCCGACTAGAGAGGGGGCAAAACCGACCTCCACTTGGGAAATAAGAAAGGGCAGGTGACAGAAGTGTTAGTGTGGGGTCACTTTGGGACCAGTAATCATAATTCCATTTGTTTTAAGATAGCTATGGAGAATGATAGGCCTGGCCTAAAAGTTAAAATTCTAAATTGGGGCAAGGCCAATTCTGATGGTATCAGGCAGGAACTTTCAACAGTTAATTGGGGGAGTCTGTGAGAAGGCAAAGGGACACCTGGTAAGTGGGAGGCTTTCGAAAGTGTGTTAACTAGGGTTCACAGTAAGCAAGTTCCTCTTAAAGTGAAGGGTAAGGCTGGTAGAAGTCGGGAACACTGGATGAGTTCGGATATTGAGGCCCTGCTCAAAAAGGAGGAAGGACATGACATGCATAGGCAGCTGTGATCAAGTGAATCCTTTGAAGGGTATAGGGGCTGTAGGAGTAGAGTTAACAGAGAAATCAGGAGGGCAAAAATGGGACACGAGATTGCCTTATCTGCCAAAACAAAGGAGAATCCGAAGAGCTTCTACAAATGCATAAAGGTCAAGAGACTAACTAGAGAGAGAGAGAGAGAGAGAGAGAGAGAGAGAGAGAGAGAGAGTAAGGCCTCTTAAGGATCAACAAGGTCATTTATGTGTGGATCCACAAGAAATGGGCGAGATCCTAAAATGAATATTTCTCCTCAGTATTTACTGTTGAGAAAAGCATGGATGTTAGGAAACTTGGGGAAATAAATAGTAATGTCTTGAGGGATGTACATATTACAGAGAACAAGGTGCTGAATTCAATGTTCTGACCAATGAAACCAAGCATGCTGAATGCCTTCTTCACCACTCTGCCCACCTATGATTCCACCTTCAAGGAGCTATGAACCTGTACCCCTAGATCTCTTTGTTCTGTAACTCTTCCCAGTTCCCTACCATTAAATGAGTAAGTCTTATCCTGGTTTGATCTTCCAAAATGCATCACCTCGCTTTTATCTAAATTAAACTTCATCTGCCATTCACCAGTCCACTGGACCAATTGATCAAGATCTCACTGCAATCCTAGATAACCTTCTTCACTATCCACTATGCCACCAACCTTGCGAACAACATCTCATCTATCTCTGCCAGGCACCCTGCAACCCTTTGGTCTGAACAAGTCACCTGCAAACTTACTAACCACGCCTCCTAAATTCTCATCCAAATCATTAAATGACAAATAATAGTGGACCCAGCACTGATGCCCAAGGCGCACGACTGGTCACAGGCCTCCAATTTGAAAAGCAACCCTCTGTCTTCTGCCATCAAGCCAATTTTGTATCCATTTGGCTACCTCACCCTGGGTCCTGTGAGATTTAACCTTATGCAACAATCTACCATGTGGTACCCTGGTCACTGAATGGTGCAAGTTCCTGTATCCCAACCTGCAGCCAGACAATGGGACAAGGACAGTATGGACAGTGGTCAAAGATTACTATTGCCCTTCACAGGACCCTTGCAGGTAGGAGCAGGCAACATCATGGTGCACCAGCTATCACTGATTCAGGTGACAGAGGAACAATGTAGCAGGGAGGAGACAAACACTACCCCCTTTAACCTTATTGCCCCAACCCCCCTCTCCTCCCCCATTTAATGCCGGAGAGTAGAGGCAGACTTGATGGGCCAAATGGCACTATAAGTATTCTATGATTCCTGCCTCTGTAATCTCCTCCAGACCCTGATAGCCTCATTGCACAGCCACCAAACGTGAAGTGACTAACAATCAGCTGCCTAAATCCTAAACTCTGGAATTCCCTTCAGTATTGTTCCAGTTCTGTACCTTGCTTTCCTCCTTTTAAGATGCCCCTTAAAATACACCTTATTCTAGGTTTTGACCATCTAACCTAATATCATCTTATGTAACTCAGTATTTATTTTATAATGCTCCTCTGAAATGTCTTGGGACATTTTATCTTTTATGAATATTTGAAGTAAATCCAATCTCACTGAAGCTGCCTGCCACATATGCTCACAATTGCCAAACCTTTTTGAGAATACATACCTCTTACTATCTAATCTAGCAGTTGGATTTCAAGGTTTGGACCTGCATTCCATGGTCCTCCCTAATCTATCAAACTCAAATAGCTGATTCTCGAACTGCATCTAACGCTTTCCTTATTTTAAAGGATCTCAAATCAGTTCGCCTTGAGGTCTATACTTAATATCGTCAGGTCTCTTAAACTTTTGACCCTTTTCCAAGGCCATGATAAACCCAGATCATGAGGGGACAAAACTGAACACAAGCCTCGTACAGATAAAATTACTTCAAAAATAATCAAAGCAAAATACTGTGGATGCTGGAAATCTGAAATAAAAACTGTCTGCTGGTCTGAATCTTGTTTTTCAGTTGTTTGCTCCTGATAGGGCTATTTATTATTTGATCATTCACTCACGTTAGTAAGATGTCTTTGTTTCTTTGCTACAGCTATTTCAACCCCCTTTGCCTTTTGTCCCTTGACATCATTGTCATTTAACCTCTTCTATTCTCTACCCTATGCCAGACTGCCCCTTTTGTTCTTCCTCTCCTCCCCCATTTAATGGCATAAAACCCATCACATTTCTACCGAGTTTCAGTTTTGAAGGAATTACATTTGACTCAAAACATTAACTCTGATTTTCTCTCCACAGATGCTGCCAGACCTGTTGCGTATTTCCAGCACTTTGTTTCAATTATACTGCTTCACTTGTCAGGCTCCTGGTGACACTTTCTACAGTAAAAAGTCTGACAACACCAGGTTTTAGTCCAACCGATTTATTTGATAATAGACTCACAAGCTTTCGGGGATAGTCCCTTCGTCAGGTGAATGGAGGGTTCTGGCCTCAGACAGAGCATATAAAGCACAGAATTGCCTGTGCTTTATATGCTCTGTCTGAGGCCAGAACCCTCCATTCACCTGACGAAGGTACTATCCCCGAAAGCTTGTGAGTCTATTATCAAATAAATCGGTTGGACTAAAACCTGGTGTTGTCAGACTTTTTACTGTGTTTATGCCAGTCCAACGCCGGCATACCCACATCATGACACTTTCTATAACACAGATTGCTTTTACAGTAGCTTTGCAGCATTATGGGCCTCCATTGGCAAGTGTGCTTAAAACATCAGGTCCTTTTCCCAATCTGCATGGTGCCTAAACAACTAAACTGACTGTTCTTTGATCATTTCTAGCTGATGATCAACTCACTAGAATCATAGATTCCTACAGTGCAGAAGGAGACCATTCAGCCTATCTAATCTGCTCCGATCACCACCCCACATACTTGCCCTGCTAATCCCCCTGGACTCTAGGATTAATCTAGCATGGCCTATCAACCTAACCCACACATCTTTGGATTGTGGGAGGAAACCAGAGCACCCGGAAGAAACTCACAAATTGGGGAAGAACGTACAAACTCCACACAGACAGTGACCCGAAGCCGGAACTGAACCCAGGTACCTGGAGCTGTGAGGCAGCAGTGCTAACCATTGTGCCAGTGCGCCGGGGACAGCAGGATAAACGGATGTCAGAGGCAGGTTCTTTACCCAGAGGGTGGTGAGGGATTGGAATGCCCTGCCTGCTGCAGTTGTAAATGCGCCTACTTTGGGGGCGTTTAAGAGATCCGTGGATAGGTTTATGGATGGAAAGGGATTGGTTTAGGTTAGAGGGTCATTGCTTTTTAATTGGTCGGCGCCACATCGTGGGCCGAAGGGCCTGTTCCGCGCTGTAATGTTCTATGTTTACAACTGTGCTGTCTGAACACTTTCTTCTCCCCAAGAGGAACCATCAGATGACGAATCCTAGTTGCTTCATGAAGGCATGGAAAAGTTAGGTTACGGTGCACAAAGAGGCCATTTAGCCCATTGCGTCTGTATTGGCCAAAAGGTCAAACAGATGTAAACTCTATCTCTCTCTCTAGAGATGATGTCAGACCTGCTAATTTTTTTCAGCATTTTCCATTTTTCTTGCATTTGTGCACCATAACCTAACCTTTCTATTCCTCCATGAAGCAACTAGTATTTTTAAAACTCAGCAAAACCTTTGCTTTAGCACTGCAACCATTATCTCAAGTGATAGCTCGTGTGGATCTGTGTATCATGGAATCACTACAGGGCACAAGGAGGCCATTTGGCCCATTGAGTCTGCACCAACTCTCCAACAGAGCATCTTACTCAGGTCTTAATGCCGCAACTCCACGTATTAACCTCATCAGTCCCCCTAACTTACATGCCTCAGAACACTACGGGGCAATTTAGCATGGCCAATTCACGTAACCTGCACATCTTTGGACTTTGGGAGGAAACCCACACAGACACAGGAAGAACATGCAAACACCATACAGTCACCCAAGATGGAAATCAAACCCAGGTTCCTTTTGTTGTGATTCAGCAGTGCTATTATTACATTTCAACCAACTTCTAAGAAGTGTCAAGAGTTCTTGTCAAAGTCAACCACTAATTTGCTATGCTGGATCAAAGGCAATTGATATTGTCTATGGGGTACAGGAAGAGCGTCTGGGAGACAGGATCACAAAGTCGTTGAGGCAGCTGCCTTGAAAGCAACACAGACCTAATCATCCAACTGCTGAGTTTACAGAAGTGAAAAGCTTAATGATTCATGAAGCCTTTTGACTTATTGGCAGGAGCTCCAATAGTTATATTGGTTCAGTCAATCCTACACTGTACCCGGGGGGAAGCCACAATCTGTACAAACCCTCAGATTCTGGTCTGTAGGTTTCCAGGTGACTGGTTTTAGCAAACAGAGCATCAGCCACCTTAATATAAAAGGCAAAATACTGCAGGTGCTGGAATCTGAAACAAAAACAGAAAATGCTGGAGAAATTCAGCAGGTCTGACAGCATCTGTAGAGACACAATCGAGCCAACATTTTGAATCTGGATGACCCTTTGCCAGGGCATCAGCTATCTTTATGGTGGCATGGACAATGAAGTGATTCATTGTAATGGATATTCCTTGTTGTGGCCTGAATTCAGACAGAGACCAAAAAAAGTGTTCTTGTTAATTTCACAGGCAAAGCAGCACCTCTAAAATGGAAACAATTTTCTTTCTTTTTCAAATTGCTGATTTACCGATTACCATTTCATTACCTTGACTTGATAAATAATTACATTAATGTCTGAATTTGGACCTCCACGTCCATCTGCAGGTCAACGAAGGGCATTGTTAACATCAACATGTGAGAATTCAGGCTGTGGTAACAATCCCCTCAATGATTAAAAACAAGTTTCATTTAACTTTATCAGTCTGCTCAGTCTTAATCCAATAAAGTTTAGCTCAATTGAGGTTTACCAGAATTTTTTTTTGGTGATTACAAATACAGTCTACAATTTTTCTCCTTGAGTGCAATTTTAATATATTCACAAACCAATGTCTATTCCTAGTCAGTAGTGTGGTTCTCACAGAAGACATCCTGTACTGATGCCTGCCTTGCAATTATTGAACTTCCCTGTAGTCAAATTTTCTGAAGCAGCTTCAGCATACTTGCTGCAATAGATGAACATCTTAGAGCCTTACATTTAAAAACACCTGAAATTCATTGCTTCTGAAGCAGCCACTAGTTTTAAAACTTTAACCTTAGCATATCTGCTTGTTTCAATCAGTAACCAGTGACTCCTATTGGAGATACACATTTAATACAAAGTTACTGTACACAGATATGCCATTTGATCCGACTAGCCCTTTTGACACTTACTCTCCAAATCACGTTTATCTGTTTATTACCATATTCTTCAACTCCTTTCCTTCATCATTTATCCAATTTAACCTTGAACGTTGACAGTTCCTTCCTCAATCACTAACACTAGAAGCGAATTTCACAGTCTCAACTGTGCAGAAGTTCCTGTTGCCCTCTGTTCTAAAATTACTTACCTGTAATCCTGTATTTATGGCCCATCATTCTTAAATCCTCAAGTTATTACAAACTGACAGTTTTGTTGGGACCTCAATACTGCATGCACTACTCCATCTAAGGTTTTAAGTTTTTAATGTAGGTGTGATATTATTGTTTGACTTTTGTAACATACCCTGGAGATAAAAAGACAGAATTCTGTTTTTTTTAATAACAGCCTTATTCATTTATGGCCTTGTACCCACAATCACTGCTCAATATCGCCAATTTCTATTCAAAGTATAATTACCACGATCTTTCCCTCCCCCCCAAACTGCATTATCTAAAGAATTCACTTTTAATTGGATGTCTGCACAGCTGTGCACCCACAAATTGTTGTATGTGTAATCAATTGAAGCTTTAGAATCTGGGTCACCACAGTTTTTATCTATGGTATTAATGCAGCAATAGCTATGGCATTAATGTGTTATCAGAAACTTATGTCACCATCAACTGTCGGCTCTACTATTAATGCATCATTAGGGACTTGTGTTCGGTAACATTAATTTAAATTTTGTTTTAAGAAAAATTGTTTCACGTTGTGAAGGACGAAGTCCTCAAGATTGAATGTTCTGTGGATGAAGTAAACTTGGATTTTTGGAAGGCCTTTAGTCCCCCACAGGAGGCTGATCAGCAAAATTAAAGCACTTGGGACAGAAGGTAATATGTTGGCATGGATTAATGATACAGGGTGTAAGAATAAATGGGTCATGCACATGTTGGCAGGCTATAACCAGTGGGGTACTACAAGGATCAGCACTTGGGCCAAAGCCGTTCACAACATATAATCAGTCATTTGGATGTTGGGACCAAATGTAATATTTTTGAAGTTCATGGATGACACAAGGCTAAGTGTAATGTGTGTTGTGAGCAGGATGCAATGTGGCTACAAGAAATTTGGACAGACTTAGTGAGTGGGCAAGAACATGGCAGATTCATAAACTGAACAAATGTGCAAATGGTAAGAGATTAGACAGTGCAGATGTACAATGGGACTGGGTCCTCATCAATAAATTACTGAAAGCTAACATGCAGATACAGCAAACAATCAGAAAAACTAATTGTATGTTAACCTTTATTGCAAGACGGTTTGAGTACAGGAGTAGCAAAGTCCTGCTTCAATTGTATAGAACCTTGGTTAGACATCTGGGAGTACAGTGAAGTTTTAATCCCCCCTACTTTAGGAAAGATATTATTGCCATAGAGGCAGTGCAATAAAGGTTCACCAGAATGGTTCCTGGGATAGCACAACAGTCCTTTGAAGAGAGATTAGGGAAACTGGGCCTGTATGCTCAAAAATTTCAAACAATGAGGTGTGATCTCATCAAAAACTACAAAAAAAAGATTAGACAGAGTAGATGCAGGTAAGATGCTCCGCTTGGTTGGGGAGTCCAAAACCATGGGACATAGTTTTAAAATAAAGGAGAAGTCACCTAGGACCAAAATGAGGAGAAATTGTTTTATTCAGGACTGTGAGCCTTTGTAATTTTCCATCTCAGATGGTTCTGGAAATTCAGTCATCACATATATTTAAAGCAGAGATTGAAAGAATACAAAATACCAATGACATAAAGGAATTTGGGGATAATGTGGGAAAAAGATATTGAAGTGGATGATTCAATATGATCATATTGAATGGAGGAGCAGGTTCAATGGCCTACTTCTGTTCCTGTGGCCTAATGGAGTTAAAGTGCTTTTGCAATTTATTGCAAGCTGGTGCACTGTTTTTTTTACTCCACACAGTTTACTACAGTACGAGTAGTACAGTTTACAATTTATTAGAAAAAAGTTATGCTTATCATTCTTCTATGCAGATAAACTAATGAATACAAAGAAGAATATGCTATTGGTATCCATCTGTACTCTTAGTGTTGCCTTAACAGATCACATCTAACCTCCAATGCACCTCCCCCCACCCCAGACTAAACCAAACCCGTTTCTTCACACCACTAACCACGACAAGTTAATTTATTCACAGTTCAGCAACAGTTGTCTCATGCCCTTGCTTTGTGCAAGACAACAATTCAATATAAAATTGTGGCCTAAGTCAGAATAAAAGAGGAACCAAGTGATAGTTTATCATAAACATCCAGCTGCTTGAAGTTTCCTTACTGTGTTGTAAAAAGACAGCATCTTCCAGATTAAGGAAAAAAAACCTGCTATGTGACCTTGTGTTCCTTTAAATTTTTTACTTTCAGGGAGAATAACCCTTAGACAATTGCATAACCGAAAGCACAGACCATGCAATTGTCACTTATTGAAAACTATTAAAATAAGAATGGCAAATTTTTTTATACATTCATGTCTTCTCTTAGACGAGGTGAAAAGCAGCAACTACATTTTTAAAGACAACTACAATTCAAGGGAGTTTTACAATTCCTAGCTGACTGATTTACAGTTCCATCTTGTGTGGCTAGTTCACTGCAATCTGGAGTAAATAACATTGTCATTTTGTAGTTACAGTGAAAGAGGTTGATACGTATTGCAATGGCAATTCAAGAAGAATTTTAAATTATCACATTCAGTGTTGAATAATTTCAGCACTGAAAAGATAAACATTTCAATTAGTCAGTAATACACAAACTCATTGCTATACCAATTTACTTTTAAAACAGAATGTGCAGATAATTTACATCAACCAACTTCATAGAGACTATGCCAAAAATTATAATTTAAACTGGCTCTTCAAGGACAAGTACAAATCCAAATCCAAGCTTTCACTAATTACAAGAATGGTTAGAATCACAATATCTTCATTGGAAGACATATGTACACGTCACAATTATAGAGAATTGTCAAACGCAGAAGGGTGAATTGTTGTCTTGAACAATGAAGAATTCCAACACTCCAGTACGCACAGTACCAGACTATAAATGTAAGAAATTGGGAGGAAAAAAAAAATCAGCCATTTGGCTCCTTGAGTCTGCTCAATGTGTTATGGCCAATCTGGTTGTAGCTCTGCTGATTGGCCCCCTTAACTCTCAACTCTCTTGTTGATCAAAAATCTGACTACCTCAGTCTTAATATATTCAATGACATCCACTGATCTCCGAGTTAAAGAATTCCAAAGACTGGCAACTGTTTTAGAGAAGAAATTCTTCTCCATCTGGTCTTAAATGGGAAATTCCTCATTTTGAAACTATCCCCCCTCCCCCCCACCCGCTAGTTTGAATTCCCCAACAAAGGAAACATCCTCTCAGCAAACCCAGAGAATTGTCTGTGTTTCAATAAGGTCACCTTTTGTTCTTCTAAACGCCAATAAGTTTCGGCCCAATCTGCTCAACCTCTCTCATAAGACAATGCCTCCATCACAGGAATCAACTTAAGTGAATATTCTCATAATTGTGTCCAAGAACATCTTCCCTTAAATAAAGGCACCAAAACTGCACATACTCCAGCAACGGTCTCATCAATGCCCTAAAACAGAAAGGATTCCCTATTTTAGTACTTCATCCACTTTGCAGCAAAAGGCCAACATTTACCTTCCTAATGATTTGTTTAACCTGCATCCTGACATTTCATGATTCATAAGGTTCATGGTGGGAGATATAGGAGGGATGACCGAGGAAGGTTCTTTACTCAGAGAATGGTTGGGATGTGGAATGTACTGCCTGCTGTGATAGTGGAGTTGGACACTTCAGAAACATTCAGTTATTGGATAGGCACATGGAGCACACCAGAATGACAGGGAATGGGATAGCATGATCTTGGGTTCAGACATAGCACAGTACAGGCCCTTTGGCCCTCAATGTTGCGCCGAGATATGTTTTATGTACAAGGATACCCAAAACCCTCTACATTGCAGCATTCTGCAGTCTCTGCTTAAATATTTTTTGTTCCTCCTGCCAAAATGGAGAAACTCATTTTCTCACAATATATTCCATCTGCCAGGTTTTTGACAGTCATTCAGTGGTTAGCACTGTTGCCTCAGTGCCAGGGACCTGGGTTCAATTCCAGCCTTGGATGACTGTCTGCGTGGAATATGCATATTCTCCCCGTGCCTGCTTGAGTTTCCTCCGAATACTCCAGCGTCCTCCTACAGTCCCAAAATACATGGATTAGGTGTCAGGGGGATTAACAGGGTAAATATGTGGGTTTATGAGGATAGGGAGTGGGATTGTTGTCTGTAGGTTCAACGGGTGGAATAGCCTCTTTCTGTACTGTAGGAAGTCTATTCTATGATCGAACCTCTGTGTCGTTGCAGACTTTATTTGTGTCCTCCTCAACGTTTGTATTCATATGTCCCAAGTTTCCGAACATTGAGTTTGCATGGATTTCAAACAATAGCAGGATCAAGTTCAGCTGCGGCTATCTGAATGAGGAACCTTTTGCTGCTCATAGGCCAGTAACCTGCAGTGGAGTAGCAGTTGAGTCAGTCTGCCACTTCACTCCCTACCTTAAAATAAAACCTCTTCTAATTCACCAGACTGGGTGAGATGACTCTAGCAGGTTCCACTGGCCTACCATGAAGTCCAGGAGAGTTGGAGATAAGTTAGCCATGTCTCCTTTTTTTAACAGCACTAGCTGCCATAAACCGGGTAAGTTTAAAAGGTCCAGCCACTTTGACAAGCCAAGAAAAAGGTAAGTGGGCGGATGGGGATCAGTTTTTCTGGGTAAATACCGTTATATGAGGGTTACAGCCGTCCAAAATGTGGGATTTAAAATTGTATCAGATGGTTCCCAATGCTGCGGAATTGCCCAAAGTTTTATCCTTCGGGGCAGCTGGCATGCAATCCTCACTGGTACGACGAGGACGAGGACCCCAAACACTACCCTGAAGATCAGATATTATGGGCTAGTAAGTAAGCTTGTAGAAAGAAGGGCAGCAGACACTTACAAAACTTCAGGAGAGAAAATAGTGAATTGGAAAAATAAGCAGTAAATCAAAATCATTTCTATCTCAGAGATTGTGGATGAAGTGCTTTATTCTTCCTAAAACAAATTCTACCTACAGATATATTCATCAGCTGCATGCCCTGGAACTCTAATGGAGAGGACAGGAAAATAATAAAAAAAGGACACTTTCTGTAAAAAGAGTGGGAAGTCACATGCCTAGTCCAAACTCAAACCAATTGCCTACAGCATGTAGAATTATGTCCCCTGCAGGCAAAGCAGAAAAAATATTCTGTTATAAACTTATTCCTGGATTAGAGCATTCAAGTTCTGTCAATGCAAATATTATTTCCTGCTCTTGGAAACCATACTGTTGCATCAAATATATAATTTCTAAAAGTTCCCCCAGGTCTAAAATTAATTTGGTCTATGTTTACGTATTCTTGCAGCACAGTGAAGTTTTCACAAATTCAGCAGAACGTACTGATTACCCTGAAGTTATACAATGGCCAATTTTGAGAGGCGAGACAAGTCTGACACAGATGACCATACATAAGCTGGTTCCATGGTCAGTGCTCTGTACTGCAACATTTCAAGTAGCTTCGCATGTTTCAATAAAACTTTCACGACCATTCATGGGCTTATCACCATTATCATCTGTTGTATAAAAGGAAAGTGAATATTGTGTAAAAGGAGGAGGGGTGATAGCCAAGTAAGCCCACACTTGAACGTGTTATAATGTAATCAATGGTAGCATGGTGCGAGGGCAGCTGACCAGCAACGTAACCAATGGCAAAATGTTGTGGTCTAACTAGAAAGCAATGGGGATTATGGGGAACATCTGTAGCCCCTAATAAAGTTTATTTATCAAACCTTTATTTTGTGAAGTTAGTCCTTTTATTTCTTGCTGCTGCAGTATTCTTGCTGCCAGATAAGCAAGTGCAACCAGTGAGGAAAATAATTTCAATAAGTCTATTATAAGCTGGATTTGAGGACCAAATGAAAAGTATCCAATGATTTTGTCAACTTACAGTAACTTAAGAGTTATGTCTTCATTCACAGAAAGCAAAACACAAATACAACTTACTACTACAGACATGAAGGAGTTAACTTTTTTCTAATTCAAATGTTTGCTCAGTAGCAATTACTTTTCTTTCCTTAAGCAGGTAGAGACTAACCACAATACGGGCAGCAGCTGGCTCCGTCTACTTCATTTACAGTTTGCCTACTAGGTCTTGTACTTTTTTTCCAGCAAAAGTTTCAACTTGTTTTGTTTAGCCACCCAGTTCATTTATCAAGTGCTGCCTTTTCTAAGGAAGGCCCATTGGAAACCTCAAGATGTTGATTTTACTGCTTACTTTTAGACAAAATTCCTCAGGGAAAAGAAAGAATCACTAATACAACCTGAACAACAAAATGTCCAATGGCAAGTGATTCAGTTTGTCCACAGCTGTCTAAATGCATGAACCTGGCAAAGATCTTCTTCAGAAGATTTATTTACTGTACAATTTATACTGTTATTAACATAATACTTTGCCTGAGTGTATTCTTTCAACAAGTGTGTTAAACAAGGAGAACATACCTAATGCCTAGCATTTTACTAAAGTCAAGTGTTGCAATCATCAACTGCTGTTTCAAGGTTTGATTAATGAAATGTTTGTTATTTACTTATGAACTCAGCAGTTCAGATCTATAAAAGTCACATGTACTTTTTTATATCAACACACATGATACGCACCTTTATCTGTTCATTATAAATTATATAGCTGTGTTTGCAAAATAACTTTAGGAAATAAAAGATATGGCCAACATAGGCAGATGGCACATGCGCAGCAATTTCATATCATTTTTGGAAAAAAGCAGCATCTGTCTCTGGCTGCCAAAACTTCACCAATGGTAATTTGTTCAACACAGTGCTGCTCACTATACTACATAGTGCTGCTGCCAATATGGAGCATCCATAAAGAAGGGCATAGCAGAAAGCTTTTGTGAAGATATGTTTGTGTCAGCTTTTACATTTAGCCTAAAAATTTCACTTAAAATTTTAAACATAAACCAACACAAACAGAAAATGGTACCCACCTACAACAATCCAGAGCAAAGTTTATTCAATCCTAAACAAGTGCGTGAATTAAACAGTTAATGACAATCCATCAGTAATGCATATGCCCTACGCAAAGAAAAATCTCTAGGAATGCGACAGATTACATTTCAGAAGCGTAGCGTCAGCATTGTGCTTACAAGAATAACAGTTCATTCAACATGCACAATTGGAATTTTGTAACCAGCAATTTTACAGTTGGCTAGTTATGAAAGTTAATTGCTCAGCCAACTAGTCTCTCCGCTATTAGAGCGATGGTAAACTTTTGAGATCTGTGAGGGGGGAAAACTATGATCTGACATTTAAGTTGCTGTTCGTGGGTAAGCATCGTTAAGCTACGCACATGAATCAAGAATACTGCTCTGCCCAACTTAAAATTTAATAAAGCCAATCAGGAAATCCTGATCTTCCAGCAAAAGATTCGTTGGGAATCAAAAGTGCATGAATGGAGGGGGTGGGGAGGGTTTGGAATTCAAATTCACTCAAAGAATCTTGCAGGACTACTTTCGCAAAGCACAGGAATTAAACATTAATATCAGAGATGGGCTACGTACAAAAATCAATTCATCACTTTTGATAAATCAAATACAGTCTGACCAACTTTACCAAAGCAAATGTTCAATAACAAGGAGACAATTCAACTTTCAATTCAGCCTAGAAAATATTCTGTCTTCATATGCAGGAAATTACTCCATGGTCATTTAGTGGACATTGCTGAAGCATCATTATTTCTAAAAATATTATATCTGGGGGTAAATGGTGACACAACTGGTAGTCCAGAGGTTCAGGCTAATGCTCTGGAAACACAGGTTCAAATCCTACTAGGCAACTGGTGGAATTTAAATTCAATTAATAAATCTGAAATATAAAGCTAGTCTCAGTAATGGTGACCATGAAACTTCCATTGTTATAAAAACCCATCTGGTTTCACAAATGCCCTTTAGGAAAAGAAATCTGCCATTCTTATCCAGTCTGGCCTATGTGACTCCAGACTCTTAGCAACATGACTGACTTTTAACTACCCTGTGGCTTGCTAAGCCATTTCACTCAGTTCAAGGGCACACTGATCCAAGACCCCTCTGGTCAGTCAAAGGCATCACTTTGACACCAACCACAATACTCAAAATCTCTGTAGCATTTTCATACTTCTGCAGTCCATTTCCATGGTTCCAGTTCTAACTATCCCCAAGTCAAGAATTTTTTTTTTTGTTCATTCAAGGGACATGAGCATTGTTGGCTGGCCAGCACTTATTGCCCATCCCTAGTTGGAAGGCAGTTGAGAGCCAATCACACTGTTGTGATGCTGGAGTCACATGCAGGCCAGACTGAGGTAAGGACAGCAGATTTCCTTCCCTAAAAAGGACATTAGTGAACCAGATGGTTTTTTCCGACAATCAACAATTGGTCATTAGAAGATTCTTAATTCCAGTTTTTTTTTAAATGTAATTCGAATTCCACCGTTTACAGTGGTGGGATTCACACCTTGGTCCCTAGACCATTAGGTGAATTTCTGGAAATTACCATCTAGTGATATACCAGGAGGCCACCATCTTCCCATAATTCTTCATACTTCATATCTCACTCACCTTAGAAATGGCAAGTTCCTTATCTCAGCCCCTCCTTTATTTATCTAATTTATCCTTGGCGATTTCAACTGTAAGCATAAATTTTCAAATGCTGTCTAAGTTTAACAATTTCTTCTCTTCCATCAATGGTTGCTAGGCTGTTTGACATCAAGCCATAAGTGACAAACAGTTAAGTCAGAACAACTAAACATTTATATTCCAACCAAATTCTATTTTCTTTCCAACTACTCAGGGTATCTCAAGAATATGAATAAATACAAAGATGCATATTTAAAGGGTGGCACAGTAGTTAGCACTGCTGCCTCACAGTGCCAGGTACTTGCGCTTGATTCCTAGCTTGGGTCACCATCTTGTGGAGTTTGCACATTCTCCTTGCGTCTGCATGGGTTTCCTCTGGGTACTCTGGTTTTCTCCCACAGTCCAAATAAGTGTGGGTGAGTATGATCAGCTATGCTAAACTGCCACTTAGTGTCAGGGGAATTAGCAGAGCAAATACATGGGGATAGGGGCTGGGTGAGATTCTGGTCAGTGCAGACTCGATGGGCCAAATGGTCTCCTTTTGCACTGCAGGTGTTCTATGATTGAGCCTTTTTGCTTACTCCAATAGAGGCAGGCACGCCACAACTGAAACCTAATAATTAACGTTCTCCCAGAACTTCAATATTCCTCACACCTGAAACCTTATATACATCAGTCATTCAGACTCCGTGTTGCATTGTATTCCCTCTAATCTATCTTAGCTTGCAGAGTCTTCAGGCGTCAACTCGAGACTGCTCTCTCCGAACCCCTTCACTCATAGCCTTGTTAACTCCTGGCCCATTTTCAAAATCCCCTTTTAAGATGTTCATTTTTGACCCTCATGTACGGTCACCTCCTCTAATTCTTCCACTACAGCTTGCAGTCTGTTTCTACCTTTGAATCCACTCCAACCACATCACAAACTCGCTGACGCCTATGTATGCATATGCTTCCACATGATCAATGACAAAAACGAAACAATATTCAAATGAATTTAAAAAGAAAATCAGATAGTCAGGTACTTATTGTGAAATGAAGAACACTGCTCATGGCACTGAGAAATCAGTGAATTCAGAGGAAAGACAAAAAGCATTCAGCAGTTTCTCCAAGAAGAAACTCCTTGGCCGCCCCCACGTGTAGCCCCCAGTGAATGCGGCTCCGGGATGGCTGTGCACTCGCCACAAGCAGCACGACACCATAGCAACCAGACACAGTCACCACCCAATGGCAGCTTCAACCCTCCCCCTCCCCAAACTTTGTCTATTATACTGCAGCAGGTTGAAGAAATAGACCCTCAACACACAGTCCTCACACTGAGCATCGGTATGACTGGAGAGAATGCAAGCAATGTACTTCCTTTTTTAAAAAAAAATGCCACATTTGCTGAGAGAGGCTGGCTGGGTTAAAGGCCAGCCGTTGAATGGTAAGAAAGGTTTCGGGTGAAGGCTCTGACCCTTTTTCACTTGGAGACAATTGGGATCAGCTCAGGCTACAATGTAACTCTGTAACAATGTAACTCTGGCAGATCAGGTTCCTCCTGGAGCCGGCAACACTCAACACTGCCCTGAATACTAATCAGCATTATTTACCCCCTCACCCCCAACTTGGGGAGGGGGGGGGGGGGTGAACTGCCCTCCTGCTGCCCCCGTCTCCTTTCTAATCCAAATGATCCCGGAGGGTAGCCCTGTTTGAAATAAGGTTTGCAACTAATACTGACAAAAATAAAATGTCTGACATAAATCATTGGGAAATCACAGAACAATAAAGTTTTTATTCTCTCTCTGTCCTGGCAGCGTCTCCATGGGTTTCAGCCCCCGAGTGTGGGGGGCAAGGAGAGGCGGACATGACCTTTGGACGGCAGCTGGTGAAGTTCACACCGAGCAAGGTAGAGCAGCCCCGCGGACAGAAACTTGTTGCTTCACTGAGTTGGTGAACACTTCACTAAAGTTTTTTTTAAAAAAAGTTCCTTCAAACTGTTAAACTGGAGTGTGCAGCAATCCCGGATTAAAACAACACACACCGGGATACATTCTCCCTCCACTCCTCCCACAGTTTGACAGTACCGTCTTCTTCATCCCAAACATATACAGACACTTACATTATTTCATTCGTTGGCTTTAGCTGCTTATGCATAGCGAGGGAAAAACCAAACAAACTGGACGGCTCTCCGGTTTTCTTAATGAAATGTTCGGTGTCCAAGTTAAAAGCTAAAGTCCATTTCTTGAGGGAAAACAAAGACAGGTAGATAAGAAGCCACTGCTCCGGGGTCGCCATATCGGAAATGCCTCCTGATCTCTCGGGAAAGTGCTGATGTTATGTCTCCGCTCTGCCTGTGATTCTGAGTAACCGCCTTGTGTTGAAAATGAGATTATGAAGTGACGGTGACGCCTCGCCTCGCCTCGCCCCACCCCACCAACAATTCGCCGCAAGTAACCTGACCCTAGCCCGGAGCCTTCTCTCTCTACCCCACCCCAGTCCTAGCTCGAGCTCTCCCATCTACTGCAGACGCTGCTCAAACTTGTCCCCCTTCAGCAAAAAAAAGCCTCTCAAAGCTTTACTGTACAGGTATTTCAATCAGCAGCCTAGTCAGTCAGCTGATCATACAGCACGTACATTGCAGGCTCTAAACTTACCAATACTTACAGTATATGAAGAGGGCGGATAATGGAACAGATGTGCCGGAGAAGATAAGAAAATGCAAGACTTGCATTTGTTTAGCGCCTTTCGCAACCTCGAATTTACAGCTACTTTGAAGGGTAATCCTTGCAATGTAGCAGCCAGTCTGTGTGCAGCAAGCCCCCACTGAGAGTAACGCGGTGTTGATCAGAAACTCTACAGATGCTTCCAGATCTGCTGAGTTTTTGGAATCCCGACAGTGCAGAGGCCATTCGGCCCAGCGGGCCTGCACCGACTCTTTGAAGAATATTTTATGCGGCGTCATCCGCTGCCCTGTTCCTGTAACACCGTGCATTTATTCTTATAATCCCCATAACCTACACACTTTAGGAATCAAAGGGGCACTTTAGCATGGCCAGTTCACCTAACCAGCACGTCTTTCGGACTGTGGGGAGAAACTGGAGGAAACCCACGCAGACACAGGGAGAAGGTGCAGTCTCCGCACAGTCACCCAATGCCGGAATTGAACCCAGACCCCTGGCACTGTGAAGCAGCAGTGCCAACAACTGTGCCAAACTGTCACCAATAATAAGACTTTGTAGGAGTGAGAATATGGACAGCATAGTTTTGGAAGAGTGCAAGTTTTCGGTGATACAGCATTTTCTGCTTTTTACTTCAGGTTTCCAACATCTGCGGTATTTTGCTTTTCTTAGTCTTTTTGAGCTATTTGAAGGATGATTATTAGCCATGGCAACAGGGATGAAGAACACGGTGGCACAGTGGTTAACACTGTTGCTTCACAGTACCAGGGACCTTGGTCGATTCCTGGCTTGGGTCACTGTCTGTGCGAAGTTTGCACATTCTCATGTCTGTGTGGATTTCCTCTGGGTGCTCTGGGTTTCTTCCCACAGTCCAAAAAATATGCTGGTTAGGTGCGTTGGCTATACTAAATTCTCCCTCAGTGTACCCGAAAAGGTGCTGCAGTGTGGCAACTGCTTTGAATGGACCTACCTCGCATTAAGTTGATCTTTCTCTACACCCTAGCTATGACTGTAACACTACATTCTGCATTCTCTCCTTTCCGTCTCTGTGAACAGTAACACTTTGTCTGTATTAACAATACTTTTCATTGTATACCAATACATATGACGATAATAAATCAAATCAAAACTAGGGGATTTTCACAGTAACTTAATTTCAGTGTTAATGCATATCTACTTGTGACTAACAAATAAACCCTACTGTTCTCCAAAATAGTGTCATGGGATTTTTAACATTCACCTTAGAAAGGCAACAGGATTTTGTTTTCATGGCTCAACCAAAAAGCAGCACCTTCAACAGTCAATAGTGCAGCACTCCCTTGTTACTGCTCCAGATTGTCAGCTGAGATTCTGTGTTCAAGTCTCTGGAGTGGAAACTGAAACTATAATCTTCGAACTCAAAGGCCAAACTTTCATCCAATTACAGTAATCCATTATGGATTAGGTTGCTGTAAGAAAACAAATGTCCTTGTATCTAGCTTGATTTGAGGATGTCATGTCAGTGGTGGACCATTTTTCCTAATTTAAATTCTGACACCATTCTCTATTCTTGATATATCACAAACATGCCATGTTATGTGCACACTGCCCAGAAGGCATCTCCTTGGCTCATTGTTGACCAGAGCTTCATTGTGAACTTTCTTTGGGCAGCGTTTCTTGGTGATGGCCATTGCTTTCCACTCAAGGGAACAGGGTAAAAGGGCAGAGAAAAGGCTAACAGAAGGTATATTTGCAACAGGCTACATACTAAACACGGAATGTTGAATAAACAAATTGGTATATAGAGAAAAAATTGGGGTGATTCCTTGGGGGTCTCACATATCTATAGTTGTAATAGATTTAGGGAATCAAGGGGAAAGTGTGAAAGAGAAAAGAAGAGGAATAAAACAGCTGAAGCCAACTTGAGTAGATAGTGATATGCACATTCAAGCAGATAAAAGGTGGAGGTTTCAAACTTCAACGGCCAATTAATGGGAGCTCATAAACTGGGTCAGGCCTGTGAGCTGTTTTTAGACAGCCTTGGACAAGTGACGCTAATCTCACCTATCATTAGACAAACTTCCTAATCCAAAAGGCCTAAACTCCAAACAATACTGCAAAAAAAAGTTAATTAAAAACCACTATATGCATTTACACATTTATTCTATTTTACATTTTTTCAAGATATAAGAGAAAAGATATATTTAAAAATAGTGTACAATGATGTGTTTTCAAATTGACTATCTAGAAAGTCAAACACTTTTAGGTTCTTCCCCTCATTTGTAATTTTTTGAAGATGAACAGGTATTTTAAAATGAACCCTAATGAAAATCTTCCCAATTTCTGAAGATATTTTGGCACCAATACCGCAGATGAGTGAAGATTTGGACCATGATGCACAGATGGCCACACAGGCAAACAAATACACAAACAAGATCATGAATGGCGAGAGCTTACTCCTATATTTGTAATGTTGATGAGTTAAACTTTTTAATAATGTGAAGGCGAGATTAGCTAACCATCTCCATAGACTCAACATGGATTGCAATAACCTGCAGCATTCTGTAGGTTGCAGACAGACTAAATTGTGTATTTGAGCTTTGACAAAGGGTCATCCAGACTCAAAACGTCAGCTCTTTTCTCTCCTTATAGATGCTGCCAGACCTGCTGAGATTTTCCAGCATTTTCTCTTTTGGTTTCAGGTGCCAGCAGTAATTTGCTTTTATTTCAGACTAAATTGCATGCTCTTTTAAGTTATTGCAATATGCAACCAGTTGTCCCTATTGATTGCAACCAAGAACAGGGAGCCTGATATTACTATTTAAATGTAGCCTGCACCTCTTAAAGTGGAGGCATCTTTTGCAGCAAAAAGTGCCAGAAACTTCTCAGAATTTATCTGGGCTGAAATACTTTGGTAGCAGCTGAACATACAAGCACCAAGGTTTTCATGCTATGCACTAGAGATCTTGGTGCAAGATGTGGAAAGGAGGAACGAGGTTCTGTATACCAGCGAGGGAAAGAGACCCTCCAGACATATGTTCAGTTGGCAGCAAGAACAAATAGTGTTGGAGAGCAATGCCCAGTGAGTTGCTCCAAGAACAAGGAGACGATGCAAAAAAAAGTTTAATGATCTGACATGAGTTGTGAAGGGGATTGTCTTAATTTTTATCTGGCATATTCTACAACTGCACAACTAGCTTCATTCATTGCTCAATTTGCTAAAGTCTGGTCACTCATTTAATGAAAAATCTCTATCAATCAGTGGGGGGCGGGGGGTGGTTACAGTTCACTCAAAAAGTGCAAGTTGCTCTGGTAACATGCACTTTTATATGCATGTTGTAGTCTGGAGCTATAGGTATAATGGAAGATCTCCAACATTCTTTCCATAACATGGCCAATTAAAAATTTTACTGCCTATCATTGGTGTGCATTAGAAGAGCTAACGAGGAAACACTCAGTTTGTTTGGCCACATTTTGAATGCATCTTCCATGACTATCAAATGCAAAATTGGGTTTCCAGCCTTGAGATAGGAATGCTGGCACTGCATCACAAAACCTTCTTGTAAATCAATACTCAACTATAAAATTCTATATCTCTCCCTCACATATTTAATACTATTGCATACTCACACAATTTACAGACTGTGGAGACTAGCAGTTAGTCAACTAAATCAAACATATTGCAGGGCACTCACTGACAGTCTCTATTTCAGTAAGAAGTCTCACACACCAAGTTAAAGTCCAACAGGTTTATTTGGTAGCAAAAGCCACAAGCTTTCAGAGTGCTGCTCCTTTGTCAGGTAAGTGGGAGTTCGGTTCACAAACAGGGCATATAAAGACACAAACTCAATTTACAAAATAATGGTTGGAATGCAAGTCTTTACAGGTAATCAAGCCTTAAAGGTACAGACAGTGTGAGTGGAGAGAGGGTTAAGCACAGGTTAAAGAGCATTGTCTCCAGCAGGACAGTTAGTGAGATTTTGCAAGCCCAGGCAAGTTGTGGGGGGTTACAGATAGTGTGACATGAACTCAAGATCCCAGTTGAGGCCATCCTCATGTGTGTGGAACTTGGCTATCAGTTTCTGTTCAGCGACGCTGTGCTGGCACATGTCGTGAAGGCCACCTTGGAGAACACTTACCTGAAGATCAGAGGCCGAATGCCCATGACCATTGGTTTGTGTCTTTATATGCCTTGTTTGTAAACAGAACTCCCACTTACCCGACGAAGGATCAGCACTCTGAAAGCTAGTGGCTTTTGCTACCAAATAAACCTGTTGGGCTTTAACCTGGTGTTGTGACAATTCTTACTTTCTTACATATAACAGTTTGTTTGGTTCTAACTGCTTAAAAGGTGCTAAAATTTACACGGAATGATGTGGCATATGCTGAAGGATTTTGACCTGCACAAATCACTCAGATGCAGGAGCGTGCATTGCCCTTGGCCTACAGGGTGGAGGAGCAAAAGGAAGCAATAGAGAGACAGTAACTGATGACCATGGCATCTTGAGGCAGATTGTTTTGAAGAGATAAGCAGAACCAATAGCCCAATTGGCTCCAGAAGCAGTGCCCATAGAAAATAGAGGACCGCGTCTTGTGCACCTTCTCAGCCCACTGTCTTCCTCATGATAGACTGCCATGCCAGAGTGAGACTCCTGAGACACACCAAGCAACGCTTGACATAGAATTGACCACCATGGTTCAAACCATCATGAGCTGAAAGGCTGCCACCACCACCACCTGAGCAGCTGTGTCAGCAGTGGCTGGTTGATAGCACTTTCACTTCTGGATTGTAAGATCTTGGGTTCAAGTCCCACTCCAGGACTTGAATACACAAAAAAAAACTAAGACTGACGCTCCATTGCCATACTGAGAGAACGCTGCATTGTTGGAAATGCCATCTTTCAGATGAGATGTTAAACTGAGGGCCCATCTGCTTGTTCAGGTGAATGAAAAGATCCCATGGCACAAAGAACAGGGGAGTTGATCAGCTGTCCTGGCCAATATCTATCCCTTAATCAACATCACAAGAAAAAATTATTATCACATTGTATTCCTCCAACGTATTTTTAAAACAGATATTAGTCTCTGGATGCCACTGACTGCAGTAAGAAATCTCACAACATCAGATTGAAGTCCAACAGGTTTATTTGGCAGCACAAATTTTCAGAGCGCTGTTTTTCAGAGCAGCGCTCTGAAAGTTTGTGCTGCCAAATAAGCCTGTTGGACTAACCTGGTGCTGCGAGACTTCTTACTGTGCTTACCCCCCAGTCCAACGCCGGCATCTCCGTATCATGCCACTGACTGCACAGAGATAATTTTGCAAATGTTGCATGTCAACTCTAAGATATACAGCAACAGGATTCCACTCTCTTAACATCGAGCTAGTGTGCAAACATATTCAGCATACAATGCACATCAAAGTCTGGCATCATGCTTTAATTCTGTGGGAGTTTATTGAGCCATCTACATTTCAGCCACCATGACAAACCAGAGAATGCTACTAGTGAAATGAGCTGATGATGACATAGTTTATGACTCTGGTGCACAATTCACACATATAACCAGTATGCATATAATGAAAGCCACACCGTAACATGAATTGTGGTAGACCAAACCACAGGCCTGCTGAAGTAAAGCTTCCATTAAATGGATCAGCCTAAAGGAACTCTGCTGCACTCAGCAGAGTGGGTGTCAAGATTTGTGGCTGTCTACTGCATGCATCACAATTTTGCCAACATGAGGGCACAGCCTTTGCCACCAGACAAATGGTTAACAGCTTAGAGGCAGGAGAAGGGGAGAAGGGGAGAAGGCAACAATCATAAAATCGTAGAATCCCTGCAGTGCAGAAGCAGACCATTTGGCCCATCAATTCTGCACCACCTCTCTCTGATAGAGCATCTTATCCAGATCCTACCCCCGGAACCTCACTTACATACACCACTAATCCCCCTAATCTATACATTTTGGGGCACTAACAGGCAATTTAGTATGCCCAATCAACTACCCTTCATACCTTTGGACTATGAGAGGAAACCAGAGCTCCCAGCAAACACATTAGGATAGAATTTGAATCAACCTTTACTCTGTTTCACATTTCTTTACTGAATGAAACATCATAAACATACACCTCATAATGTAACTACACCCAGTTCAGAGAGTGACACTTTACATCTGCTCAAGAACACCACCATCTCTAAATCACTCATCTTCCTGCTTGGAACTATATCGCCATTCTTTCACTTTTTGCTGAGTCAAAATCCTGGAACTCCCTTCCTAACAGCATTATGGGGAGTATCTTATAACACATAGATGTAGTGGTTCAAAAAGGCAGCTTACTATTACTTTCTCAAGGGCAATTAGGGATGGGAAATGAATGCTGGTCTAGCCAGTGACACCCACATCCCATGAAACAAATTAAAAACCATGAAAGCCCAATTAATGGCCTCCATCTACACATAATTGAACACAATTGATCTACAATTAACACAAATACTTCTATAATCACAACCATTTTCTGGCCAACCTGTCCATAAATGCTTCATCCAACTGCAATAATAGACAACAGGGCTCCAATTCCCACAGTTCCATAATTTACTTTCCATCTGATACCAACCACCACAATGTTCGGTTACAAAGCAAAAGTAAAAGCCAATACAAGATAAACATGCCACTTCAAATCTTGTCTATTTGCATACAGATGTTAATTAATCATCTTTGTGCATTCTTTTAGTAGTAGCAAAGCAAAATACTGCAGATGCTGAATATCTGAAATAAAAAGAGGAAGTACTGAAAATACTCAACAGGTTTGGTTGCCAGTGTGTGAGTGGACTGGGGTTTTGCAGTGGGAACAATTCCTTTGGGATACTGACAGAGGAGGTGAGTGGTTGGTGATGACATCATGCTGGAGTTGGTGGAAATGACAAAGGATGATTCTTTGTGGTAAAATGGAAAGTGAGGATTGGTTTATTGATGGTCCTGCCCAACATAGTGGGGCAAATCCATGGTTTAGGAAAAAGAAGACATGAAACAAAAGACTTAATGGAACCAAAAGGCTGTTCATTTTCCTGCAATTAATTTTCATTCTGGACCAATCATTGTTTCTCTCCCATTACCATTACCACTCCCTTTGTCTTTTGCTCCATGCCATCTTTGTTATTTAAGCTCTCCAAACCTCTAACCTATCCCAGACCTTCCCTTTGTTTTAGATCACTCTTCCCCCTTTCAACAGCATAAAGCCCATCATATTCTATCTTCTTCAGTTTCGAAGAGTCATTTAAAACATTAACACTCCAAGATGCTACCAGTTTTTCCAGCACTTTTTGAATGTATATTCCTCGTGCCTGTCATTCCATGTGTGTCTTTCCTTGTCCTAGTGCTCCTATGTAGTACTAACCCAGGAGTTGTCGCATTGCTGATGGAAAGCTATTGATCTTTGGTGTGAGAGGGAGAAGGACTGTCAACAAGAGACCATATTTGCAGATGGTGTTGCAGGATGACCTCCAACAGGTCTGGCCCTCAAGGGTCTGCTGTTGGACTGCATCATCTTGGTGTGACAGGTAACAACAAGGGCGCTGTCAGTTAAAGTAAAGTTTATTTATTAGTCACAAGTAGGCTTACATTCACACTGAAGTTACTGTGAAAATCCCCTAGTCGCCACATTCCAGCACCTGTTCAGGTACACTGAAGGAGAATTTAGCATGGCCAATTCAATGAACCTGCGCATCTTTTGGATCAAGGGAAGAAACTGGAGTACCCAGAGGAAACCCATGCAGACACAGGGAGAACATGCAACTCCACACAGTGACAGTGACCCAAGCCAGGAATTGAACCTAGGCTCCTGGCACTGAGAGGCAGCAGTGCTAACCGCTGTGCCATTGTGCCACTCTGAGTTTCAGTGATGGGCGTTTGAAAGAGACAGGACATTATATTCGTCTTCCATAGAGTGACTGCGTCACATCCTGCTAATTATTTTGAACATTGGCGTCTACAGCGTCAATTGCAGCTGTCAGCTTGCATGAACGCTGTCTGAGCTTCCTTGGCAGTGAGGTGGCCTTGTGTTCAGAACAGGAAACTTTTAGTGCAGCATCCAGAGACAAGTGACTGAATTTTCCTGTCCCACCCACCACAGGAATCATAGCGGGTGGGGGGTGGATCATGTAAAGGTCTGTTGACCCTTGGGCGGTTTCTGGTTTTGAGTTGAGCACAGCTGGAAAATCCCACTTAGGGTGTCTTCTGCTTGTGGCAATGAATTGCACTGGCCATCAATGCTGCATCATGGTGGGATCTGCAAGTGTGATAATCCAGTTTGCACATGCATATCAAATCATAGACACATCAAACAAAGCTTCCGTTGCATGGAGCAATCTGTAGCACTCAGCACAGCGACTGTCAAGATTTGTGGTTGTCTGCTGCATGCACCACAATATTGTCATCATGAGGTCATAGCCTGTACCAAGAGGCTATTTGGTGAACAGCTTAGAAGCAGGAGGAGATGGCAACTGTCATAGAATCATAGAATCCCTGCAGTGTAGAAGCGGGCCATTGGCCCAACAAGCCTGCATTGACTCTCTCCAATAGAGCATCTTATCCAGATTCACATTGGAAAGAATGATCTCCAAGCTCTATGCCAAGTTGGGCTTGGACTCCTCCAGATTCTTTGATATTACTTGCTGATGTTCTGGCAGTTCTACCAATGAACGAAAGCATTCCATAGTGTCTATCGATCAGCCTTTTTCTTACAAAAGCAAAATACAGCAGATGCTGGGAACCTGCAATAAAAAAAAGAAAATGCCTGAACTCCTTCAGGTTTTTTGCACTATGTTCTTAACAATATGGCAGAGAAAACTGCTTTGCTGCCAGTGGCTTTAATGCCATTTTCCCCACCCACTGACACACACACAGCGAAAGAAATGTAAAATTCTTCCAATGTTTCAGGTGGGTGTCCTCCAATCAAAGTCAGGAAGAGTTTGAGATGCCATTGTGCACAGGTTGTGAGCAGAGTGCTCACTACACACTTGCAGCTGGAAGGGGCTACACCCTTTTGGCACTGTGTGGTCATAAGAAGAGGGAATAATTCTTCCAAAAATTATAAGAAGGACTCCCCAGTGCAAAGATGGTTCCAGCTGGCAATGGGAGCAGCATCTTCAGCAGGAAAGGCATAACCCTGTGCACGTGGTGGGCACCAAAGAGGATGAGGGAATGGAAAGCCACAGAGGCTGTACCCTCAGCATAAAAAGTACTGACGAAGAAGTAGTTACCTTCAGAAGTCAACCAGTGCTACGGGATGCTGAATCTTCAGACAGATGCTCACATAGATTTGTGCTTTTGTACAGAAGACCACACCCCACCTCAGAGCTTTCTGTCTATGCCCTGTCAATAGCTGTTAAAGTCACTATGGCCTTGAACTTCTTGACATCTGGCTCCTTCCGAGGATTAGCTACAGATTTTGGTGGGGTATTGCTAACAGCTGCATAGTACTACATCTTGCAGGTCACTATTTGTGTGGGCTGAACTTTATTCTTAATTCCAGGCAGGTAGGGTCTGAGAGGCACAAAGAGGAGTTCATTTCAATTGCTGGATTCTCCCAGGTACAAGGCATCAAGAATAACACCCAAGTGGCCATCAAGGCACCGAAAGGGTAGCCAGTGAAACCCAACAACAGAATTGGTTTCTGCGCCCTCAACTGTCAGCAGTTCTGCAACCACAATCTTCCTGCATGTGTGCACTTGCTTTCCTGTCAGCAGTCATTCATTCTCCAACAGTTCTAAACCAGGGGACTCAGCTCTTTATTCCACCCTCCAAATTGGCTGGATTGATTCCAGGGAACAAGGGTTAATCCTGAAGAGGGACTACTCACCCCAAGTTAGAGGCACTTAGATGCTGGTGATCTGCTCGCAAAGAGGTGGACGAGGTAGGCTTTTGAAGGTGCAATTCCAATACCTGGACTGGTTGGGTGGCAACCTTCAATTCCCTCCTGCAAGGGTCTCGCCGGTGATCTGTGTGCTCTCCAGACATGGCCCTTCAGAGAAGTTAGGCTAGAAGAGGATGATACACCAGCTCCACTTCACTATTTCATCCCTCATTTCCTGTCTTGTTATTAAAGAATAGGAGCTCACAGCCTCTACCATTGGGCCCTGCAGCACAGATGCTCCTTTACTCAGAGGGAACGAGGAGGCTGATGAAGATGATGATCACACCACGAGTGGCAACCTCATTCTCCTTTGTGACTGCCTCAGCCATTGGCTGTGCTCTGGATGGTTGAAGACAAGGGCCAGTCGAAGCACAACTGGCATCCTCTCCAAACATCTCTGCATCACCAGCACCACTGACTGGTCAATAGTATTGATTGTGGCATAGATTCTGTGACTGCTAGTGCACACTTCCTGCATCCACTCCAAATGCTGTTTCATATACCCTTCTATGAGATTCATCACTCTCTCCACAGAGGAACTCCATTAGCCATGGTAGAGATGTGAGCTGAATGAATTCCTCCATTCTTAGCCCAGCACACCCCACATCCTCAGGGACCTCTGACACGCAGGAACACACATGTTGCTGGTAGTCTAAATCCAACCTCCCTTCTTGTGACTCCAGAGGACCTGCATTTGGACACAGCTGGGCAGGTAGTGTTTGTCCTCCATCCTCTGAGGGGACTGCCCAGAGCTGCCTCTCTCACCTCCTCCTGCTCGCTTGTGATGTCCTCATCACCCAATACCTCTCCATCTAAGCATGTGTAAGGCTGAACTGAGGTGGCTATATTTGCATTGCTGGAGGGTGTGTATAAGATACGATGGTGCTTGCTTTGCTGGCAGTAATCGTTCACCATGAAAATAGAGAAATCTGCCCCTCCCCCTCAACAAACAAAAGACAAGAAATCACGAGAAGTGGTTGTGGAGAGAAGATATTGCACAGTGTTGAGGCTTCTCAATGCAGCTGGGACTTTGACTATGTGCTCAAGCAGAGTGAAATCCATTACACCCCTTTCCACTGTGCATTACAATTTCTATTCATCCTCTTCACCAGGGTTGCCCATGTCACCTTCCCCAATTTGCTCGTGTGCCAGGAAAACTTCATTGCCCCTCTTCCATGGCAGTGACCATTCCTCCTCAGGCCTCTTCTCATTCTTTCTAACAAAATGAATCACTTCACAATTTTGTGCATTAAATGCCATCTGTAATGTATCTGCCTATTCCACCAGCTTGTATATGTCCTCTTTGAGTCTATCATGATCTTCCTCACAATTCACAACATTTTCAAACTTTTTGTCATTGGCTGATTTTGAAATTGTGCCATGAACACTCAAGGCTAGGTCCTTAATAAAGATCATAACAGCAATGGTTGTAGTACTGACCAGGGTAGAATCCCACTGGATATTTTTCTACACTGCTCCATTTCCTGTTATTCATCCAACCTTTTATCCATGTTTCCAATATCTTTTTTTAATTCCATGGGTTTCGATCTTGCTGATAAGTCTGTTGTGTAGCCCTTTATAAAACATATTTTAGAAATGCAGATAAATCACATCCATGATATTACTCCCTGTTAACTCATCAATAACTCAGTCAAGTTAGTTAAAGATGAGTTACCTTTTAACAGACCTATGTTGGCTTTCTTTAAGTCATCCACATTTGTCCACATGACTGATGAATTATCATTTTTAAAAGCTTTATCACCAAGATTGTTTCTGAATGGCCTAAGGTTGCTGGACTTATTTTTAAACCCATATTCTTAAACACCCCATGGGTGTAACATTTGCAACTCTCCAGTCCTTTGGCACCACCACTTCATCAACAGATGAAGATGCACGAGTTGTCTAATGACCAGAGGAATCCTTCCCATTAAAAACCAGTGAAACATGGTCTACTTGAATATTTCTCAATTGTCTTGGGACTGGTGTCAGCCACTGCAGGATCCTTTTGTAGAAGCAGGATACACCAAACAAATTCTCTATGGAGGGGTATCCCAAACATAGAAGGAATCCTAGGAGTCGTTTCAACTACCAGACAGAAGTAGCCCCAATGTTCTGAAAGTCAGAGCTTTTGTGGAATGTGTGGCAACATGACCAGAAGAAGTGTTATGAAACCAAGCTAGGGGTAAAATACAAACAAAGTTTCTGCTACTGATTACAATCTGATTATTATTGCTAGCAGGGGCTAAATGTGCCTGTGGTGGAATAACCTCATGAAATTTGTGAAAAAAAAATGACCATGATACGATTGATGCTTCTATTGATTCATACACAGGAAGAATGATCACTTTGAGCAGATACAGAAAAACTGCCTGCAAAGGCTGCCAGTCCAAAGCTTACGCAAACCCTTAAGCAGGACACAAAGCAGTAACTTGCAGGCTCATATTTAGATTCAGGCTCAGTTAAATTTTATAACCTAAGGTGATTAAATTGTGTCCAGTAATTCACTGCAGGAAATTACATAACCCGAGGAGAAACATGCCAACGCCCAAATCTGCATCACCAAATCTGTCTGTGCATGTTGAAAATCAAATGACTGCACATTGCCTTATGTTACTACCAATGTCCCTCCAGTTATATTTTATAGTTACTAAGGAAACAAATGTACATAGTTGTCAAAGATTTGTTAGCTTCTGTTCTGGTATTTGTTAAATACTCACACAGCGATGGATTCTTACCTTCTTTGTTATTGTAATATATTTAACTACTTTAATTAAAAAGTATCGGCAAGCCAAAGTAATGCCACAATGTAAGGATATTGGAGCATCATTTGGGTCTTCATCCAAGGTCATCCATGCAATTGTCTTAGAACCAAATATGTTGCCAAAGATTTAAGAGAAATAAAATAATTTTTACTAGCTTCAAAAATATTAAGTCCTCTGCATTAAATAAGCAAGAATCATCAAAATAGCACAAAAGCAAACATTGCAATTTTGATAAATGGTCTGTGATTCTTTCTGAGTAAGAAGTCTCACAACACCAGGTTAAAGTCCAACAGGTTTATTTGGCACATGCTTTTGGAGTCTCGGGCTCCTTCACACACAGGCTCCATCCGCACACATGAGGACAGTTGAGGCTGTCACAGATATGTGATATATGAAATATGTCTGTGGTTTTGGAAACTATGAACATGAACGCTTTCCAGAATGCTATACACTTTCCCTTTCTAATGCTCTGCCAAACCTGTGGTGAAGTGTACAGATACATTGTAAGACAACAAATGAGCTCACATATCTTGGTTTCTTTCTGAGGCCAGCTATCAGGTGACATGGTGGTACCTAATCAGCATGTCTTTCAAACAGTGGGAGGAAACCGGAGCACCCAGAAGAAACCACACAGACATGGGGAGAACGTGAAAACTTTACACAGTCACCCAAGGCCAGAATCCGGGTCCCTGGTACTTTAAGGCAACAGTGTGAAGTATTATGCCACCATGTGATTGTACAGAATGTAACTATTGCTGGAAAAACAGACATGCTGCTAAAGATTTTCATCTTACACACATCAGGACATATACAAAACTACTAAAATTCGAAGGGAACACCAATTTAAACTGCATGAGAGAAGGGTGCTGATTAGTTGGTAAGTGGACACTGATTGATTAAGGCATTGCCATTGAGAATACACTAAGCAACAATTATCCCTCAAACTTCTAATTTTTGAGATTATCATTCTGTCCCACAAGTTGGCTCACTACACCTGTTAGAAGCTACATATATTCAAATACAGAGCCATATTCTATGCAAATAAAAATAACATGTCCAGGCACTGTACTTTTTCAATTAAACAAAAGCATAAGTGGATTCCTCCATGACAATGCCTTGACCAATCAAATTTGATGTGCCTTTTCAAAAAAAAGTTGCTGAATAGCTATTTCCTGGTGCATTCTCCATAGCAACTCATTAACCAATCAGGGAATAAGTATCAACCAGTCAGCATTCTTTTCTCATGCAGCCTAAGTTGTTCCCTTTGAAATTTGGTATTCTTGCATCTGTCCTGCTGAATATACAATGAAAAGCTTCAGCAGCTTGTCCCTTTTTTGAACAATATAATGACTGTTTTAGATTCAGGGAAGCTTGTAATCATAGAATCCCTACAGTGCAGGTGGATGTCATTCAGCCCAATGAGCCTGCCCCGACAACTATCCCACCCAGGCCCAATTCCTAACTCCAAAAATACACCCTGCCAATCCTCCTGACGCTAAGGGCCAAATCAATCTAACCTGCACATCTTTGGATTGTGGGAGGAAACCGGAGCATGTGAAGGAAACAAAGGGAGAATGCAAAAACAGGGAGAATGTGCAAACTCCACACAGGCAAAGTTAGAATTTGAACTGAGGTCCCTGGCATGGTGAGATAACAGTGCTAACTACTGTGCCACCAGACTGCTTACTTCATGTAAGCCTGAACTATAAACAAAGATCTGTGGAAGCAACCAGAAATCATTGAAGTATGGACACTAAGACACATATGCAGCACAAAGAGAAATTAAAAGGGATTTGAAGTTGCAAGAGTAACAATAACTCTTAAAAAGAACACCCAGAAAAGAAAACATCAGTACTTTGGTCATTTGGTCAGAACTGAAAAGCTACAGCGATCTCCTCTAGAAGAAAAGGTAGAGGGCAACGGAAATGGGGAGTCGACCTCGGCATACCCGGATAACAGATGTTACAGAATGGTTTCAAACAAACTTCAGTGGATGTATAAAGTTGGCACAAGATAGATAAGCATGACGTACCATGGCAGCAGATCTCTTTCTGGTGGGTGTAGCTACAAGCAGGAGGAGGAGCTTAATTTTAAGATGATATTTTGGCTTTACCAGTGTGGTGATGGCACATGGTTGGCTGATAATGATCATGCATCTCATGTCTTGCAAACGTAGGAGACATTTTACTCCTGAAAAACTGGGTACTTTGCAGAAGAATTTCTAGACCTGTGTGTCAAGCAGACACTATTTTTTTACAATATACTTTATTCATAACATATCTAAAATAAACATTACAAGGCATTTCATTTTGTCATAACAGGAAAATACAATGATATTGACATTTCTACAAATTTCAAATTGCACTCTAATTTTAATATTTTTGTTACAGAAACTGCAATGATGTCAAATTACAGAAATAGATCATGTTGCAATCTGAGGTGCTTCAACACAGTTGCATTTACTATATATAGTCAAGAGCAAGTTTATAATCTGAGGGGTCCTACATGATTACCAGACCCTCAGTGTGCATTTGAAGCAAGGCCCTATTCTCTTCTTTGCAAAATATATTTTATTCATAAAACATCTGGAAGAACATTGCAAACGTTTCAAAATAAAGTGTAGTAATATCCAGGTTAGGTGGATTGGCCATATCCATGGGGTAAATACATGGGATTACAGACAATGCTAAATTGCCCCTTAGTCTCTCAAAATGTGTAGGTTAAGGGGATCAGCAGGGTAAATATATGCGGTTAGAGGGATAGGCCCTGAGTAAAATGCTGTGTTCGAGAGTCGGTGCAAACTTGATGGGCTGAATGGCCTGCTACTGCACTGTAGGGATTCTATGATTCTATGCATCATGCCACATACTAGAGATGCTTCAGTACAGTAAAAGAAACGTTAAACATTTCAAAATGGTCATTACAAATGATGCAAAGGTACTTAAGTTGCCTATTTAGAACAAGTTGCAAGTTACAACAAGATGCTTCCATACCATTGTGATACATTCAATGTGAGCCAAACAGCCTGAGGGGGTTCCAGACAATTCCCTACCCCTCAGTTCATTATGACTGAAAGATCTTAGATAACGACCTTTCATCATTTTGTCTCTGCAGCATCTGCCCCAAGCTTTAGTGTGTCCCTCAACATATAGTCCTGAGCTTTGGAATGTGCCAGTCTGCAACATTCGGTCGGAGACACCTCCTTCCACTGGAAGACCAACAAGTTTCAGACAGACCAAAGAGCTTCTTTCACTGAGTTGATGATTCTCCAGCAACAGCTGATGTTTAAAATTGGTGTGCATTCCTGAGAACAGCCAATAGAGCACAGAGTCCTGCGTCATGGAGCTTTTTGAGATGGATCACAACAAAAACCACAACATCCCTCTGCAGACCATTTTTGCAAAGGCACATTCTACAGGGAGGTGGACAATGGTCTCTTCCCCATTACAGTCGCCTCAAGGGCAATGTGAAGAGGGGGTATGACTCCGAAGAAGTAGCAGGGACCATCAGCCAAGCTAGGTTTTGTACTTGTTTGAAAGTTCTGGTGATGAGGCATTCTGCTAATTGACTTTGACAGTTTACTCAGGGAACTATCTGGCAGGCTCCATTATCTCTCTTTCCCTTAGGGCCTCTAGGACCTTATGTGCAGACCAATGCCTGATGGACATGGTCAAAGACATTTCTCTGCATAAATTTTTCCATGAGAGGCTAGTGGTACGGCTCAGTCCAACTACTTAGACCATTCCATGGCAGCATGGCCAGACCCACTGTTCACAATACTGGGGACAGGTAGAAGATCAGCATGTACTAATACTTGGTATTTGTGTATTGAGGATCTATGCACATCTTGATGTAACCACATACAAACGTGGCCATCAGGATTAGGGAGATGTTAGGCTTCTTTTTCCCCCTTTGTTTAGATGTTTGTACATTATGTTCATATGAATGCTTTCAATTCTGACCCCCAGATGAAGAGGAAAATGGCTGGGGTGGGTGAAATGCCCTATTCCTTTTTTTTCACAAAAATATACTTTATTCACATAATATCTGGAAGAACATTACAAACATTTCAGAATAACCTTCACACAAAGTGCAATAATATTAAGGTTCTCTACATACATCACGCTGTACTCTTGAGGTGCTTCAATGCAAAGAAATGTTACAGACATTTCAAAGTGGTCATAACAAATGACCCAATGGTATTTAAGTTGTCTGCCCAGAGCAAGTTGCACTCTTAGGTGTATTACATGTAATATTCAGTGTATATATTCAATGTGAGTCATACAGTTTAGAGAGTCGTATAGGTGTTAGATGAAATAAAATAAAGGTCTAAAAATCTATTTAACCCATCAATTTATAAAAAAAAACACTGCTTTTTATGAAAGCCCATTCATAACTTATAAGTCTCAAGTAAAGTTAAAGTTTATTAGTCACAAGTTGGCTTACATTAACACTGCAATAAAGTTACTGTGGAAATATCCTGCTCACCATACCCCGGTGCCTGTTCAGGTACACTAAGGGAGAATTTAGCATGGCCAATGCATCTAACCAGCATTTCTTTTGGATTGTGGGAGGAAACCAGAGCACTTGGAGAAAACCCTTGCAGTCATGAGGAGAACATGCAAACTCCACACAGTGACCCAAACCGAGAATCAAATCTAGGTCCATGGCCCTGTGAAGCAACAGTGTTAACCACTGTGCCATCATGCTGCCCTTACACCTTGTTTTATCCCTTATAAAACAAATTTATATTCATAAACCTCCATCATAGACAGCCAATCATGTAATAACCTCTTGAGCTGTCAATCATACTGTAAACTTAGGATCCCCCGTTGAGATAATCATAGGTTGTGAAAAGCAGCCAAGCATTTGTAATGATATAATAAAAGAGTTTTGGGAATTGGCAACAAAGCTATTGTAACAATTAGACTGGATTTTTTTCACATCTCACTGACATAGTTAGCCTTTTCATTTTTAAATATATGAAATAGCTTCACATCTTAACTTCTTCAGACTTTTTCTGTCCTTCAAGATCATTTGTCTAGAATTTCTTGTCTAGAAATTTGTGACTCCATACTCCAGGTTAAGGTCCTTGCTACAAAAAAATGAGATCTGTTTGAACTTAGTACTGAGTTCAAATGGCACTATTAAGTTTAGGTTTCCCTTATGTATGATTAATGCCTCACCCCTTTCTCCAACTGGTGAAGATGGGATCGGTTGGAAATGTGGGTAGGTGCTATCCATCATCTTTAGATGTCTGCCAAATATCTTTGATCCTGCTAAAACCCAGGCTTCAATGTCTTTGCTTTGCTGTGAACTATGGAACCCATTTTAGTAATTACTAAATGAATTAAACGGAAATATTCATTAGCTCTGTAACCAACCATAAGGCTGTTTTGTCTTTGAAACAACAGAACCCATTTTTAGTTCCTAAGGCCAGGATTTGCTTTAATTATTGTACTTAAAATCAGATGGATTACGCTAAGAAATATATGGAAAATTCAGGTTGTGAGCTGTGCCAATACATCCAACTTTTGAACTTGATTTGTTTCGTTCCAGCCCCACCTGAACCATTACCTGCTAATTCTTCTCTCTCTGCCTAGTTTATGTAAATTTTGTTGGGGAGCCCAAGTTTCCTCCCATCCATCCTCCATTTTGTACTCCCTTGTGGGTAAAGCTTAATAGTCCTTGCAATATTAAAATGAAGGTCCTGAAGACACCTAATGAAAGGAGATGACTTTATCACTCTCCATCTTAGCACTCTTGGCTGAGGCTTTCAATAAATTTTAAAAATGTTCTCAATGATTCGATTTGATTTATTATTGTCATATGTATTGGTATTCAGCGAAACCAGGATACATAGGTAGAACAAGGATAGAGGTTCTGCTGAGGGAATATGAGTAACTAGGAGCTAAACAAAAATCACAACAAAAAAAGTAATAATCTTTGGGTTACTACATGGCCACGAGCTAATTGGCAAAGCATCAGTAAGATTAAAGAGGTAAATACGCGGCTCAAAGGTTAGTGTAGGAGAAATTGATTTACATTCATGGGACATTGGCACCAGTACTGGGGAAGGAAGGAGCTGTTCCAGTGGGATGGACTTCACCTGAATCATGCTGGGACCAGAGTCCTGGTGAATCGCATAACTAGGGTTGTAGATAGTGCTTTAAACTACATGGGAAGCGGGAGAGTCAGTTACATGGAAAATTAGAAAATCAAAATTAAAGGAGTAGGTAGGAATGCAGATTAGTGATAACGCAGATTGTTACCTGAAAATAAAAGGAAAGGACAGAATGTGTGAATGTCATTTTGTAACAAGGAATTATATTAGAGTAGGGAGATTTGATAATAGAACAATTTTCAGGCTTTGTGACTGAATACATGAAGCATTTAGAACAAAATGAATGAGTTAACAGCACATATAGAAAGACCAGTTTGGGAATTGAATATCCGAGGGTATTCAATATTTTGGAATGATAGAAAGAAACAGGAGGTGGTGCAACTTCACTAGTAAAAGAAGGGATCAGTGCTGTCGCGAGAAATTACATAAGCACTGGAGACCAAGATGTGGAATCAGTCTGGGTAGAAATAATAAATAGCAAAAGAAAGAAGTCCCTGGTGGGAGTAATTTATGGAGCCTCAAACAGTAATTCCACAGTGGGGCTCAGTATAAACCAAGAAATACTGGGTGCTTGAAAGAAAGATATGACAATAATCGTGAGCGATTTTAATATGCCCATAGACTGAATTAATCAAATTGACAAGGATAACCTTGGGTGAGAGTTCATTCAATGTATTAAAGATTGTTTCTTGAGCAATATGTTGTGGAACAAACCAGGGAACAAGCTTTTCTAGATTTGGTATTTTGTAACAAGCAGGGATTGACCTCACAGTTAAGGATCCTCTAAGACAGAGTGATCATACTATGATAGAACTGAAAATTCAGTTTGAGGGTGGGAAACTGGAGTCCCACACTTGCATTCTGGAGTTAAACAAAAGTGATAATGTAGGTATGAGGATAGACTTGGCCCTAGTGTACTAGTCAGAAAGGCTAAAAGGTAGGGCAGTTGATGAGCAGTGGCAGTTGTTTAAGAAGATACTCAATTCCTCCCAACTGAAGTATATTCAGAGAGGAAGAAAGATTGTAAGAGGGGGAAAAAATAGTCATGGCTATACAAGGAAGGTAAAGACAACATAAAGACAAAAACTTAATGCATGCCATATTGCAAAGGTCAGTGGCAGACTAGAAGATTGGAAAATCTTTAAAGATCAACAAAGGGTTACTAAAAAAGTAATAAAAAGAGCAAAGGTAAATTATGAAAGAAAATTAGCACAAAATATAAAAAAGCATAGCAAAAACTTTTATAAATATATAAAGAGGAAGAGAGTAACTAAAGTGAATCCTGGTCCCTCAGACGGTGAGACTATCGAGTTAATAGTGGGGAACACAAAAATAGCGGAGACACTAAATCAATATTTGCCTTAGTTTTCACAGTGAAGGACACTAGTATCATCCCAGTAGTAAAATACAATGAAGAGGTAATAGAAAAGAAATAACTTAGAACAATTATCATCAATAGGGAAATAGTACTCAACAGACTGTTGGGATTGAAGGTATATAAGTCACCAGGGCCTGATGGCGTGGATCCAATGGTATTAAAGGAAGTGGTCAAGTTTAAAATTTATTTATTAGTCACAAGTGGGCTTACATTCACAATATAATGAAGTTACTGTGAAAATCCCCTAGTGGAGATATTGGATCCATTTGTTTATAACATTCCAAAATTCCCTGGATGCGGGAGAGGTTCTGGTGGATTGGAATAATACTAATGTAACACTTTTATTCAAAAAGAGTAGGGGGTAGAAAGTAGGAAACTATGGACCAGTTAGTTTAACATCTTTGGTTGAGAAATCATTAGAATCAATTTTTTAAGCAGTAATAACAGGATATTTGGAAAGTCAAAACGCAATCCATCAGAGTCAGCCTGGTGTTATGAAGGGTAAATTATCTTTGACTAATTTGTTGGATGAAACAAGCCAAGTGGATAATGGGGATCCTGTAAATGTAATATATCTGATCTTCAGGAAGGTGCTTGATAAGATGCTGCACAGAAGGTTAATGCACAAGATATGATCACATGGGGTTAGGGGTAATTTATTAGCATGGATAGAAGACTAAATAACTGACAGAAGGCAGAAAATCAGGATAAGTGGGTCTTTTCCTGGTTAGCAAGATGTAACTGTGCCAGACGGTTGAGTCCTTGTGCCCCAACTATTTACAATCTATATTAATGACTTGGATACAGAGATAAAAGGTATCATAGCCAAATTTGCAGACGACACTAAGATAGGTGGGATAGTAAATTGAAGTGATTAAATAAGATAATTACAAATGGATATATAGGTAGGTTGGTGAGTGGGCCAAAATGTGGAAGATGGAGTTTAACATGGATAGGTGTGAGGTTATCCACTTTGGTCAGAAAAAATGGAAAGGCAACTAATTATCTAAATGGAGAAAGACTCTGGATGCTTCAATGCAGAGGGATCTGGATGTCCTCTTGCATGAGTCGCAGAAATCTAGTATGCAAATACAGCAGGTAATAAGGAAAGCAAATGGAATTTTGAGATTTATAGTTAAATAAATAGTGGATAAACGTAAGTAAGTGTTGCTGTAACTATACAAGGCATTGATAAAACTGCACCAGGAGTATCGTGTATAGTTTCTTCCTTGCTGCCAAGAAATTTTTGAATGGACCTACCTTACATTAAGCTGATCTTTCTCTATACCCTGGCTATGACAGTAACACTACATTCTGCACCCTTTCCTTTCCTTCTCCCCTATGTACACTATGACCGGTATGCTTTGTCTGTGCAGCACGCAAAAAGCAATACTTTTCACTGTATACCAGTGTATTGTCACATGTATTGATATCCTTGTTCTACCTACTTTCCAGTCTGTGCCCAAAGAGCCTGATAAAATCCAGCCACTGTGCATTCACTGCATAATCTTGAGCCAGTGGTAATTATTGGTGGCGAGACTGTGGATTCAGATACTGTGTATCATGTGACACATTCTGGAGAGTACCCCAGAGTTCTTGTAGCCCAGGCAGCAGAAGTGATGCTTCAGTATCCGAGTGGTTTGCTGCAAGATATTTTGTGTGACAGGATCATTCTCCTTAAATGTATGTTGCCCATGTGTGAATACAAATTGTAAGCCAGGTGGTCAGTGGGTAGCCTTTGTCACCCAGGAGCCACCCTCTGCTTTCATGTGGTGACTCAACTGCTGATGATTCAATAAACAGGCACAAAATAAAAGTATCTTGATTGATGTCAGGTTGGCAGCAGCCTGACCACTCGTAGCAATGATCTGAGCTTCCATGCCTTCAGTCTGAACTTCCGCTGCAAATGTTGAGTTGCTTTCGCTTGTGCTGCTATGGAAGCTTAAACATAAGCCGTCAGACACAACATCAACATGGGTTCAAACATGTTCCCTTGCTGTTGGCCACAATTTCCATTCTGGAGGGATTAGCTCTCATCTCTGTGCAACATCTTGTGCCAAGTTGGTGCTTGACTCTTTTATGCTTCTGGGTCATGACCGCAAACCTTCTGCCATCAAGCTTTTCTGCAATCTTCACCCTCTTTTGGACTCTGTGAAGTACAGCTCAATGCAACTTCACCCTCTGAAAAGTTTAAAGTTTATTTATTTAGTGTCACAAATAGACTTACATTCACATTGCAATGAAGTTATTGTCAAAATCCCTAGTCATCACAGTTCGGTACCTATTTGGGTACGCTGAAGGAGAACTTAGCATAGCCAGTGCACATAACTAGTACATCCTTTGGACTGTGGGAGGAAACCGGAGCACCTGGAGGAAACCCATGCAGACACAGGAAGAATGTGCAAACTCCACACAGTCAGTGACCAAGCTAGGAATTGAAGCTGGGTCCCTGGCAGTGTGAGGCAGCAGTGCTAACCACTGTGCCACCATGCTACTTATAGCTGGAAAGCTGGAAACTGTATGTGGGTACTGAGTGAGAAGAAATTTGGTCTCTGCTATGGTGGTGCTTATGTTTGCTGATATTTACGCATAAAGATTCACACAGAAAGAATGACCATCTGAGTAAGGTACTGGAGAGCTGTTATTTCAATAGAGCCATTTTACAACAGGAGTTAATATCTTCAGGAGGGGAGAGGACATCAATGGAGAAGAAATATTGTAGGAGTACAGTAGACATACTAGTTACTATCAGTTTGCTTAACTTCAGCTTAAAAGGAATATTTTTATGAGACCAATTTATTCATTAAGCTAAAATTTGTCAGTGAAAGTGATTATTGAAAGTTCCTTTGGACCATTTTGACAAGCTGATACTAATTAAAGTAATTCATTTTTGTATTCTTTTATGAAACAATGTTTTAAAATCTTCTTGTGTATTGTTTATCCTCTTTACGTTACCCCCCTCCCCCCAGCACTCTACCGGGATGTGTAATATTCAGTAATCTGTTTTGAGCACTCTGTCATCTCTGTAACCAAATACCAGGAGATCAAACATTCTTTGTCTGTGGGAAAGTGCCAGCACAGAGTAATGTTTGGCAGACATTCTGTGGACAATAGTTCTTCTATATTGGGTATCATGGTGAGATGAAATCCATGTGGCTTTGATTTTTTTTGTAATACAGTACATTAATACATCAAGCTTGTAGAATGAAATAATCTGAAAGATAGTCATTTTGAATTGCAATGTCATGAGATACTGACTGAAGTACATAATCCCTCCTCTAGCAAATGATCTATACAATAATATAAACACATAAGGAATGGATTTCCCCCTCACCTTCTCGTGTTCTGCCTATTCTTTACATTTTGTAGTGACATTGACTGATATCTTAAAATCAGCTTGAAAACTTCTTTAAAGAAATGCTTTATATCAGATCTAACCTAGAAATTCAGTCAAAACAAATAAAAAAGTTAAACTTATTTGCACCATCCAATGGTTTCAGTTTTTTTATAAATAGCCATCAAGGCAGGCAATAGTTTCGACAGTGGCTAAACGAAGCTCTCTGAGCCTTTGCTGAATTTTGATGGGGGTAGTCTTCCATATAATGAGCCACTGATTGGGGTGCATTGCAGCTGTAGTTCAGACCAGAATTGGAAATATTGCGTTCGTGATTCAGGTTGCCTGCAAGGCCTCACCTGTGCCAATTTGCTATGCAAAGGCCTCGGCAGTGTGCAAATAATTGAGAAGTGCCAATGCTGGCGTGGCAGGTTGAAGCCAGGTGGATGGTTTGTGGGATTTGTGATGAGGAAATGGTTTTTAATGGTGGCATATTGGTTTCATTCCTGTCACCAATGGGCCTTTGCTGTTATTCCTTTGCATTATGGTCTTAACCACACAGGATGGCATGATGAGAGTCGAGCCGTGGGTGGATCGTAAAGGCCCTTTTGTAGCAGCAGACTTGGGTTGATGTAGATCTTTTCCAGGATCTTTCTGATTGAAATCTGCCTTATTATGTGAGGGGATGGATGTTGCTCAGGACTGGAAGCCAGGGAGACTGGGTTGATTGGAAGGTACCCAAGATGATACGCATTGTTGTGTTGAAAATGGCTTTGAAAATAGGCACTGTCTTTCTCAATTTTCCTGCAGCATACAACATGTTCTATCATGTTGGTCTCCTTGTTGAAATCTCAAGTGTCCTCCCTCTGTGGGTTACCAACGTCATTGAATGATTACTCCGAGACAGATGGTTTATGGTGCACGTGGATGATGAGACAAGCATCTGAAGGGAACCGTCCAGCAAGCTTCCTCAGAGATCTGTTCCAGCCCCAAACCTTTTCAATCTCCTCATCAGCGATTTGCCTCCCACTCTCCTAAATTCATCTATACTGATGATATCTGTTGTGCCTCAAGCTTGAACATTTTCTAAACTAAAAGCAACACTAAATAACAATGTTGCAAAGCTGGCCCACTGCTTTAGCCCAGCAGCAACAAAACAATCTCAAGCACATTCCACAATGCCAGCACCAAGCAGGAACTCAACATCTCCTGGAATGGCAAAAGACTGAACCTTGAACAACATCTCATTTATATTAGTGTAACGCCTGACTGAACACTGAAATACAAAAAACATCTGAGCAAGACAGCAGCATGAATGAGAAACCCCCTCAGCAAACCTGCTGGCTCTTCATGGGGTGCAGAGGGTCAAACATTAAGGACCTCAGCTCTTGCTGTCTCCTACTCAACTACGGAGTACTGTACACTGGGATGGTACAACTCACCTCATACCAGTCTTGTATTATTTCAGTTTTGAAACTAAACAGTATTTCTGAGAGAAAAATCTTAAGTGGCTGCAGATGAACAGATAATTAGTATCTATAGATTTTCATAGAAAAATAAAGGTTTTAACATAGATAGAAGCAATATGGCTCATCATTGCTTTGTCAGTTTTGTACCAGGTCCTATCTCAGTTCTACTCTCTTGTTAGACTTCTGGTTTACTGTGAAACCCTATAGATCCCTATGAACACACTTGTCAGCAGCCATGGTGCCCAAGACCTAGTCTGCATAGCAGCAAGCTGAACACACATGAGGGAGGCATGAAGTTCCACTGCAGTACCCAGATGTTGGGTGGCATCTGCTGGTGCTGCAATGGAAGCTGAAACATCAGTTCCCAGGCACTGCATCATTGTTGGAACTGCAAATGTCCTAATGGAGTTGGTCACCATTTGCATGTTAGAGAGGGTGGACTCCAAGATCTGTGCAAAACCCTTGGTACTGAATTCCTCCACGCCTCTTGACATAGCACACAAGCTTTTTAGCCATCCTGCTACTGTACTGTACTTAATTGTGCATACCCATCTTCTGTAGTCTGTCTCTTCTAAGTGTCTTTTCAGCAGAGCATATATGTGACCTCACACTCTGGGGAATTGACATTTGCACAACCTGTCCGTTGGTCTGCCTGCAGGACAGTCATGTTCAGTATTTCAGAATATGCATAAATTATTGTCTAAATTATGCACAGTGCCAGTATCTAAGCTGGTGACTGAGAATCTGAATTTGAGAAAATGTATTTTTTTCTCCGTGCTGTCTTCCTGCTCCTTCACCCTTATCTCTTCTATCACTGTCTGGCCAGGTTACAATTCTTGAATATTTAAAAAGAGAAAGACAGAAGGGTGGGATCATGGTGTGGGAATTGGGTATAAAAGGCGCATGCTTACACCTTCTGTAGTTCGTAAATCAGAAGAAATTGTGGAGTGTGGGAATGAGGATCAGGTATGAGGATACTGCCAGTTTCAATTAGTTCAACCCTGCTGTTGGCCTTGGCCTCAGCAATGACTGCTCCAATGGTGGCAAACATCATCTCCTCCATCAGGGTAAAGACATGTAATCATACCTGAACTCTGTTGGGTAGCATCTTCTGTCTGTGGGTGGATTCAAATTTAGAGTGTATGAGTGAGTGTTATGCAATTTGTTTGATTAATATGGCATCATGCTTGAAAAAAATGTCAGTCATAGAATAGTACAGCATGAAAGAAGGCCATTTGGGCCATCAAGTTTGCACTGGCTCTTTTGAGGAGTGTCACAAAGATATGACATGTACATGTGTGATATGAATGTTTAATTTCATTGGCTAGTTAAACATATATATTGAACTGCTTTAGAAGGATTCTTAAAAAGCAAGAACAGACACTGACTTACATTAGAACAGATGCTGGGCTGCCACAGGTAACCTGATGTTTGGTATAAGTTGGACAGTTTCTGGAATGTTCCAATGTGGAATACAACTAAGACATTTTAAGCCTCCGATTTCACACCTGCTGATGTCAATAATTCAAAGATTTACTGCAACAGTACTTGCTTTTCCTATTTGTATTTTTATAAAGTTATCTTCCAAACAAAAACAAAAGGTTTACCAGGACAATAACTATAGAGAAAATGTTTCCCTATCTCATCAAGATGGAGGATGAGTCTTTCAGGAGTTAAAGGCTGGGACATTAAAGAAACTAATCATCTAGGATTTAACAATAACCAAGATCTTTCCAGACATGAGCTAATCAATTACCTTCTTACATCATAAAGAGGAGATAGATCATGTGGCAAAAATAACCATTTTGGAATGTCTTTTAGTTCAACATCCAAGCTACAGAAAAAGAGTCTGGCAGAAATATTCTAATGGTGCAATAACATCCTCATGTTCCCCTCTTTCCCAAGTTCAAATGCCTATCTCTGCTACATTATATTTTTGATTTGATTTATTATTGTCACATGTATTAACATACAGTGAAAAGTATTGTTTCTTACGTGCTATACAGACAAAGCATACCATTCATAGAGAAGGAAACAAGAGAGTGCAGAATGTAGCGTTACAGCCATAGCTAGGGTGTAGAGAAAGATCAACTTAATGCAAGGTAAGTCCATTCAAACATCTGACAGCAGCAGGAAAAAGCTGTTCTTGAGTTGGTTGGTACGTGACCTCAGACTTTTGTATCTTTTTCCCGACAGCAGAAGGTGGAAGAGAGAATGTCCAGGATGCATAGGATCCTTAATTATGGTGGCTGCTTTGCCAAGGCAGCGGGAAGTATAGACAGAGTCAACGGATGGGAGGCTGGTTTGCGTAATGGATCAAGCTACATTTACAACCTTTTGTAGTTCCTTGCGGTCTTGGGCAGAGCAGGAGCCATACCAAGCTGTGATACAATAGTAAAGAATGCTTTCTATGGTGCATCTGTAAAAGTTGGCGAGAGTCATAACTAACATGCCAAATTTCCTTAGTCTTCTGAGAAAGTAGAGGCATTGCTGGGCTTTCTTAACTATAGTGTCAGCACTGGGGGACCAGCCCAGGTTGTTGGTGATCTGGACACCTAAAAACTTGACGCTCTTGACCCTTTCTACTTCATCCCCATTGATGTAGACAGAGGCATTTTCTCCTTTACACTTCCCTGAAGTCAATGACAATCTCTTTCGCTTTGTTGACATTGAGGGAGAGATTATTGTTTCTGCACCAGTTCACCAGATTCTCTATCTCATTCCTGTACTCTGTCTTGTCATTGTTTGAGATCTGACCCACTACGGTCGTGTCGTCAGCAAACCTGAAAATCGAATTGGAGGAGAATTTGGCTACACAGTCATAGGTGTATAAGAGGTATATTAGGGGGCTGAGAACACAGCCTTGTAGGGCACCAGTGACGAGGATGGTCGTGGAGGAGGTGCTGTTGCCAATCCTTACTGATTGTGGTTTGTGAGTTAGGAAGTTCAGGATCCAGTCACAGAGAGAGGTGCCAAGGCCCAGGTCATGGAGCTTGGAGATGACTTTCGTGGAAATAATAGTGTTGAAAGCTGAGCTGTAGTCAATAAATAGGAGTCTGACATAGGTGTCCTTGTTATCTAGGTGTTCCAGGGTTGAGTGTAGGGATATGGCATCTGCTGTGGACTTGTTGTAGTGGTAGGCAAACTGTAGTGGATCCAGGTAGTCCGGGAGGCTTTTGTCTTTTGTCTATACCTTTTGTCTTTTAATCATTCCTGCCTTTCTCTCTATCACAAATCTCCTGTTTTGTTCTTCTCTTCCCTTTCTCCGTCACTGAACTTGCTAAGAACTACTCAGTAATACTCTATGTATACAGACTGGGTGTGAGGTTTATGAAAGTGTTAAGTATGTGTGTGTGAGATGAAGCATATAAATGTAATGTCTGAGGTTGATTGATGAGATTGTTGATCTGGGTGATCTTTCAAAGAGAAGGTGACCAGCCAGATATAACGTTTTGATCATTGGCTGAGGCTGTTGCTGCATGTGGAAGATATGATGCATTTGCAGACTTTGATCACCAAGGTGAGGTCATTGGATATTATGTGGCACTGTATCTAGATCTTTAGGGCATCACTCATGGCATTCACCAGCCATTGCAAACTGCTCCCACTGCCTTGTGTGAGTTTATCTAGATGGCTTCCTGCTCCCTTGTACATAGAAAACATCTCTCCTGCTTCACATTTCCTTAACCAAAGCCTTCAGTGTTAGCTTTGGAAAAGCTTGGAAGCTGCTTTCCCATTTTGCTACTCTTCTGTCTTTCCCAGGTCAGAATCGCTAGTAGAATGTCTTCTAGCACTTGCTCCAACCAGCTTCAGGGAATAGGTTACCTTTAACTGGTGCAAGCAATTTTGTAATCACAGGTGAGGCATGCAGCCACACAACAGTGCAGTTAGCACTGGCTGCCTATTACAAATATATTGGGCCATGACTTCTTCAGTGTCAGTGTCAGATTTCCACTCTGTGCTCAATTTCCTTCATGGATTTTCTTCTGTGCCTTTCTTGCCCAACCTTCTGACTCAGCCATGTCAGATCCAGGCAGCACAGCTGCTCTCGAGACCCAGCATCGCAGTCCAGCACCATCAGATTAATTGAAGGAGAACTCACCTCTTTTTTATAGTATTACCTGGCATAAACCTGGTAAGTTAAAGCTCCCATTGAAATTGGCTAGGGAGAAGTGAAGTGAGTAGCGTTTTAGGAGATGGGGTAGATGGGGTCAGATGTTGGGAACGTGAGGGGGGATGTGGATGCAGGTCAGACTTGGAATGGGGGGCAGGGGTGTTGGAGGATGTGGGGTCAATTTGGGATTGGGAAGTCAGATTGTGTTGGGCCTGCGGCAGTCTGGGAGTTGGGTGGTAGGCTGGGGTGTGGGTTGGGGGGGGGGTGGCGTAGATGGGTACGCCCTGTGCAGGTGGAGGGAAATCCCATGGTGGTGTTCATCTGGATCTTTACATTGGTTTTACTTCTCCTAAGCTTTTCTGAGGAACTATTGGTGTAACCCTGTCAGAATCTTCACAAGTTTACAATTTAAATTGCATTTTCAGATGGCTCCCAGCGCAGGGCAAATACCCAGAGGAAGTTTGCACTTCTGGCAATTGCTGTGCAGACTCTTACCTGTGAAGTTCCAAGAGGGATGTTCCAGCCTTTAATTAACAAACTGCATGAAATGAGCATGAAGATGAATGAAAAATAAAGGACACAGTTTAATCCTGCATTGTGATGCCGACATCCATTTTGTGGCATCAAATTTAGCCCCAAGTCTTTCACAATTGAAATCAGCTTTGGGTGGCCACTTCATACTGATCCCATGTGTAACTCAGTTATCTTACCTTACAAATGAACTATTTTTGTTTTGCTCTGTCCTGGCCTTTCCGTTATGGATTTCTTTTTCTTTAATGGGATGTGGGAGCCACTGGTGAGGCCAGCATTTGTTGCCTCTCTGGAGTAACCCTTGAACTGAGTGGAGTGGCTTTAAAGGCCATTTCAACCATATTGTGTTTGGTCTGGAGTCATATGTACACTGGACCAGGTTAGGATGGCAGATTTCCTTTCCTAAGTGAACCAGATGGCTTTCAATTCCATTAGCAGCTGTGGTGGGATTTGAACCCGCATCCCTAGAGTTGTAGCTCGGTCTTCTGGATTACTAGTCCAGTGACAATAACATAAAGCCACTGTCTCCACATTTCATCCCATTGACAGCTAGCAGCATAGGTTTATGCTTCTGGTGCTATTGTTAAATTGACCATGATTATTTGTTGTTGATTCACTGATCACTGAACAAATGTACATTTATTTAAAACAGCCAATGATTAAACATGATAAAATATAGCCATTGTTAGTTGTTTAAGCAAACATTGCTGTTGTTTTCCACACTGCAAGATCCCACAAACAGATAATGAACGTTTTTTTTTATGTTGGTTGAAGGTTAAACATCAGCTTGGACACTGGAAGAGTTCTTCCACTGTTAGAATGGTGTCAGGGATCTTTTACATTCATTGAAGTACAGAGGTAAGGGCTTTGTCAATCTATCATCTTTTCTCATGTATCCAATAGAAATCACACAAGTCTGTTGTGCATACTTTTCCAGGTTTTGTTCAGGAATCATACAGTGCATGCCTGAATTTCCAGTATGCAGTTCTGGTGTCCAAGGCTCCACAGGAGTTAATGGATTACCCCAAGCATCATATCTGTTCTATTTTATTCAATGTCTTTGAATATGAAATACAGTATCCTATTTACTGCATATTATAACATCCTATTGCTTCGTAAGCAGAATTTGTGATGGCAGCAGGTTAATTTGGATGCTGAGAAATGTAGATTGTGATTGTGCTCCTGGTTTAATCCAACTTCATCATCCCAGGGAAGATTCAAAGATCTATTTGAGATAGCCCTTAGTGGAATTATCCTTTGTCAAATTTTTATAATGATATAAATGCACCAATCATTCACAAGGGATTGAGTAAATACATGTTGTTTCATTTATTTAGGTTAGGCACATAAGAACAGCTATTCAAAGATAGAAAATTAAAGACCACAGCAGCAGAGCTGTGCATGGTGTAAAAATGAGACTGGAACATTTCGCCTCTAGTGATGGCATGCCACCATCCCCCAAACGCATATCACAACATCTCCCTTTTTTAAAAAAAACTTTCCCTCGCTTGAAGAAGTTCATGTCAGTTATCATTACAGAATCGTATGGAACTGATGAACCTATGAGTCTGTAAGCATAGAGATAATCTGCTGATATGCCCAGATCTTGTAATGGTAGCCATGTCTGGGCGTTTCTTTAATTACTCACAATGATCCATGGGGTTATCATTCTTGGATGCTGTTCCTGGTTTCATTCCGGATCTTGTCCTTTATTAACAGGACTGTACGGTGGCTAACGGGCTAGAATTCTTCTGATTTGTCTTCGGTTATGCCTCACTTTTGCATCTTTATACATAATGACTTCATAGGATCTTGGTTTCAAACAAATCAGTGTCACATCAGTTGGTTCCCACTTACCTTCTGTGGAATCGTGAATGTGAACTTGTTGTCTCAACTGTAAACTTGGCAATTCTGTATCTGCATTTTTATTGTGCACCTTGGTCGCCTTCTCTTGTCAATGTAATAGCATAGTTTCTAAGAGAGTAGAATGGGTGAGAGTTGATAAATTCATACGCACTGTTCTACTAAACATGAGCTCTGCCAGTGATTGAATAGTCGCACTTAGAAGTGTCATTCTCAGATGTAACTTTACAATGTGTGGATCTTGCTTGGTCAGTCTACATTTGAGAATTAGAAATTTCATTGAGCCAATCATTCATTCAGCTAGCCTGTTAGATCTAGGGTAACAATGAGAAAAGGTAGTGTGATCAATACTCCACTTCTCACACATCCTGAAATGGCTTACGAATAAATTATCCATTCTCACACATCCTGAAATGGCTTACCCATAAATTATCCATAATGATCTTCATAGGCATACCAAATAAGCTTAAAATTTGGGTGACAATTGTGATTGACATGTAGGAAAATAACAGAAAGGTATTTTCTTTATATTCTGATTTTCCCCTTTACGCAAAGTTCCAATTATCTCTTAATGGCTTGCACAGCAAACTCAAGGTAAGATAAAAAGAAAAGTGTTGGGTTTACTTTTACATATACATGCACAAGAGGGGTCTTGCAACAAACACCCATTTTTACGCACACACAACAAATGGGGATAAGGAAAAAGAAAGAGGGCTCAGGGCATGACCGCAGTAAAAATACAAGCATCAGTTTACATTTGGCCAGAGTCAGGAATCAGAAATCAACTGAAATGTTTCTTCTAAGGGGAGGTTCACTGATTGTAGAATGCTTTCCAAGACCAAAGAACAGATATGTAGGCAGATTTTGGCAAGGTGTATAAGTAACAGTGTTGTTGTGATGGGAGATTTTAACTTCTCCTATATTGACTGGGACTCACTTTGTGCTAGGGGCATGGATGGGGACAGAGTTTGTAAGGGAAATCCAGGAGGGCTTCTTCAAGGGTATGTAAATAGTCCAACTAGGGAAGGGGCCATACTGTACCTGGTATTGCGGAATGAGCCCAGCCAGGTGCTTGATGTTTCAATAGGGGGGCAGTTCAGAAACAATGAGCACAATTCAGTAAGCTTTAACGTGCTGATGAATAGATAAGTGTAGTCCTCAAATGAAGGTGCTAAATTGGGAGAAGGCTAATTACAACAATATTAGGCAGGAACTGAAGAATGTGCATAATGGGCAGATGTTTGAGGGCAAATCAATATCTGGCGTTTGGGAGACTTTCAAGTGTAAATTGATAGTGATTCAGGACTGGCACATTCCTGTAAGGATGAAGGATAAGCAAGGCAAGTTTTGGGAATCTTGGATAACAAGAGATATTGTGAACCTAGTCAAAGAGAAAAAGAAAGCTAGGAGGCTGGGAACACATGAAGCAAGTGTGGAGTACAAGGAAAGTAAAAAGAAACTTAAGCAAGGAGTAAGAAGGGCTAAAAGGCATCATGAAAAATCTTTGGCCAGCAGGATTAAGGAAAATCCCAAGGCTTTTTATACATATATAAAGAGTAAGAGGGTAGTCAGTGAGAGGGTTGGCCCACTCAAGGACAGGAGAGGGAAACTATGCTTGGAGCCAGAGGAAATGGGTGAGGTATTAAATGAGTACTTTGCATCAGTATTCACCAAAGAGAAGGAATTGGTGGATGATGAGTCTGGGAAAGGATGTGTAGAAAGTTTGAGTCTGCTAAGATCAAAAAGGAGGATGTATTGGGGTTCTTTAGAAACATTATAGTAGACAAGTCCCCAGGGCCTGATGGATAGACCCCAGAATACTGAGAGAGGCAAGGGAGGAAATTGTTGGGACCTAGAGAGAAATCTTTGTATCCTCACTGGCTACAGAGGAGGTCCCAGAGAACTGGAGAATAACAAATGTTGTTCCATTGTTTAAAAAGGGTGGCAAGAATAATTCAGGTTATTACATGCCAATGAGCCTTACATCAGTGGTAGGGAAATTATTGAAGAGGATTCTTCGAGAAGGATTTATTCCCACTTGGAAATAAGTGGACATATTAGCAAGCAGCAACATGGTTTTGTGAAGGGGAGGTTATGCCTCACTAACTTGATTGTGTTTTTTGAGGAAACGACAAAGATGATTGATGTAGGTAGGGCAGTGGATGTTGTCTACATGGATTTCAGTGAGGCCTTTGACAAGATCCCTCATGGCAGACTGGTGCAGAAGGTAAAGTCGCATGGGATCAGAGATGAGCTGGCAAGGTAGATACAGAACTGGCTCGACCATAGAAGACAGAGGGTAGCAGTGGAAGGGTGCTTCTGAATGGAGGGTTGTGGCAAGCGGTGTTCCTCAGGGATCAGTGCAGGGACCTCTGCTGTTTGTAATAAAAAAATGATTTGGAGGAAAATTTGGTTTGATTAATAAGTATGCGGATGACGCAAAGATTGGTGGATTTGTGGATAGTGATGAGGATTGTCAAAGGACATAGCAAAATATAGATCAGTTGGAGATTTGGGCGAGAGGTGGCAGATAGAGTTTAATCCAGACAAATGTGAGATCATGCATTTTGGAAAGTCTAATACAGATAAGAAATATACAGTAAATGGCAGAACCCTTAGGAAGGATCTGGATGTACACATACACAGGTCACTAAAAGTGGCAATGCAGGTGGAGAAGGTAGTCCAGAAGGCAGATGGTATGCTTGCCTTCATCAGCTGGGGCATGTGTTTAAAACTTGGAAAGTCATGCTTCAGCAATAAAAAACCTTAGGCCACATTTGGAATATAGTGTTCAATTCTGGTCACCACACTACCAGAAGGATGTAGACGCTTTGGAGAGGGTACAGAAAAGATTTATCAGGATGTTGCCTGGTATGGAGGGCATTAGCTATGAGGAGAGGTTGGAGAAACTTGGTTTGATCTCACTGGAACAATGGAGGTTGAGAGGCAACGTGATAGAAGTCTGCAAGATTATGAGAGGCATGGACAGAGTGGATAGTCAGAAGCTTTTTCCCAGCGTGGAAGAGTCAATTACTAGGTGGCATAGCTTTAAGGTGTGAGGGGCAAGGTTTAAAGAAGATGTACATGTTCGGTGCAGGCTTGGAGGGCTGAAAGGCCTGTTCCTCTGCTGTAATTTTCTTTGTTCTTTAAGACTTGTGTGACAAGAGAAGGCATTTAGAATGAAACAGTCAGGAGGTATGAGTTCCATAGTTCCACAGGTTGGCAAGTTTGATGAGGGGCTGAAGATTTTCTGCTGCCACCATCTTGACAGTAGAAAGCACAGACTGATGCCTGGAGTTCTGTTTACTTTGGCAGTCAAACAGGAACTGCTGGAGTTCGGTTCCAACAACTGAGATCACAGTGCAGCTTGGGGGAAGTCATGTGACATACCTCCTCAATGTTGGACACAGGATATATATTTCTAAGGCTAAAATCTAGATGTTTAATTAGAATTGGGATTCTTTTATTTTTGGAAACACGGAAGTCAAGTTAACTCTCTTTGTCAAAACCATTGTGTTAGGATTGTTAATGCTTTTTCCATTAGCATCATTATGAGAAGTTGCAAAAGTTTTTCTTTGTTTGGAATTAGCTGAATCAGACTTCTTCTTCCCATGGCCATTGTTATCTTGAAACTTCTGCAAGGCATCAGGTGACTGGCATTTGCTAGATCAGCAATTCTCAATTTTTAACAGTACAGAAAAACAATGATTTTATAAAATAAATAGTCCAGCTGATGAGTATTTTTTCAATCTTTCAAGTCTTGACATTGATGGTAAGGCATCTATCTCCAGAGGTAGCTGTCTCCTTAGGATCATAGAATTGCAGTATCAATGCTTCTGATAATGACATCCGCAAGTAAGGCAAATCCTTTCTCAACAATTCCCATACTGCTAAAGATTTTTTAGAAATTAGGAATGTATGGAGACAAGAAATTAACGAGGCCCAGACATTTTCGATGACCATCCTGGTCTTAAGGAATTGGCATACCTTTAAAATCCTCTATTTTACTTAGATTGGGCCACATGTCAGCATTTGGATAGGTAGAACCAAATTGAATAAATTGAACTGTTGCATGTTGAGAGCACATTTCAGCCTGTTAAACACCAATCCTTTTAATAAACACTTGGAACTTTTACATGAAGTGTACCAACCAGTTACCATGCTTGGCATCAAGCTTCAAAAAGAATTTTGCCCTTGAAAATCTCAGGTTTAACTCTTCTAATGTGGATATTTTGTAAGGACAGCATTTCAAAGCTGTGTTTAAACATCGTGGATCAAGGAATACTCTCAATGAACCATCCTTCTTTGTGAATCATTTGATTGAGCTGTACCAAACTGTGTGCTCTTGTACTCTTCTAATTATATAATTATTCTCCATTTTATCTTGTTCAATGTTTGATTCATCTATTAAATGGATGTTATACTCATGTAATGGATCAATTGATGGACTTGCATTCTCATGCAAGCGTAATATTGCAGCACCCTTATAACATTCTAGACATTTCGATGTTAGGTCATGAACTGAGGTGATAGGAGTGGTTTCTGAGATTGATCTTCCGTATGATGTCTGACTGCTTCCATGGATATATACTAATATGAGGTCATGGCAGGTCTGCAGTCACGGGGCCTTTCATCTGCACAGTGTAGAACTTTGTGACATCCAAGAGGATTGAATGTGCATCCACTCCAGGATTAAGGAACCAGCACCTGGAATTAATGAACTGTTGTATGTTAAAGTTGAGCAGTAATAGGTTCTGCCATGGCCTTCCCTGTTTGTGGATGCATGTCTTTTAGAATTTGCAGGGGTGGTATGCCGGCACTTGCCCCTGTGACAGTCTTGGCCAAAAATTAGTAGCTACCAACTTTCTTAGGGAAAATAATTTGAATCCTGAAAAACATTTCAGACGGTGTCCGTGTTTTCTCCCAGATTGATAGTGTGAAACATACATTCATCATTCTTCATCTCACTGTGCATATCATTGTAACATTTTGCTTTGTCAATCACCTCATATATACATTTCTGATGGGAGATCAGATGGTCATTCCTACTGGTTGAGGGTACTTGCATTTTCTGTGTTTGGGCCAGTGGATGGCTCTTTGTAGCTGCATTAGCCTTTGCTCTGGTGTACTGCTGCTGCCAGTGGCCTTTCCTGCCACATCTTGTAGAACTGTTGAAAGGCTGGACATTTCCTTAGTGGACTCCTTCCATATATCTTGCTAAGTTTCAGTGTTCCAATGAAATCATCAACATTTGGGGTTGTACTGAGGACCTGTAAGCTCCATTGATCAGCGAGTGTTACTCCATACTTATATCCAACCTTGAGTAGCTCTTTAATGTTATATTTTGGCTTATCTAGCAGATCTTTCATGAACACTACCATGGGTGTAGATGTGATTACTGTGATAACCCCCAGGACTTGCATGGGGAAATCACTGATTGACCTCCTTCTAGGACTCACTGACTATGAGCTCCATGGGGATTGGTAATTAACTCACCCCAAGTGGAGCTCATATACTGAGCACTGAATAAAGCAGGTCCCTGAGTGGGTCCATTATTGCATTGTCCTGGTTGGGACCTGTTTGCGTTCACCACAGGTTTGTGGTTTTTGCTTAACTTTATTTTCTGCAACAGGGCAATGTTCCTTTACAGCTGACTCCTGGAGCTATTACTAATTCATCAATTCTGTCTGTGAGATCTGCATTTGAAAAGTCACAGCCCTTTTCTCTGCATCTGCTGATGAAGTGGTCTCTAGAATGTGTAGGCTTTTGTCGAAATTACATGAAATCTAGTTGATAATAGTTTAATGTGATTCTGAACCAGCCTTCCAATGAAATCCATATCTTTTGGGGATCCCTTAACTCTCCTACTATTAATCCTAATGTTAAAGCAAAGTACTGTGGATGCTAGAATCTGAAATGAAAACAGAAAATGCTGGAAAGCCGCAGCAGGACTGAGGAAGAGTAGAGCCAACATTTCAAGTCTGGATGATCCTTCCTCAGTTCTGATGAAGAATTATCCAGATTCGAAATGTTGGCTCTATTCTTTCTCCACAGATGCTGTCAGACCTGCTGAGATCAATCCTGATGTGTTCAGCCTGTGTAGGTCATCATTCCCAATTGTGAGGCACATCTTTATGGCTTCCTTGTCTGGTTCAGGTACATCTGAATCAAGAAACCTTAGCTCTGTGTAATTCTTCAAACATTCTGAATTTGGATAGCTGCACCCAAATTCAAACTGCTGAATTTTGAGCGCATTTTGACAATATTCCTTTGACCTTCCACCTTGTTTTATTCAATTTATTGTTTGATAATTTTACTTGTTTCCTTTGTCATTTAGTTTGACTCTCCCTCACTCATTATCAATCCAGCACCCACCCTGCCAGCTCACCTTTTCTGACTGAGCTAACCTGTTACTGGTCTTCTTGATGCACAGCCCCATTCACTGAACTGACAGGTAGGTCTGCAATTTCACTCTGAGGAATCTGTCTGCTGACCAGCCCTTTACCATGTCATCGAGGCTTTACACTAATAATTCAACACTCTCCAACACTTCAAAGCCGTTATGACCTAACCAAAATGTTGGGGGTTGCATTGCGCCAAATGGCACAATCTAAGGCTGTTCACCATATCACACCTGTATTTAATCTTGCTGCCACACTGTTTGACCACCGCTGAACACCATATTGTGTTTTTATAATATTACAAGGGCATGAATAACTCATAAGGAATTGGGTAAGCGCATCATGGGTTCATTTATTTAGATTAGGCACATAAGAAGGGCTATAGAAGGTAGGATACTTGAAAACATGAGCTCTAATTGTTCTGTATTCTGCCCACAGACAAAAGCGAAAACAAGAGTAGATGGCACAATACATTTCCCCTCTAGCAATGATATGCTGCCATTCCCCAAAGGCATATCACAACAGCCTTTGCTCAGAGACCACATTAGAGCTGATTCATGATGAATTAATACTTGTAATTGAGAGGCTCATGTAATTAACTATGCATGTATGACACTTTGGAATAAATGAACTTGTGATGTACAGCCAATGTGACTAACCAGATTTTCCATCTGCTTAGCTTACCAATAAGTTCAGGAGTTAATTTATTATTTTGTACCAATTGATGTAAATCTGTTGATGGAGTAATCACTTTAGTATGTTTTACCTCTAAATCTCCCACCAACTTTCTCTCCTCTCCTGATATCCCATTACTTCAAACATTGCTGGCCAAGCCCAATGCGGCCTTTACCACTGTCTGCACATAGCACAGCCAGCACAAGTCTGGGTCATGGCCATGAGTGAGATGCTTAGTCAACTTTCCTCTCCCAATGATCAATTACTCAGCTGAGAAAAAAGATTGAAACTGTCACTTTATGGAAAGGAATGGGTCAACTACCATGAGGGGCAGAACTTGCAAAGCATCATTCAGTTGCTGAGCAAATAAAGGAAACTAGTTTAGCAGACAAGTGTTTAATGGTTGGGTGAAGGAAATATTAACTACCTAGGATAGTGCAATGTAAAAGCTTCTGCTTTAATTGCAAACAGTTCACAATGAAGAATTTCAGTCAAGGCATGCAGTTGACTGTGGTCTTTTCTTCTTAATACTTTCACTATGTTGTGTAACTCCAAGGTGTGCCTGAACATTGCATTCTGAACACTCACTCACCACTTAATCATGTTATGTGTTCATTTCAGCTCTCACCAGTTTATGCTTGCTTTGTAAATGTCCCCTGCACAAGTGCTGAACTTGCCTCATGGATTTAACTCATGCATAAACATGAGCTGGATTTTCAAAGAATGAGGTTTTATTGCAGTTAGTGCTGAAGAAGCAACTATCATATATTGCTGAGTAGGTTGTACCCTTAGGGATTTCTTTTGAATGATCTCAGAGAACCATGCTCTCTTTTAAGACATCCTTTGTTGTAAAGTACAGCTGTAAAAAGATTACGAGAATGATATCACAAGTAGGCAAAAGGAAAAAAAGTCTTTCTTTGATTTAATAGTTCAGACAGCTAATTATATTATTTCACATTGTGTCGCATTCCTCTAACAATGAGGCAATTTTAAGTGACACTATCAAGCACTATTTTATTTACATACTTTTGTTAATTATTGTACAAACTGAATTGTCCAGATTGTTCACTAATAGCATAATAACATAAGAAATAGGAGTAGGAGCAGACCATAAAGCCGTATGAACTTGCTTCGCCAGTCAATCATGGCTGACTTTGATCCTCAGTTTCACCTTCTCACTCAATCTCAGAATTATTTGATTCCTTGAGAAATCAGAAATCTATCTGTCCCGGCAATACGTCTATGCATGTTGAAGTATCTACTACCTCTTGGGTAAAGAATTACAATGCATCAAGAAATTTCATTTATCCTAGGCTATCCTCATTTACCCAGAGACTGTCCTTATTTATCCTGACACTATCCTCATTTACCCAGAGACTATGCCCCGTGTTCTAGATTCTCCAATTAGGGGATACAATCACTCATTTTCTACACAGTCAAGCCCCCTTAGATTTGTTTTAGTTATTATTCAACATTGTACAGATGAGTAAACAAAGCTATCCCATCTGGAGGCTTTTTTGCGAAATGTTAATTGAAAATTTTCATTGGAGCAGAGAAGACTGAAGGGTGACCTGATTGAGGTGTTCAAGATTATAATGGGCATGGAGAGGGTGGATAGGGAACAGCTGTTCCCCTTAGCTGAAGGGTCAGTTACAAGGGGACACAAGATAAAAGTGAGGGGTAGAGGTTTAGGGGGGATCTGAGGAAAAATGTTTTTACTCAGAAAGTGGTGATGGTCTGGAATGCACTGACCTCCGCCACCCCTATCCTCCCACCACCACCACCAATCTGAGTCACGGAGCTGCCGGAAACTCGGAACTTACCTCCTCAGAATGTCAGAAGCTGGAGAGCCCAAATCGGACCCTTGTGGACCATATCTGTTTCATGTTGAATCTGGACGGGCGAATACGGTGATAAAGGGGGAAGTGCCGCTAATTTTGGACATGCAGCTCATTTAGTCAATTTAAAAGCATATAAATGCATTTAAATTGATGTTGCGCTTGTTTCGGGCATGGTCCTGATGGCAGCCATTTTCAGCCCTTGGTAAAGGGGGAACAGGTGTGGAGACGGGCGTAGGTCACGCTACTCACCTCATGCCCAACTTTGCTAAATTTTCATGCCCAAAAACAGACGTAATTTGATGTTAAAATTGGGCCCAATGGATGGGAGGTTGGTTTGTATGATTGACTGCTTCATTCATGACACTTTATAATTTCCTGCAGTCTTAGGCAGAGCAGGAGCCATATCAAGCTGTGATACAACAAGAAAAGATGTTTTCTATGGTGCATCTGTAAAAGTTGGTGAGAGTCATAGTGAATATGCCAAATTTCCTTAGCCTCTTGAGAAAGTAGCGGTATTGGTAGGTTTTCTTAACTATAGCTTTCGCATGGAGGGACCAGAGCAGGTTGTTTCTATCTGGGCTTGAAATTCCGTGACCCTCCCCACTCCTATTTACCCTCAGATTCACCTTAGTCCAAGGCATGTGAACAGAGCCTTGAATAACAGGCCTGTGAATAAAAGGAGCAGAACCCAGCACCAACACTGATAGGTTATGAAAAGAACAAAAACTCTCTTGTTTTCTTTTTTAAAAGACCAGTTTCATCCCGAGGAATTTATTTTTATTTTTCCTGATCAGTGGCTGGCCATACATTCTCTGTTATTTGCCCCAGTTCCCAGATTCATATACAATAGATGCATTGTGAGAAAACATGCTGCCAGCTATAGCCAGTAGCTATGCAGCGTACTGAACAGTGAACAATAGAGTGAGGCCCAGTCTATGAGCCTACTATGTGCTTATTCAGAGCTACTTCATCAATCTGAAATGCTGTAGTGTGCTGTATATTCTCAACAAGAATTGCCAAAAAAATTACAAGAGTCAATGTATGAATTTTTTGAAGTTCTGTCTTTTGTTTGGAAACTACTCCCACTCCATGATAATTGCTTGTTAAAGAAAGAGTGTCGTTTTCTCACTTCTTCAATTTGAAACTCATTTTTAAAGACTCATTGAACTGATATGTGAATTAGTTATAAGGAGCTGGTGGGATAGTGGCAATGCCACTTGACTAGACTAATAAAGCCTAGGGGCATGGGCTCAAATGCCACAATGGCAGCTGGTGGAACTTAAACTAAATTAGTAAGGTCTCAGTGATGGTGACCATGACAACTATCATCAGTTCGATACACGCGAAATACTGCGGATACTGGAATCTGAAACAGGAAAATCTCAGCAGATTTAACAGCTTCTGTAGTGAGAGAGTACAGCCAATGTTTTGAGTCTAGATTACACTTCATCAGAGCTGAACCCCATCAACAGCTCTGACAAAGAGTCACCTAGACTCAAAACTTTGGCTCTACGCTCTCTCCACAGATGCTGTCAGACCTGCTGAGGTTTTCCAGCATTTTCTGTAACTATCACTAGTTGTTCACTAATGCCCCTTTCGGTAAGGAAATCTGGCATCCTTACCTGATCTTGCCAATATGTGACTCCACGCCCTCAGCAATGAGCTTTAGAGCTCTTGCATGAAATGACAGAATCATAACGTTTAATCTGTAAAATAACACTCAAAATAAAAACAGAATGTTATTATACAGTCACTATAAACTAGTGACCATCTGTATATTTGCAATTCATTGAAATCTAAACAAATTATCGCCTCAATGACTACTTTATCAAAGTTCAAGAGGAGCACAGTGATTAGCATTGCTGCCTCACAGGGACCCAGGTTCAATTCTGGCCTTGGGTCACTGTCTGTGTGGAGTTTGCATGTTCTCCCTGTGTCTGTGTGGGTTTCCTCCGGGTGCTCCGGTTTCCTCCCACACTCCAAAGATGAGTGGGTTAGATTGATTGGCCATGCTAAATTGCCCCTTAGTGTCAGAGGGAGTAGAACGGTAAATACTTGGGGAATGGGATAAGACCTGGGTGAGATTGTTGTCAGTGCAGGCTCGATGGGTCAAATGGCCTCCTTCTGCACTATAGAGATTCTATGATGGTTCTATGAAAAAAGACAAAATGCCACAAATTTTAAATCTAGTCAATTGGGAACTACATTTATATGAATGCACCAGGAAAGAATTTTGAAATCTAGACCAACAATGTGGTTTTGCATAAGATCACAAAATAGGTCATTAAACCCTTCTTTGATACACTCTGCTATCAGTTATCTTCTTTACGTATTATGCATGTACTCTTTAATCTTTGTGTAGTCGACTTAGGCGGAGTTGGTGTACTTGGTGACAGCCTTGGTGCCTTGGAGATGGCGTGTTTGGCTAGCTTGCCTGGTAGCATGAGGTGGACTGTGCTCTGGATCTCCTGTGCCGAGATGGTATGCCGCTTGTTGTAGTGCATGAGATGCGATGCCTCAGAGGCGATGTGTTCAAAGATGTTGACCACGAAAGAGTTCATCAAGCTCATGGCCTTGGACGAGATGGGGGTGGACCTGGGTCAGCACCCAGTACACGTAAGTGGAGTAGCTCTGCTTGCGGGCTTTCCTCTGCTTCTTGGAAGGCTTCTTAGTGACCTTGGTCAGCGATTGCTTGGACACCTTGTGGGACATGCCACCCTTAGCCGCAAGCTCAGGTATTCCAACTCCACTTTGTCTGACTCTGGCGGATTGTAATCGACCTTGTTGCTATCTCGTATACTTGTATCTTAAGGTCATCAAGGAACTATGCAAAATCATGTTTCTTTTAGGAAATTATTTGAGATTTAGAGACTATCAGAAGTAATCATTAAGAGCTAAGAGCCTTATAAAGAAATAAATGTCATAGTAAATATCAACAAAATGAGAGAATTAATGAGAAATAATTGAACAAAATAATTCATGCACCAAACCAATGTGGGAATGGGGGCAAGAATACATTCCTGGTCTGTTCTGAGTGTTACATTAGCCACAGTGCCCCAAAAATCCACCCACATTCCCACCCCACATTGCTAACCAATGATCCATTCTGGGAGTGCAGATGTGTGAACTCCAGGAGGGGGTTGTAATGCCCCATGTTTTGTTTGGTACTTTATTCCCAATCAAAAACCCAATTTGGTCCAATCAGGGTCCCCATATGAGATACAAAACAGATCCAAGCTGACAAAACAGGACAGGACATACATCCCATCTTGGGACTCGATTAAACAAGATCCAAGCTGACAGGATGAAGCATTACACCCCCTCCTGGGTTTGATCTGACCTTCATCTTAATCGAAAGGTCCAGATGGCTTTAAAAAATTGCTTCAGATGAAGCCTTAGTTTAACTTCATTGGCCAAGACCAGATGCAAGACCAAATATCGCATTTGATCTTAACCAAAAGGCCAAGAAGCAAACAAAAAATTACCCTCTTAGGTGAGATACTGGCACCTATGGAACCTTACCAGAATAAGTCAACACTAAAATAGCTGGTTAGAAATTGAAAAGCAAAAGAAACAAACTTGCCTTGAATGCTGAAATCAATCTCTATAAGAAACAATAGTGTTGCAACATACATGGTGAGATATAATGGCATCGCTGTAAGCTATGTCAGTCTCACAGTGAGTTCCTGCAGAAGCAAAAGCTTGAAATGCATGAACATAATAAGGAAGAATGGGAAAGTCAGTGGGAGTTCTCTGTGTTACAGCTGTATTGCAGCAACTTCCAGAAGCACAAGAACACTGTGGCTAATTATTGCTTAAAACAAATGTTACAACTCCCACTGTGGTATCTCAGCAAATCCACCAAAAAATTAGATGATTTTGAAAGTGTCAATCGTTTATTACAAATCTCTACAGGAAACACAGGTTGGGATTTTCCATGCCCATTCGTGTCAGGCAGCTTTGGTGACAGGGATGAAAAATATCGTGAGAAGGCAAAAGTTGCATTTCACACCAACGTCAAACCAGAAGGAAGTTGGCCCCTCTCCCCTGTCAGTGATAGGCCATGTCTCCTGATGTTCAACATTGGTAACCTCATTATAATAAACTTACAGATTATTATCAGGCCCATATGATGGAATTAACCTTCCCACGTCAAACTTCCATCCACAGAGATGTGACATCAAAATGGCTTAAAACACAAGTGGTCTGAGAGGCATGAACCTGGCGAGCAGCACTCCCAAGGGAGGTTAGCTGAGTGAAGCACTCAGTGGGGGAGAGGGTCATGCCAGAGACTTGCCAGCAATGTCAGGATATTGCCAGGGTACTGCCAGGCAATGCCAGGGTGTGCTGGAAGTGCCAGAGGGTACACCTCAGTGAACTGGTTTACTCGCTGTGTGATGGGGTGACCTTTAAACTAGCGCCTATATCGTTGAGTGTCTGAGTTAATGACAGGGTAGGGGAATCAGAGGTCACCTGCCAGCGATACGTCATGTTACCAGTGACTTGTTTCATATTATTAAATTTTGTTTGAAATTTTAAGTAAAAATTCAGAATTTGAAATTTTTTTATTGAGAGTATTTTTAAAAAATAGATTGTATTTTGATTTTTCGAAGAAAAATATGCTGCCGAAGAAGATATGGGTTTAACAGTTCCTGTTGGTGTGCTTAAATGTAAAAGTGAGGAAATAGGGGATTCTCGGTCAGTAAGAACAGCAGTAAATGATGAAGTTGAGAGTCACCCACAAGAGAAAATGTTGACATTTTCCCACCTATATGTGAGCTGCCACCACAGAGAGGAAACAAGTAAAACTGCTAAATTGCTGGGTGGATAGTCACAGAGTCACACCCAAACTGAGATTCAACCAGCATGTTCATCTCGAGACATGGCGCAATGAGAACAGCGAGATCCGCTGCTGCATGGCCAATGTGGGAGCTTCTATATAGTTACTTCAGGTTATTGAAGTTCTATTTTAAATTAAGTGTCTTGGAGTGGAAATGGTGGTGTGGTTTGGGAGTTTGGGGGGGGTGAGGGTGTCCAGATCACCAACAATCTGCCCTGGTCCCCCCATGCTGACACTATAGTTAAGAAAGCCCATCAACGCCTCCACTTTCTCAGGAGGCTAATGAAATTCGGCATGTCCGCTACGACTCTTGCCAACTTTTACAGATGTACCGTTAAATGCATTCTTTCTGGTTGTATCACAATTTGGTATGGCTCCTGCTCTGTCCAAGACCACAAAAAACTACAAAGGGTTGTAAATGAAGCCCAGTACATCACACAAACCAGCTTCCCATACATTAACTCTGTCTACACTTCCAGATGCCTTGGAAAAACAGCCAGCATAATTAAGGATCCTACTCACCCTGGACATTCTCTCTTCCACATTCTTCCATCGAAAAAACATATACAAAAGTCAGGTCAAATACCAACTGACTCAAGAACAGCTTCTTCCCTGCTGCTATTAGACTTTTGAATGAACCTTCCTTATATTAAGTTGATCTTTCTCTCCACCCTATCTATGACTGTAACACTACATTCTTCACTCTCTCCTTTCCTTCTCCCCATGTACTCTACGAATAGTATTCTTTGTCTGTACAGCATGCAAGAAACAATACTTTTCACTGTATGGCAATACATGTGACAATAATAAATTAACTCATATCAAATAAATGTGACTGCCATGTGAAGAAAAATAACACAAACCTTCAGCACTGCTGGCTTTGAGAGCATGAAACTCAGCTTGGGTTCCCAATGCTGCTCACTACCCAGTGAAACCTGCTGAAAAATATAAAAAACATCTGTGCAAAGACATTCCATTTTGCATACCAGAGAGTGATGCTCAAGAACTGGGTTTGTACATATTCATGGCCAATTTTGATTCCCTTATTTCAGCAAGCCCTAGTTTTTGATGTTCCAAAGAATCAGGGAAACAAATTTAGACCATAGAACCCTCCAGCCCATCAAGTCTGCACCGAACACAATCCCACCCAGGCCCTACCTCCATATCCCTACATACTTTACCCACTAATCCCTCTAACCTACGCATCCCTGGACACTAAGGGGCAATTTTTTAAGCATGGCCAATTAACCTAACCCGCACATCTTTGGACTGTGGGAGGAAACCAGAGTACCCGGCGGAAACCCACACAGACACAAGGAGAACATGCAAACTCCACACAGACAGTGACCCGAGCCAGGAATTGAACCCAGGACCCTGGAGCTGTGACGCAGCAGTGCTAACTACTGTGCTACCGTGCCGCTCACATTGGTGAATTTAACAGATTAAATCCTGGGGACTGTTTCAGGGTCTTCAAATCAGAATAAAAGTGGACTTGCTGTTGAGATTTACACATGACAGCACCAGCGAACAGCTGGCACCAACTGCAAAGTAGGTCATGCCATTTTAAAAATCAAAATGTCCTTTAGAGTCATCAAAGTGGCAGTGATAGATGAGACAAAATCATTGCAAAGAAGTGGAAGGAAGCATTGGAACAAAAAATTAGTCGAATTATTAATGCATCATGAGGCAATGCTGTGGGAAATTAAATCATTACAGCAAATTCCTATAGGAAATGAGAGCTTCACAACAAAATCCCCGAGGAAATGAGACTGGTATAGAAAACCTATGTGGGAATTTGGACTCTACAGGGAAAGCTCTGGGAGAGAAGAGAACAGATCATCAGGAATTTCTGTGAGGAGCAAAATTACCATGGAAATATTTCTGTTACTGAGTGGGATTCTCGTACATCAATTCAAAGTGAAGAATTTTAAGCAAGTCTTTTTGAATGGTTTGGAAATAATAAGGAGCAATGAGTTAGACTAAATGAAGACACTAAATTGAGCTTAATTTCAAAACTTTGGTACACTGAATGGAATGATATTTCAAGGAGGGTTTGCTGATAATAAAAAGATGTTTGATTATTTAATTTGTCCATATTAGGCAATATTATAAACCATCCTCTCTGTTCTGGCATTGTCCCTTTTTAAAGTATGTTGTCATCACCGGTCTCCTCAAAAACCTACCCATGACCTTAACATTCTTTCAAAGAAGTCTCACTTCTCCAGCCTTTCTTCCCTCTCCAATGTGCTTGAATGTGTTATAGCCCCCCAAATCCATTTCTACTTTTCCTGAGACTCTAATCATATTTAAATGCCTCTTGAATCTCTCTAGTCAGATTTCCACCCCTGCCACAGTCTGGAAACAGCCCTTATCAAAGTCATTGATGACATCTGATGTGACTGTGATAAAGGTAAACTTTCCCTCCCTGTCCTTTCCAGCCTCTTAGAGGACAACAGATATCCTGGATGATTGTGGAGCTGGAGGAGGCTATTCAGATGGGAAAGGTTTAGGCCACAGATGGATCTGAAAGCAAGGGTGAGAATTTTAAAATCAAGGCATTGCTTGATGGGGGGGGGAGGTGGTCAATGTAGGTCACCAAGCACAAAGTTGATCTGTGAACAGGAGTTACTGGATGTTTAAGACAGAGAAAACAGTACTCTTGGTGGCCTCAAGTTAATGAAAGGAATAATGTAGGAGGCCAGCTAGGCGTGTGTGGGAATTGCCAAATCCAGATGTAATGAAAGAATAAATGAGGATTTTATTAGTAGAGGAACTGAGACAGGGGATGAAGTTGGATGCTGTTACAGAAGTGGAAGTACACAGTCTTAGTCATGACATGAATATAAGATTGTAAGTTTATCTTGGGGTCAAATATGACCTTAATGTTGTGAACTCATTTTGACATATTTAAACACAGCATCTTGCTCCAGCCTGGTGGGACAGCCTTCACGTGGTTCCATTCTTATCTGTCTAATCACAGTCAGAGCATCACTTGCAGTGGCTTCTCTTCCTGTTCCAGCACTGTTATCTCTACTGTTCCTCAAGGATCTAGCCTTGTTCCCATCCTCTTTCACATGGACATGTTGCCCCTCAGTGACATCATCTGGAAGCACAGTGTTAGTTTTCACAGGCATATTGATGGCACTGAGGGCTACCTCACCAAAACTCCCCTCGACTCTTTCACCATTGCTAAATTAGCAGACTGCTCATCTGACACCCAGAAATGGATTAGCATAAATGTCTTCCCATTAAGTATCAGGAAAATTTAAATCATTGTTTTCAGTCCCCTGTTGAAACTCCATTCCCTTATTACTGACCCTATCTCACTTCCGGGCAACTGCCTGAAAATAAACATCAGTTCACAACATTAGTGTCATATTTGACCCCAAGATAAAGAACAAAGAACAACACAGCATGGGAAACAGGCCCTTCGGCCCAACGAGCCCGCGTCGCCGTCCCATTGTCTCAGTGACCTATTCATGATTTTAGTCTACGCCTAATGTGCGAGGATCAGGGAGGTCCAATATAGGGACAATTTGTTACCCAATCAATCAGCCTAAAAGCACATCTTTGGGATGTGGGAGGAAACCGGAGCACCCGGAGGAAACCCACGCAACCACGGGGAGAACGTGCAAACTCCCACAGACACAGGCCCAAATCCATGTGTCCGCACAGCAACAGAGATAGTCTCTGAGCTGTCATGTTGCCCTCGAGATGGTCCAGTTTAAGCACACTAACAACATGAAGCAATAGGCAACTCCCGAAGCAACGTCCAAGAGCAGCCCACTACAACCTGCCGCATGCATGCCCCTTGCTGTCAACAAGGTGGACTTAAATGCCTGTGGAGACAAAAAATTCATTATTAAACAGGCAAAGACTATAACATCCCTGAGGCAAAAACGTAATCCCAAGCCTACAATGTTTAGTAAGGCCTGCTATATCCCCCTATATGTAGACCGCTCATGTGGCTGTCTAAGTGACTCTTAAACAACCCTAGCGTGCCTGCTTCCACCACCTTACTCGGCAGTGCATTCCACACCCCCACTACCCTTTGCGTGAAAAACTGCCCTCTAATATTTGTCTTATACCTAGCCCCCCTCACCCTAAGCCCGTGACCCCTCGTTCTATCCATTTCTAATAGCGGAAAAAGCTTACCACCATTTACTCTATCTATCCCCTTCATAATCTTATAAACCTCTATTAGATCCCCCCTCAGCCGACGTCTCTCAAGGGAAAACAGCCCAAGTTCGTTCAATCTTTCCTCGTAAGACAGCCCTTCCATACCAGGCAGCATCCTGGTAAATCGCCTCTGCACTCTCTCCAGGATCTCTACATCCTTCCGGTAGTACGGCGACCAGAACTGGACGCAGTACTCCAAGTGAAGCCTAACCAACGTTCTATACAACTGCAACATCAGACTCCTACTCTTATATTCTATACCCCTTCCTATGAAGGCTAACATACCATACGCTTTCCTCATCACATTCTGCACCTGCACCGACACCTTCAGGGACTTGTGCACTTGCACCCCCAGGTCTCTCTGCGTATCTATACTCCGGATAGTTCTACCTTTTATCGTATAACTCCCCTCCACATTATTCCGGCCAAAGTGCATCACCTCGCATTTCTCCGGATTAAATTCCATTTGCATCTATCTGCCCAATCTACCAGCCTGTCTATGTCGTGTTGCATTGCCAGGCACTGCTCCTCAGTACCCGCCAATCCAACCATCTTAGTGTCATCAGCAAATTTGCTGATCACACCACCTACCCCCTCTTCCAAGTCATTAATATATACCACAAATAGAAGAGGTCCTAGTACCGAGCCCTGCGGCACACCACTGGTGACAGACCTCCAATTGGAAAAGGAGCCTTCCACTACTACCCGCTGTCTCCTCCTCCCAAGCCAGTTCTCCACCCATCTACATACCTGGCCTTGTATCCCATGAGCCTTCACCTTTTCTATCAGCCTACCATAAACTTACAATCTCATATTCATATCATGACTAAGACCGTGTATTTTCACCTCTGTAACAGCATCCAACTTCATTCCTTGTCTCAGTTCCTCTACTAATAAAATCCTCATTTATTCTTTCATTACATCTGGATTTGGCAATTCCCACACATGCCTAGCTGGTCTCCTACATTGTTCCTTTCATTAACTTGAGTACTGTTTTCTCTGTCTTAAACATCCAGTAAATCTTGTTCACAGATCAACTTTGTGCTTGGTGACCTACACTGACCACCCCCCCTCCCCAATCAAGCAATGTCTTGATTTTAAAATTCTCACCCTTGCTTCCAGATCCATCCGCGACCTAAACCTTTCCCATCTCAATAGTCTCCTCCAGCTCCACAACCATTCAGGATATCTGTCCTCCTCTGATTCGGGTCTCTAATCAATCCCCAATTTTAATCACTCCACCAGTTGACAAGTTCTAGTGCCCTGAAGTTCCCTCCTTACATCTCTCCACCTCTCTACCTTACTCTCCTCCTTTAAGACATGCCATGAAACCTATTCCTTTTATCAAGCTTTTGGTTATCTGACCTGAATTTGAGAAAGAGAATGGGCCAGATCTTGGTATATTTTGCCAGGGTAAAGGAAATGGCATTCAGTAGGTGTTGTAACTTGATAAAGGTGGAACAAATCCTCGATAACCTTCAGGACGTGATGTTGGTGGAGGAATTCAAAAATTGTGTCCCTTTGGGGTTAAGGCCTTGCGTAGAAATCCACAACATTCTTAAAATAAGGAGAGCCTCGCGTTGTACAAGATTCTAAAAAAAAACTGGGGGTAGAATTTTTCGTTTTGGCAATAAAGTGCAGTGACAGGTGGGTTTTGAGATGTTTTTCATGGGTGGTGAGGCAGGAAATTGCACCCGATTTTGCATTCGGAAGCTTATTAATTAAACATTGGCAAATAGCCCTCTGAACCAATGACAAGGCAGGCATCTGTCCTACCACTACCTAATGGGGTCACAGCTTCTGGCGCCATATTTAAATGCCTCCTGAACACACATATTATTCTCAGCAGGCCAGCTGTGTGCAGGGAACCTTTTAGTGTGGTTCCAGTGAAGAAAAAAGCCGCTCCAAGGTACAGCACCCTCATGCCCTCACTTGTAGGGAATATCCTCTACATTAGGGGTGACACCAGGAGATCCACCAGCCTGAGGGGCTATTGCAAGAGAGGACACCCCTTCAGGTAGCTGCCTGAGGGGCAGGGGTTTAGAATAGCTCCCCATGTTTGGGGAATTAGCAGGAGATCCCACCTAAATGAAGGGGGGGGTAATCGGGGCCACCGATGGGGTTGGGCATCGAGTGAATGAAGAGGATGAATGACCTCGTCCGTTCTGTCAGGGCAACTCAATCTTCAGCTCACTCCAATCTCACATTCTCATGATGTCATCATGCACTCGAAGGGTTACACTATGCAGGGACCTCACAATATTAGTGGGGGAAATGTCACCACTGATTGTCCCATTGTCAACTTAACATCACCAGCATCTCATCTATCACATCCCACAAACTCCATTCTAAAGTTTTTAAAGTTTAAGTTTTTATTTATTAGTCACAAGTAGGTTTACATTAACACTGAAATGAAGTTACTGTGAAAATCCCCTCGTTGCCACACTCCGGCGCTCCTTCAGATATACGGAGGGAGAATTTAGCATGGCCAATGCACCTAACCAACACGTCTTTCAGACTGTGGGAGGAAAACAGAGCATTTGGAGGAAGCCCACACAGACAAGGGGAGAACGTACAGACTCTGCACAGATAGTGATCCAATCTGTGAATCAAACCCGGGTCCCTGGTGCTGTGAGGCAGCAGTGCTAACCACTGTGCCACCGTGTCGCCCAGTCCTTACTGAGGAGGGTAGAGCAGGCTTACATGCATCTCATCCGCTCTTCCATCTCTTCTCATCACATTCCATTTCACTTATCTTAGTGCAGGTGTAGCTCGCTCACAACTGAGGATGATGTCCCAAACGGAAGGAGAGATGGCTGGAATCCAGAAGCCGTCCCAATTTGAGGAGAATGCTGCTGAGTGGCAGGCAAAGACAAAGGTCACTCCTGTGGGGAAGGTGAGATCAGTCTCTCCCCGTAAGCCAATATGATGAGTCTTCCATGAGTTAATCACATCCTGGTAATCACAGTGAGTGACATGAAATGCTGTATTCAGCCTTCTCATGAACTAAATCTTTCTGCTCTCTTACAGGCAGCAGCAGTTCCAGACAGAGCCCTAGACCAACTATAAGTCCCAACCCCCAGGCCAACTCAGACAAGGAATGCTAAGGATGTATCAGAGGAAGAACCATCACTTTTGCTGTACCCTCCACCAGCACAGAAACAAACCCTGGTGGGTGCTAGTTCCAGATTAGAAAGAAGGTCACATTCTGGGAACACTTCACCGGCATGTGTGCACCCACTGAGCCTGAGTCAGATGTTCATCCTCTGCAAGAGGCTATTTCTAACATGCTGGAGACAGATTTGCCAGAGGCAGTCAACAGACTAGAGTGGAGAAGTCTGTACATGATCTGTCTAATGCCGTGACTCCAACATGCAAATATCTTGAGGCCTCCATGGGAAAGGTGGCAACTGCCTTAGAGACATTGGTCCAGCAGGTCCTGCAAATGTGTGTTCGGACCTGTACTTCATCACTATTGGCAATGGTGGGATGCATCTGTGACTTGGCATGAATGGGCTGGAGAACCTTGGATTTAGACAGGAGCCCTCAGTCACATAGGGAGGAAATCATTTGAGGCAACAGGGTGTAGCAGTAAGCAGGCTGCCTCTACCTCTGCTGGAGATGTCAGGGGTGTACCAAGACATAACTGTGATGTTTGAAGAATTATGAAAATTTGACATTACTTCTGGGTCACAGATGTTTAGTGACAGTATATATCACGCACCTCTGTAATACATTTGCTGTTCATGTGAATGGTTTCATCATTTGAAAATGCCATGCATTTGCATCAATGTGCCCCCCTATTGAGAAGGTGAGCCACGCTCCCACTCAGTGATCACCTCCCTTTATGAGCCTCACATTCATGTGATGTGCAGCAGAATCAAGATAGTTGCTGAACCGTTGTGTTATTATGTCCTCACAACCCAACATGGAGTTAGGCATGTTCAGCAGACTTGGAGAGCGAATTGTAATTGTTTCTCAAAATGAGATGGCTGCCTTCATTGCCAGTGAGAAATCTCACACCAACTGCAACATTGTCATCAAACCAGCAGACAAAGGAGGGGCCACCGTGAGACTGAACAGAATGGATTACTGCAAAGGAATGCACCGACAACTGAACAACGAGGAACACTACAGACAGTTACCCACAGATCCCATCAAGAATATACCCATCAACTCAACAGACTGATCAAGATCTTTGATCCGGACCTTCAGAGCACCCTCCGTGCTCTCATCCCACATACTCCCTGTGGTGGAGATCTCTACTGCCTCCCAAAGATACACAAGGCAAATACACCTGGCCGTCCCATTGTATCAGGCAATGGGACCCTGTGTGAGAACCTCTCCGGCTATGCCGAGGGCATCCTGAAGCCCATTGTACAAAGAACCCCCAGCTTTTGTCGCGACACTTCCTACAAAAACTCAGCACACATGCAGCAGTTGAACCAGGAACACTTCTGGTCACAATGGATGTCTCGGCGCTCTACACCAGCATCCCCCACGACGATGGCATTGCTGCAACTACCTCAGTACTAATCGCCGACAACTGCCAGTTTCCAGATGCAATTTTACAACTCATCCGCTTTATCCTGGATCACAATGTCTTCACCTTCAACAACCAGTTCTTCATCCAGACATACAGAACAGCCAAGGGGACCAAATTTGCACCTCAATATACCAACATCTTCATGCATAGGTTCGAACAAGACTTCTTCACAGCACAGGACCTTCAACCGATGTTTCTTCCTTTGGACTCATGGTGAACAATCACTGAAACAACTATATGATGACATCAACAAGTTCCGTCCCATCATCAGATTCACCATGGACTACTCTCCAGAATCAGTTGCATTCTTGGACACACACATCTCCATCAAGGATGGTCACCTCAGCACTTCACTGTATTGCAAGCCCACGGACAACCTCACGATGCTCCACTTCTCCAGCTTCCACCCTAAACACGTTAAAGAAGCCATCCCCTACGGACAAGCCCTCCGTACACACAGGATCTGTTCCGATGAGGAGGATCACAACAGACACCTATAGACGCTGAAAGATGCCCTCATAAGAACAGGATATGGCGCTCGACTCATCAGTCAACAGTTCCGATGCGCCACAGCGAAAAACCGCACCGACCTTCTCAGAAGATAAACACAGGACACGGCAGACAGAGTACCCTTCATCTTCCAGTACTTCCCCAGTGCGGAGAAGCTACGACATCTTCTCCAGAGTCTTCAACACGTCATTGATGAAGACGAACATCTCACCAAGGCCACCCCTAAACCCCCACTTCTTGCCTTTAAACAACCGCACAACCTCAACAACCTCAACATTGTCCGCAGCAAACTACCCAGCCTTCAGGAGAAGAGTGACCACAACACCACACAACCCTGCCACAGCAACCTCTGCAAGACATGCTGGATCATCGACATGGATGCCATCATTTCATGTGAGAACACCATCTACCAGGTACAAGGTACATACTCTTGCAACTCGGCCAACATTGTCTACCTGATATGCTGCAGGAAAGGATGCCCCGAGGCATGGTACATTGGGGAGATCATGCAGACGCTATGATAACAGATGAATGAACACTGCTCGACAATCACCAGGCAAGACTGTTCTCGTCCTGTTGGGGAACACTTCAGTGGTCACAGGCATTTGGCCTCTGATCTCTGGGTAAGCATTCTCCAAGGTGGCCTTCACGACACATGACAACACAGAATCACTGAGCAGAGACTGATAGCCAAGTTCCACATACGTGAGAACAGCATCAACTAGGATCTTGGGTTCATGTCACACTGTCTGTAACCCCCACGACTTGCCTGGGCTTGCAAAATCTCACTAATTGTCCTGGCTGGAGAAAATACACATCTTTTTAACCTGTGTTTAACCCTCTTTTCATTTACATTGCCTGTACCTTTAAGACTAGATTACCTGTAAAGACTCGCATTCCAACCATTATTATGTAAATTGAGTTTGTGTCTTTATATGCCCTGTTTATGAACAGAACTTCCACTCACTTGATGAAGGGGCAGCACTCCGAAAGCTATTGGTTTGTGCTACCAAATAAACCCGTTGGACTTTAACCTGGTATTGTGAGACTTCTTACTTCAAGGCCAAAGACCTGCAGCCTTGATGGTCTCTCCAAGCATACATGTATCTGAAAATTTAAGATGATGATGACTGCGTCAAGTGCTTTCACACTACATTAGCAAAGTTGTGCTGACTTTCCAAATGCTGAACTTACTGGTTGTAACAGACTTTCAGAATAATGGCATGGCACTCGGGATAGGAAGAATGCAGCCATGTCCTGTTGCCTGTACCTTACTCTTCCTGGAATCTTGTGGCATGGGCACTTTTTCCACATTATGCTTTTTCAATGGCATCATCACATGGAAGCTGACTCTCATCTCCCTCTTCAGGTTCCTACTCTTTCTGCTCTTCATCATTTGAGGAGCTCTCAGCCTCCTCTGGCAAGGGAACACCCCCTTTAAAGCGACAGGTTGACAGACCATGATAATTGAGACACCCTCTGTGGAGAGGACTGCAGAGCCCCACCTGAGTGATGCAAATATCAAAAGTGCATCTTCAGGATGCCAATGGTTTGCTTGATGATGAATCATGTTTTCTTTTACAAAGTGCTGTTATATCTGGAGAGAAAACCTGCTTGTTTGGAGAGAGACACACTGGTTTTCAGTCAGATCCTGACATTATTTTTTGAAAGATTCCATCCTGTGTTACAAATGTCTTTATTATTCTGATTGCTTTAGATAAAGATTGCAGTTTATTATTTCCATTTGACCTTACAAAGTACATGGGCCCTGGAAAAATAATTGCAATGGCATTAATCTTTCAACAAAAATGTCAAGATTTTGTTCAACACAATTCGATACAATCTACTGTTGAGAATCTGAATGCGTTTTTGTACCAAGAGCATTTGAATTATGCAGAAATTTGAATTAAACAATAGCAAAGTCAGAATTTACTGTTTAAATAATTGAATGGTCAGATCATTTTAATCAAGTAACTTTAAATTAAGATGAGTAGACTACCTAAAGGGGAATCTAAAAGAGATGAGAGAAAATCAGTGTGGTCCCTGTGAAATAATTCTTTATTTTTCTGTACTTTGAATAGATATATATCAAAAACTGAGCTGTCAATTATGGGAGCAACAAAAATATTTCTTCATAACAGAATACACAAGTAAGTATATGACAGTCGAATTAAGGAAATGAGTCATTTATAACAGGATGGATAAATCAGCCTTTGATAACAACAGTGTCAACTTGAATTTATACAATGGGCATTTTATATTCCCAGATTGGGCTTGTTGCCCCTCCCGGCACTGGTAAAATATTTGACATGATGATGTTGTGATGGATCAGCAACGCAGCATTAAAATGCCAGATTTCAATCATTTGGAAGGTGAGTGGGTCCTAAAATCATCAGCCCGCTTGCCACTAATATCCATTGATCAACTCAATTCACAATTTTTCATTCCCTGCTGCGTCTCTCGGGAATCAAGCTCAGAATTGTTACACCAGCTGTACCGAGGCAGCAGAAGGTGCTAGAAAAGATCTGGCACAGCACCAGCACCATTAGAGTCATAGGGCGTTATTTCACAATCTCACTTGGGTGAGGCTTGTAAAATCCCACCCGAGGTCAAAGGAGAATTCCGTTCTGCGAGCATCACCCACCCTGATTCCGGGGTACATGAGGCGGTAAAATTCTGCCCATAGAGTCATAAAGGTTTACAGCATGGAAACAGACCCTTCGGCCCAACTTGTCCATCTTGCCCAATTGGACAAGTTGAATGTACCATTGCTGAATGTACTAGCAGATTCCGCTTGGGAAGGTGGGCAACCTCTCTATGGGTTCTAGTTACTTTTAAAATCTTTTTTGCACCTTCAGTGAATAATGAAGAATGACTCTGAGAGCAGGAGGCTTTTACAATTCTAGCCATGGCCACAGGTTACATCCAGGCCTATAGTGCTAGGACCCACAAATTATGCAGTCAAACCAAGGTGTGGTTCATATTCCACTATGAATGTGACTGCAACAACAAAAAGTCACCACCATTTGCTTTTTGTATTAACTCAAATTCATTAGAGCTGAATATATTGTAATATCTGTAAACAGCCTTGAGAAACTGGCCCTGATAATAATTGCAAAATGGGAAGAGGAAGGGTTTGTGGTCAGGAAGCAAACTTCTTATACACCTATAATTGGCCACCTTCCCTTAGAAAGGCCATTAATTGGCCATCCGACAACGTTTTATTGGACACATAGAGATAGTGGGGGTGGGAGCAGGTAGGCTCTTCAGTTTCTGGTTCATTTCCTTCCTCTTACAAGAAATGTAACATCCAGCCCAACGCCTTTACTGTAGAATGAATGTACCCGCGAGTTTATTGAGGCCAAAATGTACACAGCACATAAGAAGGTATTGGGATGGATAATGAAAATGTTGGTCAAAGAGGTGGGTTTTAAGGAGGGACTAAAGGAAATGGGAGAGTAATCAAAGGTTAAATAGAGAATACTGTGCCAGGGCAATGCAAACCTCTGCCAGGAGCAGTACCAACCTGTGCTAAAGGCAGTGACAGCACAACCCCCAGGCATCTCCCTCTCCTGAGTGGCTATACTTGCCTTGGCAAACCTGGCAGGTTCCCTTCGACTGATATATATACCTGTTATAAACCTCACTGAGGAATATTCAGTGAGGGGGCTCATATGGTTGTGAAGATCTTTGATGATATTTAAATTTATTGAAATGTATTGAAATGAGGTTCCTGCAAAAATATTGTTATGTCACTGGTAAAAGGTGAAGAAAATTGTGAAACAAGAACTCACTGCCGAGATGCTTGTTTCCTGACGCTAGTGGGTTTTTGGGCCTGCATTGCTGTTTCTGATGATGGCTAAAGCAGACTCAAAATTCTGCACAGACGCAGGACAAGTCTTTTATCTAGGTTGCTCAAATGAGTTAGAAGACAAAAGAATTGGTTGTGTTCTGGGTTTTATCTTTGTGAGTGTTTCCCATTGTCCTTTTCTCCTAAATAAAGTTATTTCCTTCTTTGCTACATTTGTAAGGTGAAGAAAGATTTAGATTAGAAACACAAATGTTAAAGTTTAAAGACAGGAAGTGATTGTAAATTATTACTGAGAAAGAAATTACCCGCTCAATAAATAACCTTAGTTATAGATAGCAATCTCACGACGAATCAAACAGTCTCTTTGATCTTGTACTTTGTATTGAAATCCAGAAGAACCTCAAGAAGCATATTTGCACTGAAAGAATTTACTGAAGGCATGCTGCAGGACCAACAATATCAAAGACCTACATTTTCATACATTTTTTGAGCCCCTGTTGCACTTCCACCCAAATACAGATTGCAGATATTGTAACTTGTACAAAGGATATACGCCGAAACATTAGTTTTATCTGTTCCCTCCCCAGTTGCTGACTGACCTGCTGAGTGTTTTGATGAGTCCAGATTACATTCTCAAAATTCCAATTTTCTAGCCTTTGGCCCCTCATTCACCATGACTTTTCTGTAGCTACCAACCTGCTCAAATGTACTCTCACCTACAGCTATGATGCATCAGTTCCAATTAAAACCATTATGGTTATTCCCCTGATACAATCCTCCTCTCTTCTCCCTTAAGTCTACGGGACACAGATTTGAATGGATAGGATGATATGGAGATGCTGGCATAGGACTGAGGTGGGCATAGTAAGAAGTCTCACAACACCAGGTTAAAGACCAACAGGTTTATTTGGAACCATGGGCTTTTGGAGTGCTGCTCCTTCATCAGTTGAGTGATGACCTGCTGAAGGGGCAATACTCCGAAAGTTTGTGATTCCAAATAAACCTGTTGGACTTTAACCTGGTATTGTGAGACTTCTTACTGAATGGATATGGCAGACAACTGATTTAGCCATTCAGCACCAAATCCGGTTGGATCACAGGCTCCTGCACATATTTGCAAAAACTGCTCACTACTCCAGGGTTGTCCTGGGATGCAAAGGGTAAGTCCAGCATTGTTTCCTCTACTGCAAACAGTCCAACTTTACAGACAATATCACGTGTGAAAGACATGAGACAGAATTTTTACTCTCCCAAAACGGGTTCTGAGGTGGGGTGGAGGTGGAGTGTAAAATTGAATGAACGAGATTAACCACCGGGAACCTGCCCACCCAAATAAAGCCAGACCCAATTTCCCACTTGGGCAAAAGGGCCTCAGGTGGGAAATCCACCCATTCACCTATTAAGGAACCTTAAGTGGACTTGGTGGCCTTACTCTGTACCCACACCTTCCCTCCCCCCAACTTCTGATTTTCCTATCCTATCCACATTGGGTGTGGGTAGGATAGGAAAATTACATTAAATTGTTTTCCTGTCTTAAGCAGGAAGAGGGAGAGCCATACTCTCATCTCAGAGTTGAGATGACATTAGAACTGCCAAATACCACCCTCCGCCCCACAGTCTAACCCTCAGTAATTCCCCCCACCCCAACCTGTAAAATGCTCTTTCGGAGAATCAATGCAGACTCAATGGGCTGAATGGCCTTCCTCTGCACTGTAGGGATTCTATGGTTCTAATGCATCACGACTGGCACACATTGAGCAAAGGGATAAGGCTCGTCAGCCCCAAATCCAATAATAATCTGCACATTCAGTGTAATAGCAAACTACTGCAGATGCTGGATCTGAAACAAATGACAAAGGGTCATCCAGCCTCAAAACTCCACAGATGCTGTCAGACCTGCTGAGATTTTCCTGAATTTTCTGTTTTTGTTTGGTGGTTCTAGCATGTAAACAAAGTTTGACCTTCAGTTATGACAGAGACTTTTGTTGTAAACGTGCTACAATGAGCTCAGAGATGTTGATGTCAGTTGTAACACCCTTACTGCTTGTCATATTGGTTGCAATCAGCTAACTTAACACATAAAAGATCAATTCTGGAAGTTTTCACATCTGGAAGGTTTAGTATTATATTGGCCAGTGCATTTATCAGCGAGCAATTATAAGACCATAATACCATAAGAACATAAGACATAGGAGCAGAATTAGGCCAGTCGGCTTTTCAAGTCTGCTCCGCCATTCAATCATGGCTGATTTTTTTCTCATCCCCATTCTCCTGCCTTTTCCCCATAACCCTTTATTAACCAAGAACCTATCTCTATCTTAAAGACATTCAATGACTTGGCCTCCACAGCCTTCTGCAGCAAAAAGTTCCACAGATTCACCACTCTCTTCCTCATCTCTGTTTTAAAGGATCTTCTCTTTAGCCTGAGGTTGTACCCCCTGGTTCTCGTTTTTCCTATTAGTGAAAACATCCTCTCTATCCAGGCCTTGCAGTATCCTGTAAGTTTCGATAAGATTCCCCCTCATCCTTCTAAACGCCAATGAGTACAGACCCAGAGTCCTCAATTGTTGCTCATACGAAAAGCTCTTCATTCCAGGGATCATTTTTGTGAACCTCCTCTGGGCTCTTTCCAAGGCCAGCACATCCTTCCTTAGATTCGGAGCCCAAAACTGCTCACAATACTCCAAAGGCGTCTGATGAGACCCTTATACAGCCTCAGGAGTACATCCCTGCTCTTGTATTCTAGCCTTCTCAACATGAATGCTAACAATGCATTTGCCTTCCGAACTGCTGACTGAACCTGCATGTTAACCTTAAGAGAATCTTGAACGATGACTCCCAAGTCTTTTTGTGTTTCTGATTTCCTAAGCATTTTCCCATTTAGAAAATAGTTCAAGCCTTCATTCCTTCTTCCAAAGTCCATAACCTCATACTTTTCCACATTGTATTCCAACTGCCACTTTTTTGCTTGCTCACTTAACCTGTCCAAATCCTTCTGCAGCCTCCCTGCTTCCTCAATACTACCTGTTCCTCTACATATCTTTGTATCATCTGCAAACTTAGCAACTGTGCCTTGAGTTCCTTTGTCCAAATTGTTAATGTATGTTATGAAAAGTTGTGATCCCAGCACCGACCCCTGAGGCACACCACTAATCCCCAGCTGCCATTCTGAGAAAGACCCCTTTATTCCACTCTCTGCCTTCTGCCAGTTAGCCAATCCTTTTTCCATGCCAGGATTTTACCCTTAACACCATGGGCACCTAGCTTATTTAACAGTCTCCTATGCAGCACCTTGTCAAAGGCCTTCTGGAAATCTAAATAAATCATCTCCTTTATCTAACTTCCTTGTTACCTCCTCAAAGAACTCAGACAGATTTGTCAGACATGACCTTCCCTTGCCAAAGCCATGCTGACTCAGTCCTATTTTATCATGCATTATCATTATGGAAAAGATTGATTTACAATCATGTTAAACCTTTAGAGTCCAGTGTCAAAGTTAGCTCTCTAATCCAATTAGTAAATGAAAATCGGTTAGCACACTTTGGAAATGTGTACTAGTATGTACAGCTTTAAAGTTCATTATTGGTATATTTTGATGGTGAACATTTCCAAAATGTAATTATTTAGTCTTGTCGTTAAAGGCCTGAGGTGGAGGTATTGAGCATTTGATAACAGATATTGCAGCAAATATGTGAGTTAGGTTTTAAAAATGTGTTAAGACTACACTAATGAGGTTGCCAGGGGTTGAATGGATTTCGGATAGTGCAAGGAACTCTTGTAAATGTCTTTGCCCCGAACTTGCCTTAACATGAAATGTGTGCTAAGCAAACTACAGAGAAATTTTTCGTGCATCTGTTTAATCAATTGCGCAAGCCAACATTTCAAGCTCAATCTAACAGACACAAAAACAGCTGAACTTTAGAATGCTTTTGGAAACCTTTTTCTCTTCAAGATGATCATTTGTTCCATTAGCTAAACAGTGAAGGTGTTCAGGATATATTTTATTTTGTGAATCAAAGTGCAACCTAGAACTTGCACATCATTTTGCAGGCAAATGTACCATGGGAAAGAAACTGGAACATGGGGCAGAACTCTTCTCTTCCAGATTCTGCCCATTCCTCACACATGGTAAATTGCAACCAGTAATTTTGTGTCTGTGTCCACGTCCCATCCCAATGTCAGTTTTGAAGATGTGCCTGAAAAGTTTGCTAGCAAGAACCAGATTTAATTCTAGCTTAAGGCTGCAAATGGGTCACATAATTTGAGACTTAAACTCCAGTTGATTCTGGAAGGATCTGGATCCATTTGAATTGGGATCTGACCAGTAAAGAGCAAAGCATTTAGATAACATTAAGTTTGGTCCAGAGCAGCCTGTGACATCCCCCTACCCACTTGCTTTCATACAGAGTATTTTACAAACTCTGACCATCTCAAAGTACTTTACAACCAATGAAATATTTCTGAATTACAGTATGTTGTAATGTAAGAAACACAGAAGTAAATTTGTACACAGCAAACTCCCAAAACAGCAATGTGATAATAACCAGATAATCCTTGTCTAACATTGATTGAGGAATAGATTTAGCCTGGAAACCACAGCTGACTCCCCTGATTTTCTTTGAAATTGTGCCATGGGATCTTTCACGTTTACATTAAAGAAAGCATGACCTTGGTTTAACATCTCATCTGAAAGATGTACCTCCAAGGGTGCAGCACTGCAGTGTCAGCCTAAACTTCGTGCTCAAGTATCTGGAGTGGCATTTGAACCACAACCTTCTGTCTCCTAAGCTAAAGCACGATCACAGCTGACAGCATGGAACAGTAACAAACTCTTCTGACATCTTGCCAGCCCTGCAGAGTAGGTGTCCCTGTGACATCACTTTGAATCTGGTGCCTGCCTTGAGATCTGCATTGGTGTCAAGGACATCAACTAAATTTCTGTGTTCTTTTCTTTAACTTTACAAATGGAATAAAGGAACCTAATAGACCATAAATCAATGCGTGTTGTGGGAGAGAGCCCAGAAAGCAACAGGAGTTCAGAAAAAAGTTTGAAGAGAGGAAAGAAGCCCATAGAGGAGAGGGAGTTCAGAGAGAGAGATGGGGCCCATAAAGCAGAAGGAGTTTGAAGAGCGTGAGAGTCCATAATGGAGGAAGAGTTTAGAGAGAGACAGAGAGCCTATGAAGTAGTGGGTGTGTCAGCTATTTACCATTTATATAGATGATCTGGAGGAGGGAACCGAGTGCAGGGTGTCGAAATTTGCTGATGACACCAAGATTGGGGGAAAGGCAAATTGTGCGGAGGGTGTGGAGAGTCTGCAGAAGGATCTAGATAGGCTGGGCGAATGGGCCAGGAAATGGCAAATGGAATTTAATGTTGGCAAGTGTGAGGTGGTCCACTTTGGTAGGAAGAATGGTAGGAAGGACTATTACTTACGTGGCGAAAAACTGCAGCAGGCGACGGTGCAGAGGGACCTCGGGGTCCTTGTGCATGAGTCGCAAAAACCCAGCTTGCAGGTGCAGCAGGTGGTCAGGAAGGCGAATGGGATGCTGGCCTTCATCGCGAGGGGGATTGAATATAAAAGTAGGGAGGTCTTGCTGCAGCTGTATAGGGCATTGGTGAGGCCGCAGCTGGAGTACTGTGTGCAGTTTTGGGCGCCGCACCTGCGCAAGGATATTTTAGCCCTGGAGGGAGTGCAGAGGAGGTTTACTAGGCTGATACCGGAGTTGAGGGGATTGAGCTATGAGGAGAGGCTGAATAAACTGGGCTTGTACTCGTTAGAGTTTAGAAGAATGAGGGGAGATCTCATTGAGACGTATAAGATGATGAATGGGATGGATAGGATAGAGGTGGAGAGACTCTTCCCGCTCAAAAAAGACAGTAGGACTAGGGGGCACAGCCTCAAGATAAAGGGGAGGCGGTTTAGAACGGAGTTGAGGAGGAACTTCTTCACTCAAAGGGTGGTGAATCTCTGGAATTCTCTGCCCGTTGAAGTGGTGGAGGCTGCCTCGCTAAATATTTTTAAGAAGCGGGTTGATGGGTTCTTGATAAGAGAGGGGATTAAGGGTTATGGGGAGAGGGCGGGAAAGTGGAACTGAGCCACGACAGATCAGCCATGATCTTATTGAATGGCGGGGCAGGCTCGAAGGGCTAGATGGCCTACTCCTGCTCCTATTTCTTATGTTCTTATGTTCTTATGTGTTCAGAGAAAGAGAAAGTGACCATAATGCTAGAGGACCATAATGGTGGGAAAAGGAGCCCATAAACCAACAGGAGTCTAAAACAGAGAGCCCACGAAGCTGTTTGGTGAATCCGTAAAGTAGCAGGAACTCAGAGGGACAGAGAGAGCCCGGAAAGCAGTGGGAGTTCAGCAAGATGGAAAGCACCTATAATGTTGTGGGAGTTTGGTGAAAGAGAAAGAACCCTTAAAGCTTCAGGAGTTTGGTGGGAAAGAGAGAGCCCATAACACAGTAGGAGTTTGGAGAGAAAGCCCATGAAACTGCAGGAATTTGGTAAGAGAGTCAGGAGTTTACAGATAAAATCTAAAAGAGATTATAAGTTGATTAATTTGTAATTTTAGACCTTTCTGGACTGAGGACAGAGGAAACAAATGGTGAGTAACAGCTGAGTTATTATAATTCGTGATACTATAGTAAACTTTTTGTATAAAGTTTATGGTTTGCCAGTGTAGCTCAGCCATATGGAATGTGCATCCTGCAGGATGTGAGAAGTCATGCAGGGACAAAGTGTCCTTGATAACTACATCTGCAGGAAGTATCACCAATTGCAGGAACTTGAGCTCCGTGTTGCAGAACTAGAGCGGTGGCTGCAGTCACTGTGATGCATTTGCAAGACTGAGGATTACATGGGAAGCATGCTTTTGTGAGTTGGTCACACCTCAGCAAAGAAGTACACAGGCAGAGAGAGAATGGATGGCCATCAGAGTATCTAAGAGAAACAGGCAGATAGCTTCAGTGGATTCCTGCTCTATCTCACTCTCTAACCATTTTTCCATTTTGCTTGTGTGTGTGATGTTCCTCAGAGGACTGTAACAAAAGCCTCAGCTACGCAGGAGAGGAGAAGGAAGAGTAGGACTGCTATAGTGGTAAGGGATTCCATAGTTAGGAGGGCAGATAGTTTTTGTGGCCATAGATGAGTCTTCAGGATGGCATGTTGCCTCCCTGTGCCAGGGTCCAGGACATCATTTTGGGGAAGTTGAACAGCGAGAGGTTGTGGTCCCATTGGAACAAATGACAAAGGTATAAAAAGGGATGAGGCCCTGAAAACAGATTTTAGGGAGTTAAAAAAGGAATTAAAAAGCAAGAGCAATAATCTTAGAATTACTTCCAATGCCATGTGCTAGTGAGAATAAGAATAGGAAGACTGACCAGTTCAATGCATGAGTGGAGAAATGAACTGAAGAACATCGATACCCCACAAAGCTATGTCCTCAGCCCCTTACTATACTCCTTATACACGTGTGACTGTGTGGCCAAATTGCCCTCCAATCAATTTTCAAATTTGCTGATGACACCACCATAGTGGGTCAGATCTCAAACATTGATGAGACAGTACAGGAAATAAATAGGGAACTTAGTGAACTGGTGCGGTGACAATAATCTCTCCCTAATGTCAACGAAACAAAGGAAGCAGTCATCAACTTCAGGAAGCGTAGTGGAGGGCATGCCCCTGTCTACTTCAATGAGGATGAAGTGGAAATGGTCGAGAGTTTCAGATTTCTAGGTGTCCACAAAACCAACAACCTGCCCTAGTCCCTCCATGCTGACTCTATAATTAAGAAAAGCCAACCAATGCCTCTAGTTTCTCAGGAGGCTAAGGAAATTTGGCATGTCCACTTTGACTCTACAGATGCACCACAGAAAGCATCCTTTCTGGTTGTATCTCAGCTTGGTATGGCTCCTGCTCTGTCCAAGACTGCAAGGAACTACAAAAGGTCACAAATGTAGCCCAATCCATCATGCAAACTAGCCTCCCATCCATTGACACTTCCCACTGCCTCAGAAAAGCAGCATAATCAAGGACCCCTGCACCCTGAACATTCTCTCTTCCACCTTCTTCTGTCGAGAAAAAGATATAAAAGTCTGAGGGCACGTTCCAACCGACTCAAGAACAGCTACTTCCCTGTTGCCATCAGACTTTTGAATGGACCTACCTTGCACTAATTTGATCTTTCTCTATACCATAGCTATGGCTGTAACACTACATTTTGCGCTCCCTCCTTTCCTTCTCTATGTACAGTATGCTTTGTCTGTATAGCGCAAGAAACAATACTTTTAACTGTATACTGATACATGTGACAATAATAAATCAAATCAAATCAAGAAGTATGAGGGAAGGCTTTAGCTTTCTAAGGCAGTGGGACCACATCTGAGGAAGGAGTGAGATTAATGTCCTCAGAAGAAGTTTGTTAGTGCTGGTGGGCAGGGTTTAAACTAGATTGACAGGGGGATGGAAACCTGAGGAGAAATTCCCAATGGAGAGGAGAAAATCTACCTGTTGGGAAATAGAGAAGTAGTAACTGATAATGAGGATAAATCAAAGAGTAATGTCAATATAAATAGAATACTTAGAGAGCTTGACAGAATAGAGCAGGGATTACTGGTAAGGATGAGAATTCCTGGATGTGTTCAAAATAATCTTCTGCAACAGTATGTTTCCAGTCCAGTGAGAGGGCAGGCACTGTTAGACCTGGTTCTGAGGAACGAGATTGCCCAAGTGGATCAAATATCAGTGGGACAGTGACTGTTGTATCACAAGGTTTAGGTTGACATTGGAAAAGGACAATGAACAATCCAGGGCAGGGATAGTTAATTGGGGGAAAGCTAACTTTGATAGGCTGAGAATGCATCTGAGTCGAGTGAATTGGAATCAAATGTTGGGAGTAAAGACAGTGACTGAACAATGGACCATCTTCAAAGAAAAGGTATTGCAGGCAATTCCAAGGGATATTCCCTTGAAGGGGAAAGGGAGGACAAATACATCAAGAACACCCTAGATGATGAGATAAATAGAGGTGAAAATAAAAAGAATTATGTGTATGACATGTGTCAGGTGAAAATACAATGAAGAATCAAACGGAATATTGAAGGATCAGAAGGGAAGTGAAAAAACTAATAAGAGAAATGAGGAGAGAGTATGAAATAAAACTGGCAGCTAATATAAACGGGATACCTAAGGTCTTCTATAAGTATATACATAGTAAAAGTGTGGTAAAAGAGAGAGTGAGATTGATTTGGGATCAAAAGGAAACTTGCACGTGGAGGCAAGTGAAGTAACGGAGGTTATTAAACAAATACTTTACTTTGTCTTTACAAAGAAAGAAGATGCCTCTCATGCTGAGGTGAGTGAGGAGATAACTGATACACTCAAAGAATTTACAATTAAGTGGAGGAGCTCTTAGAAAGGCTATTTTTACTTAAAATTGATAAGGTACAAAGACCAGATGAGATGTGTCAAAGGGTACTGAGAGGAGTGAGAGAGGAAATTGCAGAGGCATTAGTGATAATCTTCCAGTCTTCTTTAGTCACAGGGGTGGTGCCAGAGGGTTGGAGAGTTGTGAATGTTCAAAGGGGGTGCAGTAATAATTATATAATGAGTCAGTTTGATTTTATGACAGGGAAATTTCTGGAAACTATAGTCACTTAGACATGTGCATGATAATTAAGGAAAACCAGCATGGATTCATTAAGGAAAAAGATATATTTAACTAACTTGCTGGAGTTTTTTGAGGTGGTAACAGAGAAGGTCGATAAGGTCAACACTATTGATGTGGTGTATGTGGATTTTCAAAAGGCATTTGATACACTGCCACACAACAAACTTGCAGTAAAATTCTAATTCAAGGAATAAAAAGGAAAGTAGGCACTTGGAGAAGAAATTGACTGAGTGACAGTCATGATAAAAGCAAATTACTGCAGATGCTGGAATCCGAAACCAAAAGAGAAAATGCTGAAAAATCTCAGCAGGTCTGGCAGCATCTGTAAGGAGAGAAAAGAGCTGACGTCTCAAGTCCAGGTGACCCTTTGTCAAAGCTCAAACAGAGTAGTGATAAATGGTTGTTTTTTGGATTGGAGGAAGGTTTGTAGCAGAGTTCCACAGGGATCAGTGTTGGACCCTTTCTCTCCCTGGCATATATTAATGATCAAGGCTATGGTGTTCAGGGTATAATTTCAAGATTTGCGGATGATACAAAGATATAGTCGGCACGATGGCACAGTGATTAGCATTACTGCCTCACAGCACTAGGGACCCTGGTTCAATTCCCGGCTGAGGTCACTGTCTGTGTTGAGTTTGCACTTTCTCTCCGTGTTTGCATGGGTTTCCTCCGGGTGCTCCAGTTTCCTCCCACAATCTGAAAGATGTGCTGGTTATGTGCATTGGCCATGCTAAATTCTCCCTCAGTGCACCTGAACAGGCATTGGAGTGTGGTGACTATGAGATTTTCACAGCATATTCATTGCATTGTTAATGTAAGCCTAATTGCAACACTAATAAATAAAAACTAAAGAAAGCTAGGATTGGAAACGTTGTTAACTGTGATGAGGAGAGCTTGAACTTTAAGAGGGTATAGTCATGTTGGCAGACTGGACAAACAAGTGATGGATAAAGTTCAATGCAGTGAAGTGTGAGGTGATTCACTTGGCAGGAAATGCCTCTGGAGTTGGCATGACTTTGAAAGCCTGGCTTTGGTTACTCTGATGACAGGTTGAGCCCTCCCATATACACACATAGCAAACACAAATGGGCACATATCCGTAAGGTTCAAGAACACGCCCTGTTCAATGAATCAGAGTCTAATTGCATATTTTGTAGACATATAAGACCTCAAAGCTTAAAAGCATGTTGCATTTACCTAAACAGTACAGGTTTGGGCTTTTATTCATACAGGGTGTGACTGCAGATTCAGCTCAACACAGCTGTTCCACAGCTTCAGTAGATACAGATTCCAACAAACTTATAATTCATTAAATACTGCATGACTCTTATAAATTAATCAAATACACGGGTGCTGATATAATAAACATAATGAATAGAACCGCAAAGAAGGAGAGAAGGCACACAGCCAGCTCAACAAACTCATAACATGAAGTGAAAATTTCTACATTAAGGTGTAAAGGGAAACCAAGTCTAGAGTGCAATGCCACGGACTTTGGAGTTGTATATCATTAAGGTCAATTTTTACTTGTCTCACAGTGCCAGGGACCTGAGTTCAATTCCGGTCTCAGGTCGCAGTCTATGTGGAGCTTGCACGTTCTCCCTGTGTTTGCTTGGGTTTCCTCTGGGTGCACTGGTTTCCTCCTGCAGTCCAAAGATGTGCAGGTTAGGTTGATTGGCCGTACTAAATTGCCCCTTAATGTCAGGTGGATTAGCAGGGTAAATATGTGGGGTTACAGGGCCTTGTTGGGATTGTGGTTGGTACAGATTCAATGGGCTGAATATTCTCTTTCTGCACTGTAGGGATTTTATTCTATGAATTTTTTTGAAAGCCAACCTGTTGACCTTGTTCTTTATTCTTTAAAGGTTGCAGGGTTAGGGTGACATCTGTTAATTGGATAGATAAAAATATAAGTTCTTGTACAAAGCATGGAACAATAAGTTTGTTCAAATTTTGTGGAACATCTGTTCCAACTTGACAGGTTTTGTTGTGCTTGAAAGAAAAACAGATGAGATATACGTTGTGAAACTTTTACTCTACAAAAAAAATCTGAATTCCAACCTGCAGGAGGGAGTGAAAGGGGAGAACAGATGGATTGAGGATAAGGGGCTAAAGAGAGAAGGAGAATGGGAAGAAAAATTGTTGAAACAGAGGATGAGGAAGAAGAGAAAAGGAAAGACGTAGAAGAGAACGAAGGAGAGTGAGAAGAGGAGAAGGGAACAAAGGAGGGTAAACAGTAGCTGTGGAAACATAAATAAAAGCAAAGTATCATGAACGTTGAAAATCTGAAATAAAAACAAAATGCTGGAAAATTTCAGCAGGTCTGGCAGCTTCTGTGGATGAAGAAACTCAGTTAACATACCTCAGAGAAGTGGAAAATTGAGGTGTGATATATTTTAATGGCAAGACATTATGTTTTTTCACCAATAGTGCCCACAGACCCACCACCCAGCCTTCTCCTTCATCTGGGAGTTCAAGACATAGAGTAAATATAAACATTACTGTCATTCCACAGCTAACACAAACAACATCTTCAGTTATTACCTTTATATTGCAAAGCTTCTTTATACTCAAAGCACTTAACTCTACAATAAAACTTCTTTTATCTGGCAGTTACAATATTCATTGGATCAATAAATCCTGCTATGCTTCTTGTGTCACATCTGGTATATAGGCCATCGTTCTGGACCATATTCCTAAAACTGTAACACATATTGGAAAGTTTATGAGGTAATAACAAAGGGGGTTTACTTATTTTTTAAAGATGGGGGCAGACACGTTGGGCTGAATCACCTTTCCCTGTTCCTGAGATTTATGTTCATACATATTTTTAAACTTTAAATGTCTAATAGCAGCTGTCTGCAAACTATTTAAAGACTTCTTTTTAAGATCGGATTCAACTTGTGTAAATCCTGGCACGGAAGAAAGAGGGAAATTTCAACTGTCATGATACAAAACTGTTTATCTCTAGATTAAAAAGGTGCCTCTGCTTAACTGGAATGTTATCTCCCTGGCAGACTATTCACCTGCATTTTTGTGTTCCGTGTTGCCCCAGTTTAAGGTAAATTGATTGATGTTTTCAATTCCATATTATATGACGTCCATAATATAACTCACCCAGGCACTGTTTTTTTTAATTTTTAAAGCTGGCATGTTTATGATTTCCATGCTCATAGATAAATTATATGCTTAATTATTTCCCCAATGTAACTCACACTGCACTGATATTAGAGGTGTATCATGGAGAAGCTTTACACTGAAACTAATTATTTGCATTTATAACAAAGTAACATGAAACTATTTGAAGTTTTTGACATTACAAAGAATGGAGATGTTTTCCATTGTCTACATCTCTCCTGTTGTAATTAGTATGATAAGAAGTTGTCCAGAACAAAAATACAGCAGATACTGAAGATCTGAAACATCAACAGAAAGTGCTGGGAACACTCGACAGTTTGGACAGAATCAACAGAATGAAAACAGTTAATATTTCAGGCTGATGACTGTTCTCATTTTAATTTGATTTGATTTGATTTATTATTATCATATGTATTAACATACCGTGAAAAGTTTTGTTTCTTGTGCATTATACAGACAAAGCATACTGTTCGTAGAAAAGAAAAGGAGAGAGTGCAGAGTATAGTATTACAGTCATAGCTAGGGTGTAGAGAAAGATCAACTTAACGCAAAGTAGGTCCATTCAAAGGTCTAATGGCAGCAGGGAAGAACTGTTCTTCAGTCAGTTGGTAACTTCAAACTTCTGTACCTTTTTCCTGATGGAAAACAGTGTGTCCAGGGTGCGTGGAGTCCTTAATTATGCTGGCTGTTTTGCCAAAGCAGTGGGAAGTGTAGACAATATCAATGGATGGGAGGCTAGTTTGCATGATGGATTGGGCTACATTCATGACCTTTTGTAGCTCCTTGCAGTCTTGGACAGAGCAGGAGCCAAACCAAGCTGTGATACAACCAGAAAGAATGCTTTATATGGTGCATCTGTAAATGTTGGTGAGAGTCACAGCTAACGTGCCAAATTTCCTTAATCTTCTGAGAAAGTAGAGGTGTTGGTAGGTTTCCTGAACTATAGTGTTGGCATGGGGGGACCAGGACAGGTTGTTGGTGATCTGGACACCTAAAATCTTGAAATTTTTGACCCTTTCCACTTTGTCCCCATTGATGTAGACAGGGGCGCGTTCTCCCCCAAGCTTCCTGAAGTCAATGACAATTGCCTTCATTTTGTTGACATTGAGGGAGAGATTATTGGCGCCTTACCAGATTCTCTATCTCATTCCTGTACTCTGTCTCGTCATTGTTTGAGATCTGACCCACTACGGTGGTGTTGTCAGCAAACTTGAAAATCAAATTGAGGGGGAATTTGGCCACACAGTCATACGTGTATAAGGAGTATAATAGGGGGCTGAGAACACAGCCTTGTAGGGCACCAGTATTGAGGATGATTGTGGAAGAGGTGATGTTGCCTATCCTTACTGATTGTGGTCTGTGAGTTAGGAAGTTTGGGATCCAGTTGCAGAAGGAGGAGCCGAGGACCAGAGTTTGGAGATGAGTTTTGTCAGAAGAGTGGTGTTGAAGGCTGACCTGTAATCAATAAATAGAGTCTGACATAGAAAGTTTGTTTGCCGTTGATCTGTAAAATGTATTGCTGGACAACTGAAAGCAACATACAACACTCAAAGAATTAAAGTAACTAAATAGTTCTAGCAATTATTCATTTTATTCTCTTCTGTCCAATACCACCAGCCACAAGCTGTTACCTGAACATGCAATAATGTTGTTTAACCTCTCCATTCAACCCCACACGTTTATTTCCAATCACTAGCACAAACGTGGCAGTTGAACAAATTACCATTCATTTACATCTTGCAATAATAAATTGAACAGCAACAGCAGCAGGAGGATATATAGGGATAAGGACAATGTATATATCTCATTTGATATCAGCCATGTCCTTTGTCAGAAAAGTTCAATTGCCACTGCAGAAATATCTGCTGGAATTTTACCAGGAATTGGGGCAGGCAAGGCTTGCAGAATTGAATTCCCTGTTGGCTTTGGTGGGATTTTACAAGTCTCACTCAAGCAAGATTATAAAATACCAATCAAGTCTATGCTGTGCTTCAGTGTAGCACTGCGGGGGTGCTGCATTATCAGATGTTCTGTCCTTCGGCAAAGATTTCAAACTGAGGTATCGTTCTCCACTCTCAAGTCAATATAAAAGATCTCATGATGTCATTTTGAAGAACAGGGAAGATCTCCCTGATGTCCTTGTTAATGCTGCAGCTTTATAAGACCCTTGTCAGACTCCACTTGGAGTACTGTGCGCAGTTCTGGTCGCCTCACTACAAGAAGGATGTGGAAGCTATTGAGAGGGTGCAGAGGAGATTTACAAGGATGTTGCCTGGATTGGGAGGCATGCCTTATGAGGATAGGTTGAGGGACCTAGGTCTCTTCTCTCTGGAGAGACGAAGATTGAGAGGCAACCTGATAGAGGTTTATAAAATGTTGAGAGGAATAGATAGGGTGGATTCTCGGAGGCTATTTCCCAGGGCTGAAATGGTCGCTACGAGAGGACACAGGTTTAAGGTGCTGGGGAGCAGGTACAGGGGAGATGTCAGGGGTAAGTTTTTCACTCAGAGGGTGGAAAGTGAGTGGAATCAGCTGCCGTCAGTGGTGGTAGAGGCGAACTCGCTAGGGTCTTTTAAGAGACTTCTGGATGAGTACATGGGATTAAGAGTTAAAGATAGGCCTGGTAGGTATGGATATGATTGGCACAATTTGTGGGCCGAAGGGCCTGTTTGTGCTGTAGTGTTCTATGTTCTATGTCCTGGCCAATACTGATCAATTTAGTGATACTAAACAGCATCACTAAATTGGATTGAGGGTAAATTTTGCAAAGATGGGGCTGTGGTCTGGCTGCCCCACAGTGTTAATATGCTGTGAGCGGCCTTAATAAAGTGAGGGACAGGTAGGCCCTCCTTCGAGTGTAGCCAGTGAATCTAATTAGCCAGTAGCTTGTGATCTAGCAGCACCAGAATACAATGCTGGGACTGTAAGAAGTTCCAAGAGGAGCTAGAAGATGTCTCCAGGAACTAAGGTAAGTCTGGATGTTTTGGACAGGCACACTTTCACAACCCCAGTGAGGAGAGGCAGGTAGGTGGGTATGTCTGATTTTAGAGGGTGGGAGTAGGCACAAAGGGGGGGATAACATTTAGGAGGTGCCCATGATGGGAATAGGGGACCCACTAAATGAGGGTCCTCTGCTGATCGAACAGTGCGGCGGGTTGGGCTGGGCAACATCGGGGCAGCTGTTATGCGGGATTCCCACTGGGCGGCCAGGACTCCGCACACCTCCCAGCCTAGGTTTATCAGTGTCAACTGATTTGCACTGAAAATCAGCATGGCAATGATTAGCATGCGTTACCATAGCTTACCATATCATTCGCCGGTTCGTGACTGAATTCTGCCTTCCAGCTAGTGTCACACATGCCCCCACCAGCACCTCCTCCAAGTGGGTGTGGGGATGGGAAGGTGGGAAGGCCAGGAGGCCAGCAATGTTCTTGTTGGGGGGTTGGGGGGGGAGCGTGGAGAAAGGAGCGATTAGGCTAACAATGTCCGTTGGGGTGGCGGGGGGGTGGTGGTGAGAGGTCAGCAGTCAGGTCAGCAATGTCCGTGGCAGACAGTGGGGTGGGGTTGGGGGTGGGGGTGGGGGTGGCGGGGTGAGGGTGCGGGAGGCCAGCAATCTCAATGCGGGGAAGGCTTATTTAGCGACCTCCCAGAGATCACTGCATGTGCAGTGGTCCGCTCAGCATGCTGATATAGGCAGAGGGCACTGGTGTGCACCATTTATCGCATGGTTCACACTAGTACCCTCTGCAACGCACAAACTGTGGGAGATTCATTTTGAAAACAATGAGATTTACTCCAGTTTTCATACAAATTTGACACTTAGAAATTTTTGAGGGAAAATCACCCCCCTCCCCAAATCTTGGGGCAGAGCAGCTGTCATATCCCACCCTCCATATCCCACCCTCCCTTCAATGTACAACCCAAAAGAGAACAATGTCCTGATTTTACCCCGAGAAAATTGTTAGAACAACATGCACTTTCCTCATTCTTCTGAGACAGCTGGGGGAGTAAAATGGTTATCATTCAATTCCCAAGCTGTTCATATATAGATGGACTGATTCTCTCTGTCACATCTATAACACATTTTGCAACAGCAGAGTTCAATTAAGATTCTGAAACTGCTGGCAAGATATTTGCCGTGCTTAATTCTTGGAGTGGGTCCAACAGACTTGTGTTGACTCATATGTAATCTTTTCTGAAGAACCTCTGTACCTGGGCACCGCTTGAACCCTTTTATTATTATAGATCTGGTTTTTGGAAAGCACACTTTACGCTGACCTCTACTTTTCATTGAGCTACTATAAAAAAAAGTAAGGCACATTTCCAGGATAGATGCACTGCTGGCACTGGCCCCAGCTGGGTAAGTGGGATACTGGGAATAGGGAGAATAGGCCTTTCAACTATCCCTCATCCAGTGTACAAACAGCAATTTTATCTGTCTGGAACCTGTTGCAATGCACTAGGTCCCAGTGTAGATTTCATTGCAATGTCCTCTAAATGTTCACAGTTGATGTACCATTGATACATTTTCCAGTGTTTTGTGCTAACACAGTGCTGAAGTTATTGAGTGGTCATTTAGAAAGGGTGCTGCATTGAAAACACTTTCAGTCATTTTGGGGATTGCACTGTCTAACTATTATCTGCAGAAGTTTGTTTCATTGCAGCACTTATTTTTGAGTTATTTTGCATTTTTATTCTGCTGCTGCTGAGGCTTTTGGTCTCGTGTTGGTATTGTTTTTCAATCCATTTCTGACAATCTTGAATTCGCATTCCAGTAAATATGAGCCAACTCCTGGGGTTAGATTTGTCAGGGAACATTCTGAGGTTGACTGTTCCCAGTGGTTGGCAGCTAATTCGGGTGGTTAAGGCATCAATTAGGGACAACATTGCTGCATTGCTGAAACTTTCCCACCCACAGAGTGGCCTGTGCTGCACACAGAGATCATCAGCTCACTGGAGACCTTTGAAGGCTGAGGGAGGGAGCATTTGAATGAGAAAGGCCATTCTGCAATGGTGGGACAGCACGGATGTAAGGCCACAATAGCAATGGTGCCTGATCCTGCAGAGAAGAGTTCCCTCTGTCCTGATAACCCGAGCAGTTTTGGGGGTCTTCAGTGCAGCCCGCCTGTGTGGGTCAGAAAGGGTGCCCCCATGCCCATGGTCCCCAACCTGCCTCAGCAGTGCTGTCCTCTTCCAGTGGAACTGCCAAGCTGCCAGCCCTCAGATTGGCTCTGCAGAGTGAGTAGCTACCAGCCCAGAGATGGTCAATTAGGAGGCTGCCTCTGTGGACTCATTTGGCCAATTATCAGGATCCTGAAGCCCGGGGAAAATCCAACTCCCTAATCCAGCTATTCACTTCAGGATGACTCAGCTGGTGGATCAAATGTTTATGCAACTCCAAACTACCCAACAGAGTATCTGCCAAACCAGGAAAGCTGCAGAGAACTGTAAAACCTCTCAGGCTGGAGTTTGGACATGTAATGAATATTGTCAATATAATTTATCATTTAAGTATAGTGAGGTGCTGCTCAAGAGCCACAGACTGCATTGGGAGAGGTTAATGTGTTTTGCTTTATAAATTTGACCTGTTCATGTACCTTTAAAAAAATCATGAATTTAATTTTTGGGAACAATGTAGCATTTCAATGTATACAGCAGGTGACAGATGCCTTGTTTGCCATGACAACCTCATTCATCAGTTTCTCCTTGGAAAGCCATTAGCAATACATAGAAACACATGGCACTTATTTCTGTGTGGTAACGTAAGAACATAAATGACCAATAAGGCAAATGGGATTTTGATGCCATTTTACTAGATGCAGCATTTGCTGAGGGTACTCTGCTAGTAATATCTAAAATAGCATGACAGGAGAAGTGCTAAAATAGTTATGAGGTCAGCAGGGGCAAGAGGTTTCTTTGAACACTGTAAGAATAATATGGGCTACTCTCTTCCGAGCTAAGCAACCATCCTATCCCCTAATCTGAGATTGCACTTTATGCCAGGATCTCTCTCCCAGTTGACAGAGTTGTCCTCTGGGCTTCAGGCTCTTGTGTCACAGTGAGTCAAGATCTTCCACTCACTGACAGCATGTTAGCGAGGCTCAATCCTTGAAATGCCCGTCTGCTTTGTCCATCACCCGCCAGATAAATAAAACGTACCCTTTTGTTTATTTTATTCTTTAAGCCTCTAGTTCATTAGTATTGTATATTCTGTACCTTGGAGATATACAGAGATTGCATAGCTGCTTATATGTGCAGAACAGGAACTTATTCACAAGAATTTTCTTTTAATATCTGCTCCATGCTTAGAGTTTCTGCTTTCAGCAATTTCTGCAATTTGTTTCCTTTTGTCTGAGCTCACAGCCAGGCTTAACAAATCAAATACAGTGAACATCTCAAATAAACAGACTCACATAATCAAAGACAGAACAAAATGGACACTACAACTCTTTCTTTCACTTGAACTGAAAGAAGACTTGCATTTATATATTGTTGTTTGACAGTGCAGAATTTGAGTATTGCTGAGAAAAGTGATATGTCATCAAAGCTTTGCATTTGCATTCATCAGGATAGTTTGAAGAAATTGCCATCAGTAATCTCAACAGTAACAGGCGAACAACGATTTATATTGCATGAGAAGAGAATGCTGATTAGTTGGCTGGCAAGCGGACTCAGATTGGTGGAGGTGTTGCCATGGAGAGTGTAGCACTGGGCAGTTAGCTGTCCCATGCTGAAGTTTGCTAGGCTGTTTCAGAGGACAGTTAAGAAATACCAACAGAGTCATATGTAAACAGACTAAGATTCCTTTCCCTTAAGGTAAATTGGTGAACCAGATGGGTTTTCATAACAACATGATCTCAAGATCACCAATTTTTAATTCCAGATTTACTGATTGAATCAAAATTCCACCAGCTGTTCTGACTTTTTAGCCAACTAAATGCTTTTGGAGTTATGGGCCATGATTTTCCAAACCCAACATCGGTAGGCATCATTGCAAGTGGGATGGGAAAATTTGGAGACCTGTTGACTTTTAATGGGAGGAACTGGAAAATCCTGATCATTTAATAGGAAATACAGCAGCCAACAACAAATAGCAATGTAATAATAACTAAATATTGGCCACAACACTGGGATAACCCGTTTACTCTTCTTCAAGCAGTGTCTTCAGATCTTTTACTTCCATCTGTAAGGGTGAACAGAGCTTCAGTTTAATATCTCCTCTGAAAGGCAGCACCTTCAATTGTGCTGGATTCCCACAGCGTTGCACTAGAGTGGCAAGTCCTTAAATGAGACTTGAACATATAACTTTCGTGTATCAGCAGAGGCTTGGTGGGCCAAGCAGCCTGTTCTGTACTATATTGTTCTTTGCTCTGACTCAGAGGTGAGACTGTTACCTACTGAACATTGGTTGAGACTAATTTATTATTCAAATTTAGTGCTTTCTACCTCAGGAAGTTATCCTTTCTCTGGCTGATGTAGTCTCATGAACAGAGGCCAAAAAGAGATGGCTGTTCATTCTGTGATCATTTTCACCTTCCCATTGATGGCTTCCCTACTGTGTAATACTGTTTATCTATCTACTGTCCCATTTAAATGTCTCTGTGAAGGAACTCTAAATCCAATTGCACACATTAACATATTGTACGCACATCAATAAATATTTATCTTTATTTGACAAACCAACATAGGGGAGAGGGGTGATTACTTGGGAAGTGTTAAGACCAATGAGGATACAGCACAATTAGTTCAAATAAGTTATATGTGCCTTATCTTGCTTAGCAACCGATTTAGAAACAAAGTCAGACAAGCAACAGATAAGAAGAAACATTATTCTCCGTGTTTCGTGCATATGAGTAAGTCTGGTAAAAATGTAAGTGGAGTTATCAGCAATGTCTTTAATTTAAACATTATCATCCAGCCAGTACAGCAAGCTGGAAACTTCTGAAATCTTCCACTGCTAAGAGAATATGCTTCAAATATGATAAATGACAGTGAAACCTGAAAGATAAAATCTGTAGGTATTGAAACATGCCCGGCCCATCACAAACTGCCTGACAGTTCATTTGCCATATCAATACAGTCTGAACAGTCGGGGAGTGTTCACACCTCAGCAACTGCTTGGTGTCAATGATTTGTAAAAAAAAATTGAAAATTCACCCAAAAACAGTCATTCCTAGTACAAAGTGTAAAGGCACTTACTTTCTTTTAAAACCAAATAAAAACTGCACTTTGTGTTAACAGCCCATTAACAAAGCAATTGGAAATCCAACTCCTGGAACACAGGTATGTTTATAACGGCTGTAGTATTTGATGCTCAGTAATTGCTAAGAGGAGTTCATTCTAATGGTTTGCGGCACACTAAAAAATTCATCGTGAGTGGGCCCAACGTTTGTAGATTTAAAATGAACCACATTTTGATAAGGTTTAATCAGGTCATTACAGCAACACAAAGTTCCACCTTTAATGTAAAAATAGGTTTTAAGTTTATTTATTAATCACAAGTGGTCTTACATTAATACTGCAATGAAATAACTGTGAAAATCCTCTAGTTGCCACACTCCAGCACCTATTTAGGAATATTGAGGGAGAATTTAGCATGGCTAATCCACCAAACCAGCATGTCTTTCAAACTGTGGGAGGAAACCGGAGCAGTCAGAGTAAACCCACACTGACACATGCAGACTCCACACAGATAGTAATGCGTTGGGAGTCAAACCCGAGTCCCTGGTGCTGTGAGTCCACAGTGCTAACTACTATGCCACTGTGTCACCGCTCTCAAGTTTCAAGATATTTAACAAATAAGTATAAGGAGATCAGGAGGGAGGGAGGGAGTGATTAGTATGTGTTATTGGGGTATACAGAGGCAGTTTGGGAGGAAAAGAGGTAAAAGCAAATGAGATTCAAGGAAAAACAAGAGTTCAGCAGAGTTTTGGACAAGCTGGAGTCTATGGAGAGGGGGAATGAGTGTGGAATGGGATCCCGTTAAGAGAAACACATTGTCAGATTGCTGGTGACACCCAGCCAACTTGACTATTGGGATCAACAGTAGCAACGCCAGCAGAAACTGGCTGCAAAGCCTGCTGCTTCCTTAGTCTTTGCTACTCTATTAGACTTTTTTTTCTATTATTCGGGTCACTGAGAGCACGTACCAGGTTTTTCACTTTGTAGATGCCAGAGTCTCGGCCTTTTGGCTAAGATCAAGTGTAGTATCGACATACTGCACTTGGTTGAAGCCATTAGGTGACATTTCAGTTTCCTTTGAAGCAACTTTTTAAAGTGGCATCTGGGCCTCTTGGCTAAGATGCAAATGAGATCAAGCCTTGGAGGAGGAGCTACATCTACTCCAATCGGCTTGGATCATGTAGATCAAGCCCAGGACAGGAGGTGAGAGCCCTGTCCTGTCAGCTTGGATCGGGAATGTCCCAACTTGTTGGGACTCTGAATTGGCTTTAATTTGACTTGATTGGATTGGAATAAAGTTTAAAAAAAAAACGCTGCCTGTTGGAGTTAGCGTACCGAGGATCTATGCACAGCTTGCTGCAGCCACACACAAAGGTGACCATCAGGATGAGGGCGGCGTTGGGAACGTTTTTCCCTCCATTCTCTGGAGATTTGTGCATCGCTTCCCTCCAGACGTGATCCATCTTTGATCTCCAGATAAACTTGAAGATGGCCTGCGTCACTGCTGCAGCGCAAGATTTGGGGATAGCCACACCTGCGCCATGTACAACCACATGGACAGCACCTTGCACCGGATCACCAGGTTTTTTTCCTGTCATGGAGAGGGGGCATTGCTCCCACAAGCCCAGTTTCTGCCTGGCTTTCGCAATTTATATTGCATGAAAAGAGAATGCTGGTTGGTTGGCTGGCAAGCAGACTCTGATTGGTGGAGGTGTTGCCATGGAGAATGTAGCACTGGGCAATTAGCCGTTCCATGCTGAAGTTTGCTAGGCTATTTCGTACCAGTTTTTGGCACATGCCCCTGCCACTCCAAACCATATCCCCAGCACCTTCAGGTAATCTGCCCTGCACACAGTAATTTATTGAGGCATGTATATAGCTTTAAGTATTGAAATGTAATGACTGTAATTTGTATAAAACTGTAAAAATGTTTTGATTCTGCACTGTTTGCAATTCAAAGCCATGTAGATTTGCGATATTTTGTTTGAGATTTTTATGAATAAAGTATATTTTTGGAAAAAAACCCCCCCATCTGTTGGGGCCTGAATTTACCAAAAATTGAAATTGCGGTAAATTTGGGCTTTGGGCCTGTAATGTGATCTGCACCCGGATCCGAGCAGATCGTGCCTTTACCAAAACCTGATTTGGGGGCAGATCCGGTCTATGTCCCAATCGGGCAGCCTGATGATTTAAATGCATTAGCGTGCAATTAAATCGATTTAATGAACCACGCGCCCAACTCTACTGCCAAATCCCACTTTACCATCTTCGGATCCAATCCGGATCCGTGCTGTTACCAACCTGCAGAATAAAAATCCGAAGACGATCTCTATTCTGCAGGGGAAGCTCCAAAGCCCACCCTCCTTGAACACCCTTCGCAGACCCCTCCAGCTAACCACCCTGACAGACCCGCCCCCACACGATCTGACCCCTCCCGCGAGGCAGGCTCCCCCCCCCCCCACCCCCGGCAGGCCCCCACCCCCCGGATCGGACTGCCCCTGGGAGGTATGCCACCCTGGCACCAACCCCCCACAATCAGACCCTCCTGGGAGGCAGCCCCCCTCCACCCTGTGACCGGGCCCCCTGGGAGACAGGCCCCCCTTGGCAGAGCACACCCCCAACCTACCTCGATTGCTGCTCTCCCTCCGCCATCCTTCTGAGCTGCAGTCGTTGGAAAGCCTGCAGCACCTCTTTGGCCTTCCACTGGTGTCTGCTGGAGGAGGGGGCTCAGATGGATCTCTGGCTGAGGGGTGGGGGGTGGTGGAGATTCTCCCAAGTCTATCCTCCCCCCCCATCCTTCACCACCTACCCCCCCCCAACCAGAGATCCATCTGAGCCCCCTCCAAGGAGGTGCTGCAGGCTTTCCAACGACTGCAGGTCAGAGGGAGAGCAGCAATCGAGGTAGGTTGGGGGTGTGCTCTGCCAAGGTGTCCTATCTCCCGGGGGGGGGGGTCTGATTGTGGGGGGCGGGTTTGCCGGGGGGGGCTGCCTCCCGGGGGGGTTCTGATCCCGGGGGGGGGGGGGGGGGGGTGGTGGTGGCTGCCTCCTAGGGCGGTCTGATCCGGGGGAGGCTGCCTCCCAGGAGGGGTCTGATCCAGGGGGAATCTGCCGGGGGGGGCTGCCTCCCAGGGGGGTTCTGATCCCGGGGGGGGGGGTGGCTGCCTCCTAGGGCGGTCTGATCCAGGGGAGGCTGCCTCCCAGGAGGGGTCTGATCCAGGGGGAATCTGCCGGGTGGGGCCTGCCTCCCACGGGGGTCCGATCGCGGCTCATTCCCCCCTCCCTGGCTCTCTCTGCTGGTTTTGTTGCTTGCGCCCGAGCGTGCTGAAGATTTTCTTCAAACTGTGCATGTGCAGTTCAGAGCTCCATCGTTCCCGCAGCGCTAAGCCCCACCCACAGCATGGACTGGATCGGAGCCAGCAAAAAGCGTATGGGCACGTGGGAACAAGGATTCCGGGCTCGGATCCGGCCCTTAGGCTCTGATTGGTAAAATCGGGCCCGTGGTGTCTCCAACTTGCCAGACTGTTTATCCAATATCTAGTATTGAATAAGCGGAAATTTCCTCCATAATATTGGAAGGTTGAAGCCATTGTTTTTGGTCCCCGCTCCAGCTCTCTAGCTATTGACTTTCATCCCTCTCGCAACAACAGCTTGAGATGAACCTTAATCTTAGTGTCATATTTCCCTTACTTCCACCTCTGTGACATTGCCCAAAGCAGCTGACTGTTCCCCAGTTTCTCCAGTCCTGCGTTCCTAGCTCTAACCCTGATCTGGCTGAAAGAACTAGATCAAAGGGTTCAGGACTTCCCATTGCAATGTTCTAATTACTCCTGCTGAAGAGCTCCATGTGATTGACACATAAGCACTAGCCCTCATGTGCATCATACGCCTTTGAGCCACTGTATTTGTTCATTCACCCGCTTGGGTGGACATTCCTGCCTCAACACCAGCGATACAGCAACTGTTATTCTGCCCTGCCAGTTCTAAGGCATCCATTTCCATGGTGGTCAGGGTGTGTAGGTGTGGTATCTCTCCCCTGTATTGGCCTGTTCCATCAGGTTATGAGCTGTCTTCTCCCGCAAGCACAGAAATGAACACAGTTAGTTTCCCGCCAGAAACAAGCACAATGCCTAGGCTGGTGTGAGCCCAGTGGTTCATGATGGGGGCACATGAAAGCCTCCTGCATGCAGCCCCTGAGAGAGGGCAACAATGGCAGGCAGGCAACTCTCACTGAGATGCAGCCATGTCTCTGAGAGGATAAGTTGCTGCCTAATTGCTTTGCCACAACTAGTTGGCCATTCCCTTGCCACTCAGCGCACTCAGCCACATGTAAACACTCACCTTGATGAGCAAATGATGCACCTTGCACCAGATCCAGGTACTGGGGTTACATAAGAACATAAGAAATAGGAGCAGGAGTAGGCCATCTAGCCCTTCGAGCCTGCCCCGCCATTCAATAAGATCATGGCTGATCTGTCGTGACTCAGTTCCACATTCCCGCCCTCTCCCCATAACCCTTAATCCCCTCTCTTATCAAAAACCCATCAACCCGCTTCTTAAAAATATTTAGCGAGGCAGCCTCCACCACTTCAACGGGCAGAGAATTCCAGAGATTCACCACCCTTTGAGTGAAGCAGTTCCTCCTCAACTCCGTTCTAAACCGCCCCCCCTTTATCTTGAGGCTGTGCCCCCTAGTCCTACTGTCTTTTTTGAGCGGGAAGAGTCTCTCCACCTCTATCCTATCCATCCCATTCATCATCTTATACATCTCAATGAGATCTCCTCTCATTCTTCTAAACTCTAACGAGTACAAGCCTAGTTTATTCAGCCTCTCCTCATAGCTCAACCCCCTCAACTCCGGTATCAGCCTAGTAAACCTCCCCTGCACTCCCTCCAAGGCCAACATATCTTTGCGCAGGTGCGGCGCCCAAAACTGCACACAGTACTCCAGCTGCGGCCTCACCAATGCCCTATACAGCTGCAGCAAGACCTCCCTACTTTTATATTCAATCCCCCTCGCTATGAAGGCCAGCATCCCATTCGCCTTCCTGACCACCTGCTGCACCTGCAAGCTGGGTTTTTGCGACTCATGCACAAGGACCCCGAGGTCCCTCTGCACCGTCGCCTGCTGCAGTTTTTCGCCACGTAAGTGATAATCCTTCCTACCATTATTCCTACCAAAGTGGACCACCTCACACTTGCCAACATTAAATTCCATTTGCCATTTCCTGGCCCATTCGCCCAGCCTATCTAGATCCTTCTGCAGACTCTCCACACCCTCCGCCCCCAGACCCAGGCCTCGCTGATAGGTCACTGTAAGGTCACATGTGGCTGGCCACTCACTGCTTAAACCCGACTCTGACATCAGGGCCTGTAGCATAACCACAAAATTCAGCGCTTTGTTTAGCATCTCATGGACACTCGAGTCCTTACACTGAACTTCTCTATAATATAAACGGAGCTGAAAATACTCAGCAGCTCTGGCAGCATCTGTGGAAAGGGAAAGAAAGCCAATGTTTCAAGCTGAATATGACTTCTTCAGAACTGAAGAAAGGTAGAAATGTGATGGGCTTTATCCCATCCAGGAGTAGGGAAGAACAAAAGGGAGGTTCTGGGATTGAGTGGAGAGTGGGAGAGATTAAATGCCAAATATGTCATGAAACAAAAGGGAAATTGGAACCAAAATTCCAGATGAGGGCATGAAGTGGCGTTGATACTGCATAACCATAGAATCCTCACAGTGCAGAAGGAGGCCATCCAGCCCATCGAGTCTGCACCCCACCCAGGTTGCCCACCCCCCTCCATTCTCATAATTCCGAGAATTTACCATAGCTAATCCTTATAAAGTATATGGATTGGACTTTCCAGGCCCATTGCTCTGCTCGAGTTGTGCAGTGAACTGTGAAATACGGGCAGGAGGGCTGATACAGGAATCGTGACCAGCATCAGCCCTCATTGAATGGTTTTAAGGCAAGGATAGATAAATTTTTGAACGAAAGGAATGAAGGATTATGGTGAGTGGGTGAGTAAGTGGAGCTGAGTACACAAAAGGATCAGCCATGATCTTATTGAATGGTGGAGCAGGCTCGAGGCGCCAGATGGCCTACTCCTGCTCCTAGTTCTTATGTTCTTATCCAGTCAATTATGACTTTGCCAGGCCATTTTTTATGATGTAATCAGCATTGTGCCGGGAAACAGTGCGAGGCTGATTAATATATCGAAAGTGACATTTAAATCTCATTAGCAGGCCTGGGATGGTATTGTCTGTAGGACCAAGCATGATGCCTCTCTGCTGGGATTGGAGGCATTAAAGCCCCATGGAAGGTCGGGGGCAGGGAGGGTGTGCTCCTCGAGCAGTACCAGCCTAGCACTGCCAGCCTGGCATCCTGGCTCTGCCCACGGGGCACTGAGCAGTACTAAGGGGAGGGGCAGGCCCTGAGGGGGCGGGGCCAGACGAGGACAGGTTAATCGGTGGTGGTGGGAAGGATTACTATGCACTGTGCACAGTGATTGGTGGGGGAGGGAAGGGGGGGCGGCGATTAGGGTTGGCCACGGGTGGTGTTGGGATCGGCAATTGAGAGGTGGGAATGTTTGGGGCTGGCCATCACGGGGGGTCGGGGGGGGATGTTAGGGAAGGCATTTGGAAGCCAGTGATCAGGAGGCTGGCAATGGTGGGGGGGGGGTCAGTGTGCATGTACCAATCTCCCTGGGAGATCGGCACATGTGCAGTGACCTGTGCAGCACGCTGATGCCATCCTTTCAGGTGGGATTAGGCTCAGCCCCCACCAGCACAAATACCCTAGTAGACCCTGTGAACCACAGAGTGCTGGAAATTCAATCAAATAAGTTCACCCAAAAAACAGGCGAGAAAATCTCCTTTTTTCCTGCCCATTGGGCACTTCGATTTTTTTTTGGGAAAGTCGCTTCCCACATCCGTGGACTCTAAGCAACAATTTAACATGGCCAATCCAACTAACCTGCTCATCTTTGGACTGTGGGATGAAACTGGAGCACCTGAAGGAAACCCATGAAGACAAGGGACAGACTCCATCCAGACAGTCACCCAAGACTGGAATTGAACCTGGGTCCCCGGCGCTATGAGGCAACAGTGCTAACAGCTGTGCCACTGTACAGTGTAATCTATTGGAAAAAGAGTGGGGGAAGGGTCTTGAGTAGGATTGGTTCAAGATCTACATACCCATGAAAAGACAGGCATAATTAGGATCCATGTTGGGTACCCATAGCAACACATTTATTTAGAAGAAGTGACACAAGTTAAAGGAGAAGTTGTTCAGCGAGGGGACAAGGTCAGCCAGGTGGAAGACGGTGATAGTGGATGTAGACTGCTTGGGTCTCCATTCAAATAAGAAGCAGAGAGCCCTCATAGATGCAGAGGGATCAGATGTTCTTAGTGAAGAGCAGGCAGTTAGGGCCAGGAATCTGGAGACTGTTGATTTTTGATTTGATTTGATTTATTATTGTCACATGTATTAACATACAGTGAAAAGTATTGTTTCTTGCACGCTATACAGACAAAACATACCGTTTGTAGAGAAGGGAACGAGATAGTGCAGAATGTAGTAATATAGTCATAGTTAGGGTGTAGAGAAAGATCAACTTAATGCAAGGTAAGTCCATTCAAAAGTCTGACAGCAGCAGGGAAGAAGCTGTTCTTGAGTCAGTTGGTACGTGACCTCAGACTTTTGTATCTTTTTCCTGACGGCAGAAGGTGGAAGAGAGAATGTCCGGGGTGTGTGGGGTCCTTAAGCTGGCTGCTTTGTGAGGCAGCAGGAAGTATAGACAGAGTCAATGGACAGGAGGCTGGTTTGCATGATGAATTGGGCTACATTCATGGCCTTTTGTAGTTTCTTGTGGTCTTGGCCAGAGCAGGAGCCATACCAAGCTGTGATACAACCAGAAAGAATGCTTTCTGTGTGCATCTATAAATATTGATGAGGGTCGTAGCTGACATGCCAAATTTCCTTAGTCTTCTGAGAAAATAGAGGCATTGGTGGACTTTCTTAACTATAGTGTTGGCATGGGGGAACCAGGACAGGTTGTCGGTGATCTGGACATGTAAAAACCTGAAGCTCTCGACCCTTTCTACTTCATCCCCGTTGATGTAGACAGGCGCATGTTCTTCTTTACACTTCCTGAATTCAATGACAATCTCCTTCGTTTTGTTGACATTGAGGGATAGGTTATTGTTGCCATGCCAGTTCACCAGATTCTCTATCTCATTCCTGTTTTCTGTCTCATCATTGTTTGAGATCCAACCCACTATGGTGGTGTCGTCAGCAAATTTGAAAATCGAATTGGAGGAGAATTTGGCCACACAGTCATAGGAGTATAAGGAGTATAATAGGGGACTGAGAACATAGCCTTATAGGGCACTGGTGTTGAGGGTGATTGTGGAGGAGATGGATTGAATATAAAAGTAGGGAGGTCTTGCTGCGGCTGTTTAGGGCATTGGTGAGGCCGCAGCTGGAGTACTGTGTGCAGTTTTGGTCGCTGTACTTGCGCAAGGATATTTTGGCCTTGGAGGGAGTGCAGAGGAGGTTTACTAGGCTGATACCGGAGTTGAGGGGGTTGAGCTATGAGGAGAGGCTGAATAAACTAGGCTTGTACTCATTAGAGTTTAGAAGAATGAGGGGAGATCTCATTGAGACTTATAAGATGATGAATGGGATGGATAGGATAGAGGTGTAGAGACTCTTCCCGCTCAGAAAGGACAGTAGGACTAGGGGGCACAGCCTCAAGATAAAGGGGGGGGCGGTTTAGAACGGAATTGAGGAAGAACTTCTTCACTCAAAGGGTGGTGAATCTCTGGAATTCTCTGCCCGTTGAAGTGGTGGAGGCTGCCTCGCTAAATATTTTTAAGACGCGGGTTGATGGGTTTTTGATAAGAGAAGGGATTAAGGGTTATGGGGAGAGGGCGGGAATGTGGAACTGAGCCACGACAGATCAGCCATGATCTTATTGAATGGCGGGGCAGGCTCGAAGGGCTAGATGGCCTACTCCTGCTCCTATTTCTTATGTTCTTATGTTGCTGCCTACCCTTACTGATTGTGTCTGTGAATTAGGAAGTTTCAGGATCCAGTCGCAGAGGGAGGTGCCGAGGCCCAGGCCATGATTTGGAGATGAGTTTCATGGGAATAATGGTGTTAAAGACTGAGCTGTAGTCAATAAGTAGGAGTCTGACATAGCTGATGACGTAGGTCATCAGGAAATTCACGAATGTTGGTGGGAAGAGATTGGACAAGGGGAGAAGATAGGAAGGAATACATTAGCAGGAACAGCTGGATATGGACTTGCCAGGTCAGTCCTGTTTATGGATTTTGGAAAGGAGATAGAAGTGGGCTGTTTAGGTTTGGGAGACTATGAGGTAAGAATCTGTAGAAGGAGGATTAGGAGATAAGGTCAATGATCGTCCTGGAAAAGATGGCTGATATTCGAGGATGGGATCCAGGAGGAGATAGGAAGAAACATCTGAGAGTTGGCACTCAGTCTCTGCGAGGTAGAGGTCGGTACGGCATTCAACAACATTGCCATGCTTATCAACAGATTTAATAACTATGTCAGGATTAAAACTGAGCAAAAGGAATACAGCAAGTTCACAGGGAGACAGGGAGAGTGAGTGAGGAGAGCAGAGAAATGAAGATAGTTGATAGTATGTCAGCAGCTGTCAATGAAAAGATCAACAGTACTGATTTTTTCTCTTACTCGTCCATCTGTAAACAGAAGTTATCCTGAATTGTTTTTATTTTGAATAAAGGATGGCGGATTTTCCAACCCCTCATTTTTTGTGCATCCCAAATTCTACCAATAACCCCATAGCAAGTAGCCTGAACTCAGAAGGTTAGTTTGTCACAAAATGAGTCTGAAACTACCCACCCCTCTCCGTAACACAATTCACAATTATAAAGGGGAAACTGTGGGTCAAGGAGATGCTGCCAGAATGTCTTGTGCTATTATGCATGCTGCCAGAATGCCTTGTGCTATTATGCATGCTGCTTACACTCAGAAAATGATCAAATGTTTCTACTATATAAAAGTAAATTACTGCAAATGCTGGAATCTGCAACCAAAAGAGAAAGTGCTGGAAAATCTCAGCAGGTCTGGCAGCATCTGTAAGGAGAGAAAAGAGCTTTAACAAAGGGTCATCTGGACTCGAAACATCAGCTCTTTTCTCTCCTTACAGATGCTGCCAGGCCTGCTGAAATGTTTCTACTGCTTTAATAAGGTCTGGGTGTTAAAATTGTGAGGATAATTATCATCTATAATTTTCAAAAATTGCATAAAGATTCCCCCCTCCATATTCATATAGTAAAGAGAGAGATTGAGAAAAAAAGATTTTACAGTACAGACAAGGAGGAAATAAATATTGGTTTGTGTGAGCTCCAGATTCCAGAATCAGAGTCCAGTGAAGAATTCTTTCATGGAGCTCTGCAGGCTGAAAGTCGGTGTTGTAAAATCCACTTTTTCAGTAGTGTTGACTTCACAAAAAAAGGTAAAAACATAGAGATGATTCAGTTTTGTAGGCGATAGTTCAAAACTTCCAGCAGAGTCAGGTCAGATAGATGGGGGCAGGGGTTGGCGGGGGGAGTCGGGGAGGGGGGATGGGGTTGATGGCTGGGGTAGTGGTGCAGTTGTCTAACCAAGCCAGGGCTTGCTTCAGTCCAACCTACAGGTCACATATTAAACAGCAGACTAGAGCTTGCAGCTCAGGAAGGCAGTTTTTCACCTGTTCAACAAGCCAGACCTTTGGCTCACCTTGTGGTCTTATCTCTCCAACAAAAGTTGTTTATCCTGTGTCTGGAAATTGGCTTTGTGTTCCAGCCTGATAATGTCTCAGCCATTCAATTCAATTCTGGCCTCAGATCACTGTCTGTGTGGAATTTGCACATCCTCCCTGTCTCTGCGTGGATTTCCTCCAGATGCTCCAGTTTCCTCCCACACTTCAAAGATGTGCAGGTTAGGTGGATTGGCCATGCTAAAATTGACTCTAGTGTCAGGGGAATATGTGGGTTACGAAAATAGGGCCTGGATGTGATTATAGTCGGTGCAGACTCGATAGACCGAATAGCCTCCTTCTGCACTGTAGGGATTCTATGCATTCTATGATTATAGATTGGAAGAGTTAGCATTTGTTAAGGGTCTGGCGTTTTGGAAGTCGTTGTCTTCATAAACTCAGACTCTGTAAGCAAGTGTGATTGTCAAAAGCAATTGGCCTTCCAGTAGCTCCATGGGAAGTTGGGCTGTGCAGTTCCCAACTGGTCTGTCAATCAGATCAGCTTAGACATAATGCAATGTGTCATTCCCAAAACTAGGAAGCAAATTCGTTTGTTCTGGAAACTCACAGATGATAACATGCAGAGGGTCAGCCATCATAATGGTCTGTTCAGCCAAAAAGTCCAGTCTAAAAATAGGAAATAGCAATAAGGACACATTTTATAAAAATATACAGAATTAGGTTCTGTTCTGTCACAATTGGTAAAATCATGAAAACTCCTCCAGCAAGTAGGAATAACAAGCAATTACTTGAATCTTTGCACCACATGCTTAAACTTGACTCTAATTGCACAGATAAACACCCTTAACAGTATTCCTAAAACGCATAACAAGTCTTTAAATCAAATTTTGCACAGGTATTTCCATAAGCAAAAAATCCATCCCTAGGGATAATAATTCCTCCAGTGCTTTGGTAAATTGAAAGTACATTCATTTCATTTCATTCATATTGTATTGAAGCCTTGTCTGTTTCTGAAGAGCTTTGATGAGCAGTTTTACACATCAGGCAGATCTACCTGCGTGCCATTTTAAATAGGAAATAGATCTAACAGATAGGATCTAGGACTAGGATGAGTGATTGGAAATATACCTGGTGCTCCTATTTTACTACAATATTCATGTCTTCACCATGTACCTTTCTTTACATCTGATGGGGGAGATAGGAGTGACACAGCCATTGCTCCATGTTTCATGTCTCCTTTGTTTAGCAGGCAGTTCTGTGATTCTGTAACTGTCTTTCCTGGTTGCTGCAACCCCTTTCTTGCTAAATTTGATTGACATTGTTATTGAAATATTCTCTACACTTTTTCTAAACTCCAGAACCAGAAGCCCTGATTCCAAAATTCAAACGGGATCAGCATCCAAGCTAATTGCTTCAAAATCAGGGAATTATCTTTGGTTCATGATCTGCTGCTACTTTTATCATTACCATATTTTTCACAGTCACCACTCAGCAATATAGGCCACAGAATTCCTGGGCGTGCAAAGGTGGTGCTAAGGGGTGGGTTTAAAGATCAAGGAAGATGATGAATCCATCTCATTATTTTCTCAAACCTAAATTTGAATAGGTTTTGGCACCTTCTTATGCTTATTGCCATCCTGACATTGCTCAAGGAAGCAATAATGTGGGAACGATGTCCTTGCCACAACTTTTCATTTTTGTGGCCAGGGGAGAATGTATTTAACATGACGCAAATGTACTCATTAAACATGAGAAGAAGTGGGGCCTGATGTGACCTTCCTAGGTTTTCTCTTTCCCACTGAGCCATGGGTGCCTCTTTAATAAAAACATTGCCAGCGCACTTAGTAGATGTTTTTCTTCAGAATAATGAGGTCTTCCTCATCAAAAGCGGCGCATTCCTACCCCCTTGGAGGGTAGATGCTCATGAAGCACAGTAATCAGGCTTTTTAAAAATAAAATTGACTGCATCCCTGCTATAATCAAAATGCCAGTAGCTAGAAACCCTCCCTCTGAAAAGACCAATAGCCCAGAACAGGCCCCTTGGTGTTTCTGGATTCTTTGATGCTTTGGCCATTTCAATGAGAAGATCCGCGGGATGTTTACAAATTAAAAGTGATTTATACATTTGGTTTTGCAAACGGAGGAATATCAGGATCATTTTTTTTGGAAAAAGTAAATAATCCAAAACACAGATTATGGCTTTTTAAGGCAAGGGTAGCTTAGATTTCTTATTATTTTCTCAATGGTAATTTGAGACAAGAAGTTTCTTCATTAATTCTTCAGAACAATTTAGAAATAAAAAAAAAGCAGCATTTCAAAATTTATTCAAAAATACTGATGGATTGTGCCTTACTTTTGTATATTGGGTAGGATAGTCAAACATCAAAACAGCTCATCAAATCATAGAATCCCTACAATGCAGAAGAGACCATTAGGTCAGCACCAATTCTCTTACAGGGCATCTTACCTAATCCCTCTCCCCCTCCCTATCCCCGCAACCCCACACATTTCCCATGGATAATACATCCATCTAATATACATTGTTAACTGTTAGTCAGTCATACTTATAAAAGTATTGCTGCAAAGGATATCCTGTATTTTTCAAGGTGTGAGTCATTAGAGGGAGGATTACATACCACACATTGAACATTAGCGAAGCGTTTTTGTCTAACTCCAACAAGGAGTGATATTTAAACTAGGTAAATCAATTTTAGACCAAAATCAATCCTGATACCACCACATTGACAGGCACCAGTTTTATACACACACAACCAAAGCTCTCTCTGATAGAATTATTGTAATAAGAAAACAGAAGAATGTAAAGCAAAACCCAGGTGAGTTGAATCCCAGGGGATCCAAACACAAATCTAAGCAGAGCTTTGTGATAGCCGAGACAGCCCCATTTCCTCATGAATACATCTCCATGTAACCCAATACACTGGCAAATATGTCTTAAAATCAACAGATTCAAATTTCAAATTAAGTCATGGGAAAGCAACCTGCTTAGCAACCACTTTTATGTGCTTTAACTCCATTCTGATTGGTCAGCGCTGTCTTAGGCAGGTTTGGCTAATCCAGAGTTACGAGTGTAGAACATCTGCGTATCACAGACACTGTACTATAGGATTTGTTATTCTGCCCGAGAGGATGATGGCATGGCAGCACAGTGATTAGTGCTGATGCCTCACAGCACCAGGGACCCAGGTTTGATTCCTGGCCCGGGTGACTGTCTGTGTGGAGTTTGCACGTTCTCCCTGTGTCTGTGTGGGATTTCTCTGGGTGCTCTGGTTTCATCCCACAGTCCAAAGATGTGCAGGTTAGTGGATTGATGATGCTAAATTGCCACTTAATGCGAGGTAGGTCCATTCAAAAGTCTAAAAGCAGCAGGGAAGAAGCTGTTCTTAAGTCAGTTGGTACATGACCTCAGACTTTTGTATCTTTTTCCCGAAGGAAGAAAGTGGAAGAGAGAATGTCTGGGATGCGTAAATAATGTTATCATTTAATGTGAGGGGAATTGAATACAAAAGCAGGGAGGTTATATTTCAGTTGTACAGGACACTAATGAGATCACAATTAGGGTACTATATGTAGTATTGGTCACCTTATTTAAGGAAAGATGTAAATGTATCGAATGCAGTTCAGAGACAGTTTACCAGACTAATACCTGGAGTCAGTGGGTTGTCTTGGAAGGAAAGGTTAGGCAGGCCAGGTTTGTATGTGCTGGAATTTAGAAGAGTAAAAGGCAACTTGATTGAAACCTATAAGATCCTGAGGGGTCTTAACAGGGTCAATGTGGGGAGGATGTTTCCTCTTGTGGGAGAATCTAAAACTAGAGCACACTGTTTAAAAATGAGGGATTGCCCTTTTAAAACAGAAATGTGGCAAATTTTGTTATTGGTTTCTGTGCTGAATATTGACAATAAAGATTAACAGAATAGTATACTGCAGTGATCACAGAATAATGGAAGTCTGCTACTTACGTACTGAATCACTTGAAATGAACATTGCGTGCATAGGATTCAAAATTAGGGATAATATAAAGATTCATATTATTCTTAATTACCATGGAATATTGGAAAAGTTCAAATATTAAATAAATCTGAGTTGCAATGGGAATCTGTAACACATGAAAATTATAACAGCAATCCAGGATTAATTTACAGTGACATTATGGTGAGGCAGACTCAGGTGACACAAAATCCCAGTTATTTTGAAGTCATAGAATCATAAAATCCATACAATGCAGAAGGAGGCCATTCAGCCCATCAAGCTGCACCAACTGTCTGAAAGAGCATCTTATCCAGCCACACTCCCCAATCCCATAACCCTGCACATTTACCATGGCTAATCCACCTAACCTATGCATCTTTGGACACTAAGAGGCATGGCCAATCCAATCTGGGATCACCTGGAGGAAACCCACGCAGCCATGGGGAGAACGTGCAAACTCCACACAGACAGTCACCCAAGGCTGGAAGCAAATCTGGGTCCCTGATACTGTGAGGCAGCAGTGCTAACCACTGTGCCACCATGCTGCTCTTGGGAAACCTGCACATCTTTGGACTGTGGGAGGAAACCTGGGGGAAACTGATGCAGGCACAGGGAGAATGTGCAAACTCCACACAGACAATCCCCCGAGGCCAGAGTCAAATGGGTCCCTGGCGTTTTGAGGCAGTAATGCTAACCACTATGCCTCCATGCTTTGCAATATAATCAGTAGAGGAGACAACATGGAAGCAATTCCTTCACATAACAGAGAATGCTGCTTTTCAGAAAACTCATGGGCCTGCAAATTACTGGGGCTTGCTACATCACAGTTAGTCAATCATTACAATTACCAGCAAGATCTTCTGCTGGTGTTTGCCACGGTGGCTCAAGAAACCCACTGGAAGTGTGCAAGAAATTAATTTGCATCCTGCTAATGTGATGCAGATGAAGATCCGACCACCCACATGCAGTTCTCCATGGCAATAGCAGGAAAACACTCCGGGATGGAATAGACCATGGAACAGTGTGGCACGCAGATGTTGGGACGCAGCTGAACAATATATGGGGCTACCTCTGGAGTTAAGAATGGAGGCTGCCGGCAACCCTGGATCCTGGAACACCACCCCAGTGGATGGAGGGAACATCTGCAGGTGAATCTTCCAGATTTGGTGCCCTGGATGGGATCCATTCTCCAGCCTTAGAGCACTCCCGGTGAACCATCTTCTTTCTCAGGATGTCCATCTTCTGATTTCAGAGTGTTCCTGGAAATCTATCTTTATTTTCCAGGGCTCTGCCTTCTTTCTACAGTAGTGGGATAGTGACGTTGGTCACCTTTTCAACATGGCACCCAGATAGGATAGCAGACTATGCACCACTGGGCCTGCTCCATCAGGGAGTGCGGTGCAAAACACCCAATTGCATAATTGATGAGGTCAGGACCAGCAGGAAACACTCTGCATTCCCACCCCTAAACACAGTAAAAAGTCTGACAACACCAGGTTTTAGTCCAACCGATCTATTTGATAATATACTCACAAGCTTTCGAGGTTTCCCTCTTCGTCAGGTGAATGGAGAGTTCTGGCCTCAGACAGAGCATATAAAGCACAGACAGTTTAGAGATTACTGATTAAAATGCGAATCCTTACACCTAACCTGCTGTTCAAGACCTGAAGTGACTGATAATGTGAGTGGAAGGAGCACTGATCACAGGTTAAAGCGATGTGTATTGTCTCCAGACAATACAGTAAGTGAGGTTTTGCAAACCCAGGCAAGTCACGGGGGTTACAGATAGTGCGACATGAACCCAAGATCCCTGTTGAGACTGTCCTCGTGTGTGAGGAACTTGGCTATCAGTCTCTGCTCAGCGACTCTGCGCTGTCGTGTGTCGTGAAGGCCGCCTTGGAGAATGCTTACCCGAAGGTCAGAGGCTGAATGCCCGTGAGCACTGAAGTGTTCGCCAACAGGAAGGGAACAGTCTTGCCTGGTGACTGTCGAGCGATGTTCATTCATCCGTTGTCGTAGCGTCTGCATGGTCTCCCCAATGTACCATGCTTCGGGACATCCTTTCTTGCAACGTATCAGGTAGACAATGTTGGCCGAGTTGCAAGAGTATTTACCATGTACCTGGTGGAGGGTATTCTCACGTGTGATGATGGTATCCATGTCGATGATCCGGCATGTCTTGCAGAGGTTGCTGTGGCAGGGTTGTGTGGAATTGTGGTCACTGTTCTCCTGAAGACTGGGTAGTTTGCTGCGAACAATGGTCTGTTTGAGGTTGTGTGGTTGTCTGAAGGCAAGAAGTGGGGGTGTGGGGATGGCCCTGGCGAGATGTTCGTCTTCATCAATGATATGTTGAAGACTCCGGAGAAGATGTCGTAGCTTCTCCGCTCCGGGGAATTACTGGACGACGAAGGGTACTCTGTCCACTGTGTCCCGTGTTTGCCTTCTGAGGAGATTGGTGCGGTTTTTCACTGTGGCGCATCAGAACTGTCGATCTATGAGTCGAGCACCATATCCTGTTCTTATGAGGGCATCTTTTAGCATCTGGAGGTGTCTGTCACGATCCTCCTCATCTGAGCAAATCCTGTGAATACGGAGGGCTTGTCCATAGGGAATGGCTTCTTTAACATGTTTAGGGTGGAAACTGGAGAAGTGGAGCATTGTGAGATTGTCTGTGGGCTTGTGGTACAGTGAGGTGCTGAGGTGACCGTCCTTAATGGAGATGCGTGTGTCCAAGAATGCAACTGATTCTGGGGAATACTGCCACAGGACTGAGTCCACAGGTGGGAGGATTTCACCCTAGATTTATTTCAGAGCAATCCTTCTGGAGCCAGTGAATGTGCTGTTCTGGCAACAACATGTTTTGCAACCAATGTCCATGATAACACCACATACACACAGATATTCTCTCTGCAATAATATCCTAACTCAATACCTGGGAGGAGAGAATAGCAAAGTGAGTTCTGTGCCTGGGGAAAGTCCAAAGGACTATAAACACGTCAGGGCATTGATATGGTAGCATTATCAAAGAAATGTCAGCTGTATAGCAGGCTGAGGCCATAGAGGTCAATGGGGAAGAATTTGATATATTTTCATAACCGCTTGGATACCTGTGACTTTAAAAAAAACACAGCAGATTTTAAAAAAAAGATTCAGCTCATCTTTCTCTAGTGCTAAAAGCAAGCCTGAGACCTGTCCAAACATGATAAAGTGCCAGCAAGATAAATTCTCTGCCTGAGAGGCCAGGTGTGTATGAAGTAAGAAAGAGCTGAGATTTGGTGCCTCCAGTTACTCGAAAACAAGTTGAAGGCTTACAGCAGCATTTATAATAAGCAAGACAGCCCAGAGGCTGTCCGGCTCTTGAAAGTCCTCCAGTTTACACAGTATAAACTAATAGTGTATTTATACTGTCAGCGCTTGTATCACAGGTAGCAGTTTCAATGTAGTTGTTTAAGTTGAAGTAGACAAAATGCATTTGCCCTATCCACTTATGCCATTGTTAGAGTGATGAAGACCAATGCTAAATCAATTTTCTACTTTTACAGATTCTATACAAGGAGAGGATCGAGACTGCTGGAACTGGACCCAAGTTAGGCTTACGTTTATGCTGCAGCTATTACATGCTTACTGATGCAAAAAGCAGCTCTCACAGGCACTAACATTACTAACAAATTAGTGAGAATTTAGCTCCTTAAATCAAAACTTTGGCATTGATTCAAAGCTCAGGATGGAAGATCAATGAAGATCAAAATGATAATATTAAAAGAGTAGAAAATATATTCAAGCAATCTGTTGATAAAAAGCTTCCACTTTTAGGGCAGCACAGTGGCACAGTGGTTAGCACTACTGCCTCACAGTGCCAGGGACTCGGGTTTGATTTCTGGCTTGGGTCACTGTCTGTGTGGAGTTCGCACATTCTCCCCGTGTCTGTGTGGATTTCCTTCGGGTGCTCCATTTTCCTCCCACAGTCCAAAGATTTGCAGGTTAGGTGGATTGGCCATGCTAAATTACCTCTTAGTATCAGGGGGACTAGCTAGGTTAAATGCATTGGGTAATGGGGATAGGGGATGGGTGCAGACTTGATGGGCCGAATGGCCTCCTCCTGCACTGTAGGATTCTATGATTTATCAAATGCTGAAAAACACAACATCATTGTTTTAAATACCATGACATTTAAAATTAAAAACCCAGATATTGATTGTCTCTAACTTTGATTCAGTTTAAAAAGTTAGAAGCCAATATTACATTTTGTGAATGATCTTGAACAATTCTGCAGCTTTGAAAGAAATGAATCTGCTAAGTGCACTTTCACCTCTAATTCTAAAACCTTAAAAGAAATAATTCACCCAAAAGTGTAATTGTTCTGTAAGTCAGCCTGAGGAAAGATCATCATGTCACAATAAATGAATTGCTATCTTGACACGACTAATTCAAGAACATTGATAGGTTCAATTTTATTGTTATGGTCTGTGGTTTGACCTGGAAATATATCTGAAATTTAATCAGACTGACTGACGCTGGGTGAAGTGGCAGAAACAACAAAAATTTCACAGGGCAAAGAATTATTAATTAACGGTATTAGCTATTGACATGCGTAGCATTAAGGAAATGATTGTGTTTAATGTGAAGTAAATAGTTCTTTCCCAATTATATATAATTATCTTGACAGATGATAAAAACTGTACAATTTGTCGAGTCGTTAGAAATGGGAGTGTTAAGGTAGATGTACTAGAAATTTGATTTCTTCATGTCATAACAAATATTTTTCACCATAGATACAGCCTGCTTTACGTTAGGGGAGAGTAAGATGTTGTTAAAGGATCTTGTTTCTAAATAAATGAAATACACACAATGGACCTTCACATGCATTCTGTCTTGTACTGTGTTATTTTTAATTGGAAAGTTAGAATTGATCTCTAAATTCCCATTCCAGACCATTAGCTGTTTTATGCTGTGCTGATACCCCCAATTCCTGAAGCACAGGTATTTAGCTGCAAGTCACGTATTCAACTGCCAGAACTCGCCAAGACCAACTGCCAAGGTGGCACAGTTTTAGCTTATCTTCTGGATTGCTAGAATTAGTGAGAACCAGCAGTTTCACATTCTGCTTCAGAAACCAGGAAGATTAATATGTGTCTTATAGAACCAGTTACAGGGTTATTTTGGTGAAAATCTGAAACCAGAAGCGAAATGGGTCTCGTACTAATAGGACGCCATTGTTTGAAATTGTGGCTTTAGCAGGAAAATTTAGTCCCAGTTGCTGATTATCTTTTTGGGAACTTGCCTGGCAATGCCACAGTCTTCAGGTTTAGCATTGAATCACTGGTTATTTTCAAGGAGCACCAGGAAACTATGCCCACCTGGAGTGTGGAGTGTGCTGTCTTACATACAGACACACATTTCAGGAAAGCTTAAGGACTGAGTGAAAAGGAACACAGTTCATAGATTAGGCACTGAAGGTTCTGGTAGAAGATGTCCAGAGGAAGAAGAATGTACCCAAGGTGGAAGGAATCCATCTTAACCGACTGTCCCTTCTGACACAGTCCACTCCAACAGCTGATGTTGCTGTGCCCGGTCTCATGTTCCTCCTGCAGACCAAGGAATACCCACAAAAAGATACCGATGACCAAGAACTCGCTGTCATGGTTCCTATAAGGTAGAGAATCACAACACTTATTTCAGTTTATGAAGCGCTCAGAGAGTTTCTGGATTAAACCTAGAATTTTGTTGAGGTTTTAACAAAGTTCCTCATAAAGGACGGAATTTTACTGGCACGTCTGTCTGAGGTCCATACGATCCTGCCCAAGACCGTCAGAAAATGCCATTCTCCGAGGCGAGCCTGTCCTCGGAATTGGGGCAGGCGTGCTGGTAAAATTCCAGCCAAAGTCTGCCAATATGCTTCAAAAGTCCCCTTCAACCTTAAAGTAGCAAGTTTTGATTATTTATTCTTTCGCAGAAAATGGGTGTTGCTGGCTTAGCCAACATTTATTGGCCATCCCTAATTGCCCTTGAGAACAAAGCCCAACGAGCCCGCGCCGCCATTTTAACATTATGAGTCCCCCCTCCACCCATGACCCTTGTCTATGCTTATGGCATTCCACATTGAGGGAAGACTAATTTAGGGACAATTTGTTACACCAATCAGCCTAATAGCACATCTTTGGGGTGTGGGAGGAAACCGGAGCACCTGGAGAAAACCCACGTAAGCACGGGGAGAATGCGCAAACTCCCACAGACACTGGCCCAAATCCATGTATCTGCACAGCAAACAGTGATAGTCACTGAGCTGTCGTGTTGCCCAGCATCTGGTCCAGTTTAAGCATACACCAACGATGTGAAGTACTAGGCTACTTTCGAAACAACCAAGAGCAGCCCTCGTAAGACCCATCGCGTGTATGCCTCTTGTTGGACAAGTTGGAGAAGTTAGAAGGGTTTAATCAGCCCACGTAATCATAGAATTATAAAACCATAGGATCCAACAGTGCAGAAGGAGGCCATTCAGCCCATCAAGTCTACACCAGCCACAATCCCACCCACACCCCTTCCCCACAACCGTACGCATTTACCCGAGCTAGACCGCCCTGACAGAAAGGAGCAATTTAGCATGGCCAATTAGCCTAAACTGCACATCTTTGGACTGTGGGAGGGAACCAAAGCACCCGGAGGAAACCCATACCTCCTCTGGATTGATTTGTTTACCCCCAGTCAGCTGGTCACTGTTAGGAGGGGGCATTGGTTCAAGTGCTATCTGCCAAAATGTTGTGTGGTCTCCGTAATGAGTGGTAGCAGGCAACTTAAGTGGTGATCAGTCCCTTAAAGATCCTTTTGGCAGCTGTCCCCAGTGCAAGCTTCCACTTTATTAAGATAGTATCTTGCACTAAATGTGAGCTCAACCAGCGTTTCGGCTCAAGAATCTCTTTAGCATCTGACATATCCCTTGGCAGCCTGCCACCTCTGCAGGAAAGTGTATTTGTTGAAGTTTCAGCAATCGGAGAATTGCTTTTTCTGGTAGGAATCATCACATTCATGGAGAAGAGGGATGCAAATTGCAAAAACCCATAACATCAAAATAAGGGTGGCAGAGGGGTTCTGTCCCTGCCTCTGAGGCAGAGTATCGGATTTGAGTCCCATCCCTGGACCTAATGGCCAAGGAAAATACAGCTGACAAGTTGAGTATCAATCTGCAAAATCCTTCCCACACATACCACTGGCAGGCAGCAAGGGTGGGAGAGATTTCTGGTTAGCCATATTTGACCGGCATATCCACATCATAGCCATATTTGATGCAGATTGGTGCCCCTCAAGCTATGAGCCTACGTCAGCAGACTAACAACCCTGTTCCAGGAAAAACTAGCTGTGGAAACAGGTGGAAGTCTGCCTTGCGCACCAGTAGGTGCGAGAAGAGAAACAATAATGTCAAAATTGGCTTGGAATATATTGGTGACTACAGCAATGACTTTAGGCTGTAAGAACGGTTTTAAGCAAACTCAAATCACCCAACAGATTATATGATAGTTTAAAGATCAAAAACAGAAAGTTAAAGATTGAAGGAATTGAAGCTTAAATTATTTTTAAAAAATTGAAAGTACACACATTTTTGTTTATGTAAAATACATCTTATTTGAAGTTAGATAATGTGTACAGATTTATTCTCCTTCTCCTGAATGTGGAGGTGATAGGAAGACAGTTGTGGAGTTTAAAAGTCAACATGCTGTCTCATATAGATTGAAAGAACAAAAACAGTTGTATGAAGATCAAATGGCCCAGACACAGCAGAGCTAAATAAAACTAGAGCTTGGTACTGAGTTGCCTGACAATAGGACTATCTGATCTATCTGGAATAACATATCCCAAAAAAATACAATTATCCAAGAACAGTATCAGGTTACTCACACTAGTTATTTAAAAAAATCTATAGAACAAAACAACAAATAAAATGTATGGTTTCTGAGTACTTGATATTTCACACTGACCATTGGCTGCACCTTATTAGAGCTAATGATCTAATGAATGCTTGCTGCTGCCGACAATTGCAATGGAACAGTTCTCTTCTGATTAACCTCGTTTTTTGCTGAGTTCAGGATAGACACAATAACCTTTTCACTGAATCTCTACAGTACAGAAGGAGGCCATTTGGCCCATCGGGACTGCACATATGACACCCCCACCCTATCTTGGTAACCTTACATATTTACTCTGCTAATCCCCCCCGAAACTAGGATCAATTTAGCATAGCCAATCAACCTAACCCGCAGATCTTTGGACTGTGGGAGGAAACCAGAGCACCAGAGGAAACCCATACAGACATGTGGAGAATGTGCAAACTCCACACAGACAGTGACCCAGGCCAGGAATTGAACCCAGGTCCCAGGCACTGTGAGGCAGCAGTGCTAATCACTGTGCCACTGTGCCACCCATTTAATTTCCAGCTAATTGATCTCAACAAACATATTATTTTGTGGAAAATTAAATGGAAAGGCATCCTCCAGTGACACTAGGGACTTTCTCATGGCCCCATGATTCTGAGTTGTGCTGTATCTCTGCCAGATGTAATGAGTGTGTGAATTTTAATCGGGGATGTGATATTGTTGGGGTGGTGGAAGTGGAGTGATGCTGCACTATAATCAGTGAGCAAATTGTAATCCAGGCTGGGCTCAGTATAAATGGGGAGTAGATTTCATTGTGATAGGGTCATTATAAATGGAGAGTAAATTTCATTGTCATGAAGTTAGTATAAATGGAGAATAAAATTCATTATGATGAAGTCAGTATAAATGGAGAGTAAATTTCAATGGGGCTGGGCTCAGAATAAATGGACAGCAAATTTCATTGGGGATGGGGTCATTATAAATGGAGAGTAAATTTCATTGTGATGAGGTCAGTATAAATGAGAAATTGCAAGTGACGCTGATCTCTACAATCATCTGTGAGAATTTGCAATCCGTTTTATGATGGAGCGATGGTTGTTGAAATAGTCGAAGATGTTGGTCCTAACACCTGCAACAATATCCTGGACCCGAGATGCTTGGCCTCCCTTCCAACAATCGCAAACAACTTTCTTTTGTGTTAGTTTTAAAAAATATTGTCATATTTCATTGGGGATGGGCTTAGAATAAATGGAGAGTAAATTTCATTGGGGATGAGCTCCGTCTAAATGGAGAGCATAATTTCATTGTGATGGAGTCAGTATCAATGGAGAGTGAATTTCATTGGGAATGGTCTCGGTATAAATGGAAAGTAAATTCCACTGTGAATTTAATTCACAGAAATAAATGAGGAGAAAAAATGGGGAGTAAGTTTCATTGCGATGGACTCAGTATAAATGGAGAATAAATTTCACTGTGATGGAGTCAGTATAAATGGAGAGTGAATTTCTTTTGGGATGGACTCAGTATAAATGGTGAGTAAGTTTTAATAGGGGCAGCTTTGGGGTTATATGGAGTGGACCGTATGCAATATAACCAGCAGGTGGTGGGAGTTGACAATTCTTTCACCCAGTCCTCTGTGACTAGGGTCTATGTTTGTGGAACTCTTGCCAGTTAAACCACAGTGGGTCTGGTAGAACTGGTCTCCCTGAGAGCTGGTCCATGGTCAGAGGGAGGGGATTTCCCAGTACAGTCTGAGATCGCACATCCTTGTGGATTGACACCCGGCTGGCCTGAAGCCAAACTCACCAGTGTGTTTAGGCCCCACCCCTCCCAGTACCAGCATGAAACTCCCAACTCTGCAGGAAAGTGACTGTGGGAGGATTACGATGCAGAGTGTGCCTGAGACGTCGGCTCAAGCCACTCCATTATCCACACCATTATGACATTCAAAAATGTTTGGACAATTCTGCCCTAGCAGTCTAAAGACCTATATTATAGCCTAGCCAGTTGTAAAACAGAGTTCTTTCAGAGAATCAAGTGTGACACAGAAATAAAACAGGGAGGCACAGTCGTTAGCTCTGCTGTGTCAGTGTCAGGGACCTGGGTTCGATTCCAGTTTTCAGTGAATGTGTGGCATTTGTACATTCTCTCCTTATCTGTATGGGTTTCCTCTAGGTGCACTGGTTTCTTTCCACAGTCCAGAGATATGCACTTTATGTGAATTAACCATGGTAAATGCTTGGTGTTATGGGTAGACTGGAGGGGAGGGCCTGGGTGGGAGTCAGTGCAGAATCAATGGGCTGAATGGCCTCTTCCTGCACTGTAAGGATTCTATGGCAATCTTCACTGGTAACCTAGAACTGCCTTTGTAAGTCTCCATAAGTTTGACTCTAAACTAAAAGAACGGTTCTCAAAGAGAGCTACAAGTTCTGTGCAGTAATTATTTGCTGGATTTGGCTCATTGTGTTAGACCCTATGGGATGCTGTTTTGGGGAAGGTATATCCTTAGCGTTAAGGAAAGTAGATAGATTAGAACTGGGGGAAATTTAAGTATACTGTCCAGATAACCATTGCTATAGTTAATTGTAAATGTTGTTCTTTACTGTTGTTTTTCTTATTGTGTGTTTTAAAGTTTAATAAGTGTTTTGTTATTTGTATAATTTACAACAAGATTGACTCCCTTCCTCACTGGGTTTCATTTCTCGCATTTTATAAATAGTTAAGAACCAGCATTCTTAGTTTTCTTCTTTCAATATGAGGATGCCCTCATATTGAACATCAGTGGGGTTCATAACATTAAGAAAAGGAATGAAAGTTTGAAGACGACACTGGCAGCTAAGAAGGAAATCTCAAGATTTTTGTCACTGTGGTAACTTGGCCTCAGAAATGTAGTCAAATGCATTGTGATAGTCACTCTACTTCTAAAAATATCAAATTAAAATACTGTACAGCATGGACTCAGAACTGGAGGCAACCAGTTACACAGGTCTCTCGTGGTAAGATTAATTCCGTGAAAGCCCATGCTACTAATGTCATTCACATACGCTCATACCCGCTCAAGAATCAGAATATATTTTTAAGTAAGAATATGATTACTATCACAGAAAAATATATGAATAAATAACAAAAAAACCCACCGACTGGGGGACGGGGTGGGGCAGGGGATGATACAGCAGGGATGCCTGTAAATAATATGTTAACACAAGGCAATTGGCTACCTGACTTTTCATGGCGGGAACTTCATTACCTCAGTGGTGAGAAGTGGGGACATGGGGAATGAGAACCATGCTAATATGAAAGTCGCTTGGGGACTCCAGTTGAATTCTTCACCATCTCCGACCTACCTGCCCACTGAAAACGGGGGGTAGAAAATCCCGTTGCTTTGCATCCAGGAACCTTTAGAACAACCTTATCCCCATTGTAAATGGTTCCTCTCACGAGGTTTCCTCAATGCTTCCAGGAGCCCAGAACAACCAGGCTTCTGCTGTTTTCCTAATGTTTTTACTGAGTTCTTGCCAGCAAGAGACCTGTGGAACCCCTGAAAGATTGTGGCAGCAGAATGCTTTTTATTTTCCCAAATATTCCAATCAAAATTCACAGGAATGATTGATGAAATACAGAAAATGATGGGTGGATTTGCTGTAGACTTACTTCCAGATGAACCAGAGAGAGCAGAATAGTCCTCACTGGCCTGTCACATTTCTACATTCTTGTTTACTAAGTCAAGTCAAATTATAATTTGATTTGTTATTGTCACATGTATTAGTATACAGTGAAAAGTACTGTTTCTTGTGCTATACAGACAAAGCATACCATTCATAGAGAAGGAAAGGAGAGCGTGCAGAATGTAGTATTACAGAATTATCTAGGGTGTAGAGAAAGATCAACTTAGTGCAATGTAAGTCCATTCAAAAGTCTGAAGGCAGGAGGGAAGAAGTTGTTCTTGAGTCGGTTGGTACACGATCTCAGACTTTTGTATCTTTTTCCTGATGGAAGAAGGTGAAGGGAGAATGTGCAGTCCTTGATTATATATCAAAGGTTAGAAAATATTGGAATTGGATCAAGCCAGGCACAACTACAAACAAAACCAAAGTAGTTTTGGAAAGTTCCAGAAACTCTGGATACTAAAGATCCCCTATTTCTCATAATTCTGCCTGACCTATTGGGTGTTTCCATCATTTCCAGCCTCTGCAATATTTTGTTACTGGAACACAATGGATTTTTGTGCTGGCATAAAGGGGTTTTACGGGCAGCAACATTTCCCTTTACAGTTTAAAAGACCAAAAACCCATCAAATTGCATATCCTTAGTGCCACATTTAAAAATGTAACCATATAGACATCAACCATGCTGCTACAATAAACCCCCCATCCCGCTTCCCTGATGATCTCCCAAGAGAGGCCAGACAGTCCCACTAATAAATTCACCAGACCCAGCAGCAAGGCCTATGCTAAATGTAAGTGGCACCAGCCTCTTCATAACAGACAAGCAGCAAATGGTAACATTTTTTCGATGTTAAGAGATACACAACCTGAGGCAAATGGATTCAAAAAGTAACCATATATTTTATTGGAAATTATTGTTTTCATACAGCCCTTTTGTGATAGGGCTATTTTCTGCTTTTTGTGAGCATCTCTGCCAAAACTTCTGTTTTTATGCACAACCATCTGATTCTTTTGACGTTTTAGAGAATCCCAGAGTGTTTCTGCACGTGGATCAGTTGATTGGATTTTGCCAGAAGATCGAGGGGTTCAAAGCCTCTCTTCAAGGTCTGAGCACATGACCTTGGCTGTCAAACTGCCCTTTATTGGATGAGACATTTGCAAGTCTGATCTGTAGTTAAAAAAAATCACATGGCAATGTTCATGTATTTATCTTTCAACCGACACCACCAGGAAAGAAAGATCATTTTCATATTATGGGACCATGTGCTTACTTGGCTGACACGTTTACACCTCTATCAATGATATTTAAAATAAATGAATTGATTGGAAAGCACTTGAGGATTTCCTAAACATATACTGAAGTGCTACATAAATAGGGTAAGAATTCTCACAACATCAGGTTAAAGTCCAATAGGTTTATTTGGTAGCAAAAGCCACTAGCTTTCGGAGCACTGCCTCTTCGTCAGGTGAGTGGGAGTTCTAGAACATAGAACATAGAACACTACAGCACCAACAGGCCCTTCGGCCCACAAGTTGCGCCGATCACATCTGTACCTACCAAGCCATAGAACTATCTGTAACTTCCAATGCCATTAGACCCCATATACTCATCCAGAAGTCTTTTAAAAGACCCCAGTGAGTTTGACTCTACCACCACTGATGGCAGCCGATTCCACTCACTCACCACACTCTGAGTGAAAAACTTTCCCCTAACATCTCCTCTGTACTTGCTCCCAAGCACCATAAACCTGTGTCCTCTCGTAGCGACCATTTCAGCCCGGGGAAATAGCCTCTGAGAATCCACCCTATCTATTCCTCTCAACATTTTATAAAACCTCTATCAGGTCGCCTCTCAACCTCTGTCTCTCCAGGGAGAAGAGACCTAGCTCCCTCAACCTATCTTCATAAGGCATGCCTCCCAATCCAGGCAACATCCTTGTAAATCTCCTCTGCACCCTCTCAATAGCTTCCACATCCTTCCTGCAGTGAGATGACCAGAACTGCGCACAGTACTCCAAGTGGGGTCTGACAAGGGTCCTATAAAGTTGCAGCATTACCTCCCGACTCCTAAACTCAATCCCTCGATTAATGAAGGCCAGTACACCATACGCCTCTTGACCACATCCTCCACCTGCGAGGCTGATTTAAGAGTCCTATGGACCCAGACCCCAAGATCCTTCTGCTCTTCAACCCAGCTAAGACTCCTACCCTTGATATTGTACTCCTGCATCCCGTTGGTCCTGCCAAAATGGACCACTACACATTTATCCGCGTTGAAGTCCATCTGCCACTTCTCCGCCCAGTCTTGCATTCTATCTATGTCACGCTGCAACTCCTGACATCCCTCCAGACTATCCACAACACCACCAACCTTCGTATCGTCAGCGAACTTACTAACCCATCCCTCCACTTCCTCATCCAGGTCATTTATGAAAATGACAAACAGCAAGGGTCCTAGAACAGATCCCTGGGGCACTCCACTGGTGACCGACCTCCATGCAGAAAAAGACCCATCCACAACCACTCTCTGCCTTCCGCAGGCAAGCCAGTTCTGGATCCACAAGGCCAAAGCCCCCTGGATCCCATGCCCTCTCACCTTCTCAAGAAGTCTTGCATGGGGGACCTTATCAAACGCCTTGCTGAAGTCCATGTAAACCACATCCACTGCTCTTCCTTCATCAATGTGTTCAGTCACATTTTCAAAGAACTCAACTAGGCTCGTAAGGCACGACCTGCCCTTGACAAAGCCGTGCTGACTATTCCTGATCATTCTAAACTTCTCTAAATGCTCATAAATCTTGTCCCTCAGAATCCTCTCCATCAACTTACCAGCCACTAAGGTCAGACTCACCGGTCGGTAATTTCCCAGGCTATCCCTGTTCCCTTTCTTGAAAATAGGAACCACATCCGCAATCCTCCAATCCTCCGGAACCTCTCCCGTCTCCATTGATGATGCAAAGATCATTGCCAGGGGCTCTGCAATCACTTCCCTCACCTCCCACAGTAACCTGGGGTACATCCCATCCGGTCCCGGTGACTTATCTATCTTGATAGAATTTAAAAGTTCCAACACATCCTCTCTCTTAATATCCACATACTCAATCTTTTCAGTCTGCCACAAACCTGTAGTACAACCTCCCAGATCACTTTCCACCGTGAATACTGAGGCAGAGTACTCATTAAGCACCTCTGCCATGTCTTCCGGTTTCACACAGACTTTTCCCCCTTCACCTTTTATAGGTCCTATCCCTTCTCTTCTCATCCTTTTACTTTTCACATATTTGGAGAATGCCTTGGGATTCTCCTTAATTTTACCTGCCAAGGCCTTCTCATGTCCCCTTCTGGCTCTCCTAATTTCCTTTTTAAGCTCCTTTCTACAAGCTTTATACTCCTCTAGATCCTTAACATCTCCAAGCTCTCTGAACCGTTTATACGCCTTTTCTATTCACAAACAGGGCATATAAAGACGCAAACTCAATTTACAACATCACAATTGAATGCATGTCTTTACAGGTAATCAAGTCTTAAAGGTAGAGACAATGTGAGTGCAGAGAGCATCTTTTTTTCGGCGCATGTGCAGTTGGAGGCACCAATCGGAGCTGCAGTGTTTCGGGAGTGATAAGCCCTGCCCACAGTTTTCTGCAGTGTGATTCAGAATCGCTGCTATTTTTGCAGGCAGAGTGTGCATGGGGGTGCCTGAGAATGGGTCTAAAAGTCGAATCTGAAACACTCCCTGTTTCAAGTCCACCCAGAACTTAGAATCAAAATGGTAAAACAGGGTCCTGTGTGTAACGCAGGCTTTGGCTGAGAGGAAATGATTGATATCTCAAATTCACAATAATGAACAGCAGGAAACTAATTTCAAACTGCTTCTAGTTCAGTATTATATAAACTATTCAAAAGGAATTTCAGGATAGCTGATAAGCTGGTTCTAGGTGAGTTAAGATTACCTCATTAAATTGTTCAAATCAGGAGTCTTCAAAAAAATGTATTTTCAACATTTTACAATCTATTTGGCCAGAAATTAATTCAGTGATTTCACTTCCATTTATCAGCCAGCACCTTATATCACAGTTTTTGTTTCCAGTCAGACCTATACACAACCAAAGCTTCTTTAATGATATATTCAAAGCATTGTTTTTATCATGTGTTTTTATAAAGTCAGAATGTTAATGTTTAAAAGTTTATGTATTCGTGTCACCACTCGGCTTACATTAACGCCGCAATGGAGTTACTGTGAAAATCCCCTAGTTGCCACACTCCAGCACCTGTTCGGATACACTGAGGGAGAGTTTAGCATGGCCAATGTACCTAACCAGTCTTTCGGACTGTGGGAGGAAACCGGAGCACCTGGAGAAAACCCACACAGACAGTGACTCAAGCTGGGAATTGATTCTGGGCTCCTGCTAACTGCTGCGTCACCATGCCACTCAATGTTTTGGTTTTGGTCCTCTACATCGCCAATAAGTAGCTTTCTGATTGATCAATTAATCAGGAACAGAGTTCGAGATAAACATAGTGAAATGTTGCCAGTAGCAACTCATTCCCAGGATCTCACACATGCTCTGCCCAAAGGCAGACTCATTGTCTGTTGATGCTTCATCCTGAGCTGTTCTTTTGGCATTTCCGTCAGTGGTGGTTTGCTATTGCCTTCTGCCCAGGGTAGGGCAAGCAGGCAGGTCCCAAGTTAACCTCGGTTAGAGTGGGAGTTGAACCCATGCTGTTAGCATTGTTCTAAACTACACACTAACCATCTAAACTAACCAGCCCATCATGAACTAGTTACAACATGTATTTTAGCATATTAAAGGCGTGAAGAGTTCAAGCTCTGCACTAAAATATTGAGGAGAATCATGTCTTTGTACTTCAATCCATCAAGCTTAAAATTCTGCTTTCTGTTAAATTATCAGACATCTATAAATCACTAGAAAGTACATGTAAATATAAAATTATATACACATCAATTACATGTATCAGCTACCTGCTGCACAATGTAGATGATTTTTGTATTTTCAAAATGGCAATAATTACATTTGGATGCGATCTTACTGGCTGTTCAAGCCACACTCCTGTTGCAGCAAAGTTGAAGAGTTTGGCAGCCAGACTCCATTCATTGCGGTGGGATAGGAAATTCTCACTGGCATGAATGGTGGTAAGATTCCAGCCATTTCAATATTATTACAAATCAAAAAGCCTCCCACAAGTAAACAAACCAGCCTAAGGATGAGAGCCTGCAAGTCCTCTCTTGCAGTAAATGCTGTCTCAGCAGACCGAATTTCCTATTCAGATTTATTTATTTATTTTCTAATGTAAGTCTCAACGAGAGAGAACGATTCAATAAAAATGGATGGGAGGACTGGGGAAATCACACCCCACCCATTCCCCATTACTTGCACCAGCTAGACCCACTATCCAAAAAATGGGGTGAATCCACTTTCCCACAACAGAAATCGCACAAATTTAAAGGTTTGTTGAGTGTAATCATGTTAGATCTCTCTGTATTGTTATTCCTGCTAACCGAAGGGATATTAGTGAAGATAGTGCCTCACATAATAAATGTTTTGGCAATTGCACAACATTACCAATAATTCCTTCACAGCTCCGGTAATAAGACAGATGTCCCGAGGTATTTACCCTTTGCATATGATTAACTTTGTGATGATCACTAATGCTTTTCATATACATAGTTTGCTCTGCAACTTATATGACATGAAATTGAAAGGACACGGATGTAAATTATCTATTGATATTATATCGTCTCTGTGCTCTCATTTCTAGCCAAGTTTTTGCGCTTTGGTGCTTGAGATCAATATTTGTTCTTGTACAAGAAGATGTAACTGTTAGCATATTGACAAATTGATTGATTTCTGTCATTTGTATGTCTCCGAAACCTTTTTACGTTTCACTCCCAAAGCCCATTTCAAGCGAATTCACTCAATCTCTATGGTGACATCAATGATTGTAAATAATTTTACTTCCTGAAATGGGTGTTAAAGGAGTTAGTGAAGAGGGCATTGTGAAGCAGTATTGTAAAATGGACGTACTTATCAAATTGCTAAAGCATTCTTTCAAAAGCAATATGCAATTTAAAAAAGAATGGAATTACATACTTAAAACTGCTGGGAGCTGTAACACACACTGCTCATTTTAATTTGGGCCATTTAGACTTCATATTCACAACTGATGCTGTCTGGTTTGGAGTAGTTACTATATTTGCTGTGCATTTACATGTCTTCCTCCTGCTAATATGGTAACATGTTTTCTAATAGCAAAGTCGGCAGTGTACTAATTAAGTTTAAGGCAATGTATGTCAAATATAATCACAAACAATAGCTGTTATAAAATTGTACTAGAATAGACTCATCCGGTGTTTTATTAAGTTAGCCTCCTCCTACATCACTGATTCATATTCAAGGATGAGAAAAATAACATAGTTGGTTCATCTTTTATTAATCAATGACATTTACAAAGTGTATCCCAAAACCTCCTGTCACTCCTTTGAATTCAAACAAAATCTGACCATTGGCAGCACAATGGCACAGTGATTAGCAGTGCTGCCTCACAATGCAAGGGACCCAAGTTCACATCCAACTTTGGTCGGTGTGGAGTTTGCACGTTCTCTCAGTGTTAGAGTGGGTTTCCTCTGGACGCTCCAGTTTCCTCCAACAGTGCAAAGGAGTGCAGGTTAGGTGGGTTGTCCATGCTATATTGTCCCTTAGTGTCCAAGGATGTGTAGGGTAAGTGGATTAGTCATGGTGAATGCACAGGGTTATGGGTTTAGAGCGGAGGAGAGAGCCTGGGTTGGTTGCTCTTTCAGAGAGTTAGTGCAGACTCAGTGAGCAGAATGGCCTCTTTTCTGTTCTATGAATTATCCCCTTTCTTCTTCCATTTTATACCAGTATTTGATAAATATGTATGAAATAACTTTAGGAGAAAGGGCATATGATGACGTCTTTTTTGTGGCGCTAGTATTTCTGTGTTAGTGTTCCACAAGCTGGTTGCATCAATAAAGTATTGAATTTAATAAATGGAAGTCTGGTTTTGTTTTAGCATCTTTCTTAATCCAAATTGCTGTGCAGCCAATGGAGTTCTTTTGAAATATAATCACTGCTATAAAGCATAGAACATTGTATCTGATTTGATCACAGCAAAACTCGAACAAAGAGCAACAACAACAACCTATATTTACATAGTGCCTCCAACGTAACAAAATGTCCCAAGCCACTTCACGAGGGTATTATAAAACAAAGTATGGCACCACGCCACACAGGTTACATGAACAAAAGCTTGGCAAAAGAAGTAGGTTTTAAGCAGTGTCTTAAATGAGGAAAACATTTTGATTTGATTTATCATTGTCGCATGTATTAGTATGCAGTGAAAAGTATTGTTTCTTGGGTGTTATACTGACACAGCATACCGTTCATAGAGAAGGAAACGAGAGTGCAGAATGTGGTGTTGCAGCCATCAGTCATAGTTAGGGTGTACAGGCAAATCAAAGAGATGCAGTATAGGGAGGGTACTCCAAAGCTTTAGACTGAGGAAATTAAAGGCATGCTCACCAACGGTGCTGCAATTAAAAGTGGGAATACATTAAAGGTGAAAATTAGAGGGGTGCAGAGATCTTGGAAGGTTGTAGGGCTAGAGGACATTACAGCGACACGGAGGGGAAAAGCCATGGAGAGATTGAAAGCAGGGATGAGAACTTTAAAATCAAGTTGTTGCTTGACTGGAAGCCAATGTAGGTCAGGGAACACTGGGGTGATAGGGGAATTGGACTTTCTGAGAATGAAGAGGTTTGGATGATCTCAGGTTTGGTAGAATGTGGAAATCCAGCCAGGAGTGTGTTGGAATAGCCCAGTCTAATGTAACAAAGGCATGGGTGAGGGTTTCAGCAGCTGATGAATTGAGACAGGGCATAGTCAAGCAATGTTATGGAAGTGGAAATAGATGGTCTTAGCGATAGCACAAATATGAGACCAGACGTTCGTCTCTGGATCAAATGTGATGCTAAGTTTGTGAACAAACTGCCTTACTCTCAGACTGTTCCAAGGGAGTGGGATGGAGTTGGTAGCTAAGGAATGGAGATTGGAGCTGGGGCCACAAACAGTGGCCAGGATTCTCCCCAAATAATTCTCAATGCTAAATTCATGTAAAAACTGGAGTAAATCCTAGTGGGATTTTCAAAATGTATCTTCCACACTCTGTGCATCACAGACAGCCCTAGCGTGAATATTGATAAATATTGAGCGGGCCACTGCACATGCGCTGATCTATCAGTGCTGAGATCAGCGCATACGCAGTAACCTCGCACTGCCGGCCTCCCGATTGCTGGCCAGCTGAGAGACTCCTGCATCACTGGCCTATCGGACGTGTCTGGGCCAGACCCGACCCACAGCAACCCCCACCCCACCTCTTTGTGGAACTCCCCCACTCCCAGTTATCGCCCCATTAGGCCCTGACACCTTGGGGCTTGGTGAGAAGTGCCAAGGTACCCCTGGGCATTAGTACTTTGCCACTTTGGCAGTGCCAGGAGGCCAGGCTGCCACTGCCAAGCCGATAATGCTCAGGGGGCACCCCCGCCTTACTCCCGACCTCCTGTGGGGCCTCCATGACCTCCCTTCACACCAGCGGGGTCAGGCCGCTACCTCCAAGCTAGTGGGGAGTTGTTGTAAACCCCGCTGGAGTGAACCACTCCTGGCTGGGGGCAGGGGATAGACGCGAGTGGGCCCGGAGACTTCAGTCCCCGGCCCACTAATGACATTAAAATTAGAATTTAAATATTCAAAGCAACTCCTCAATGATTTCTGTTGTGGATCTGAAAACGCCAGAAATCCGATGCCCAGTGGGAAACTTTCTGCTTCTGTCTCCCGGCCTGCTGGGAGAATCGCCCCCAGTGGCTTCAATTTTCCCAATCTTTAACTGGAGGAAATTTCTGCTCATCCATTACTGGATATTAGATGAGCAGCCTGATAATGTAGCAACGGTGAAGGCATCAAGAGAGGTGGTGGTGAGATAGTACTGAGTGTCATCAGAGTATACGTAAAAATACATGCTGTGATATAGAATGATATCCACAGGGGCAGCATATTGATACGAAATAGCGGGAGGTCATAGGTAGATCCCTGAAGAGCACCACAGGTAAGGATGCAGGAGCAGGAAGATAAAACATTGGAAGACATTCTCTGGCTTTATTTAGTTAAGAATTGAAGCAAGTGACAGTAGTTCCACCCAGCTGGGTAACAGTGGAAGAATAGTGCTTTCAGTCCTATCAAATGCTGCAGTCAGGTTGAGAAGGACAAGGAGGAAAGGTTTACTGTTGTCAGAGTCACACAGGATGCCATTTTGGACCTTGACCGGAGCTGTTTTAGTGTTGTGACAGGGACAGAAACCTGAGTGGAAGGATACAAACATGGATTTCCAGTAGAGATGGGAACAGATTTGGGAGACGACAACACTTTCAAGGACTTTGGAGAAGAAAGATAAGTTAGAGATGGGATGGTATTGTACTAGGATGATGGGATCAAGGAGAGGGTGAAGACTGCAGGGCGACACAGTGGCACAGTGGTTAGCACTGCTGCCTCACAGCATCAGGGACACAGTTTTGATTCCCGGTTTGGGTAACTATCTGTGTGGAGTTTGCACATTCTCCCTGTGTCTGCTTGTGTTTCCTCCAGGTGCTCTGGTTTCCTCCCACAGTCCAAAGATGTGCAGGATAAGTTTATTGGCCACACTAAATAATTGCCTCTAGTGTTAGGGGGCTTGACAGGGTAAATATGTGGGGTTATGGGAATAGGACCTGGGTGGGATTGTGGTTGGATAGACTTGATGGGCTGAATGGCCTCTTTCTGCACTGTATAAGTGATAATGGTCAGATCCAGTAACCTGTTTTTGTGATGTTGATTGGGGGTATAAATATTGGCCAAAAAGATTGGGGAAAGCCCCCCTGCACTTCTTCAAATGGGACCTTTTGTTTTAACATCTCATATGACAGTACAGCACTTATTCACTTGTTCACTGGGGGGTCAGGTTAGATTTTAAACTGAAGTCTCTGAAAAGGGGCTTGAAGCCACAACTTCTGGATTTGGAGGTGAAATTGTTGCCAGCTGACTCACTCATACTATACCGAATTCAAAATCTGGGGAGGCAACTCCTTCAGAGGAGGTAGGGAGTGGGTGAGGAGAAACATAGGCCAGAATTTTGGCTGTGGTGATTGTGTGTGTGGCCAACCCATACTAGAATCATAGAATCCCTACAGTGCAGAAGGAGGCCATTCAGCCCCTCGCGTTTGCACTGACTCTCCAATGAGCATCTTACATGCCCAACCTGCTGCCCTATTCTCATAACTCCAACTACTTACCCCGCTATTCCTCCCAAACAACTTGGGACACTAAGAGGCAATTTAGCATGGCCAATCCACCAAATCTGCAGATCTTTGGATACTGGGAGGAAACCCGTACGGACATAGTGAGAACGTCAAACTCCACACAGTTACTCAAGTGCAAAATTGTGCAAGAAAACAGATGGCAGGCATCCCGGCCACATTGTGGTATCACGTCATAACTCTATCAGCAGGAGTCAGAACTTCGCCTGCTGACAATGCAAGCTCCAGAAGACTGGGATTTTTACTGGCCTTAACATTTGGCACCCAGGCCAATCAGCCAGGCAGCCTTCACATTTTTGCATCATTCTCGATGCAGGAAGGAGAAATGCCCAGCAGATGTTGGAAGGTCAAGGAGGTAGGAGTATTGACGTCAGTAGCTTGTGGAATTTTTGTGTTGCAAACATAGTTTGGAGAAAACTGCAGCTCCCTGATGCAGATCCACATGAAGTTGCAGCTTCATGGAGCTTGTTTTAAACCACCTACCCACACTAATTTGCCTCAGCTCCCCCCACCCCCACTCCTTCAGAACTGAAACATTCCACACAGGCCTCCAGTTAATTGGCTAGCCTGTGTGAAAACTGTGATGGAGGGAGGGCAGGAGCAGACTCCTGTCTGATTCTCAAATTAGGATAAGCAACCCACGCCTGGATAGTTTCTGGTCCCTGGCCCAGCACTGTGGGCGTGTCACACATAGAACACAACATTGAAACATAAATTTCTTAACTAGGCTGGAGGCGATTAGTACCACTGAGCGTACCCAGGAGGTGGGAGGTACCTGCACGGTGTGAGAAGCTCGAGCGTACCCAGGAGGTGGGAGGTACCTGCACGGTGTGAGAAGCTCGAGCGTACCCAGGAGGTGGGAGGTACCTGCACGGTGTGAGAAGCTCGAGCGTACCCAGGAGGTGGGAGACACCTGCACGGTGTGAGAAGCTCGAGCGTACCCAGGAGGTGGGAGGTACCTGCACGGTGTGAGAAGCTCGAGCGTACCCAGGAGGTGGGAGGTACCTGCACGGTGTGAGAAGCTCGAGCGTACCCAGGAGGTGGGAGGTACCTGCACGGTGTGAGAAGCTCGAGCGTACCCAGGAGGTGGGAGGTACCTGCACGGTGTGAGAAGCTCGAGCGTACCCAGGAGGTGGGAGGTACCTGCACGGTGTGAGAAGCTCGAGCGTACCCAGGAGGTGGGAGGTACCTGCACGGTGTGAGAAGCTCGAGCGTACCCAGGAGGTGGGAGGTACCTGCACGGTGTGAGAAGCTCGAGCGTACCCAGGAGGTGGGAGACGCCTGCACGGTGTGAGAAGCTCGAGCATACCCAGGAGGTGGGAGGTACCTGCACGGTGTGAGAAGCTCGAGCGTACCCAGGAGGTGGGAGGTACCTGCACGGTGTGAGAAGCTCGAGCGTACCCAGGAGGTGGGAGATACCTGCACGGTGTGAGAAGCTCGAGCGTACCCAGGAGGTGGGAGGTACCTGCACGGTGTGAGAAGCTCGAGCGTACCCAGGAGGTGGGAGGTACCTGCACGGTGTGAGAAGCTCGAGCGTACCCAGGAGGTGGGAGGTACCTGCACGGTGTGAGAAGCTCGAGCGTACCCAGGAGGTGGGAGGTACCTGCACGGTGTGAGAAGCTCGAGCGTACCCAGGAGGTGGGAGGTACCTGCACGGTGTGAGAAGCTCGAGCGTACCCAGGAGGTGGGAGACACCTGCACGGTGTGAGAAGCTCGAGCGTACCCAGGAGGTGGGAGGTACCTGCACGGTGTGAGAAGCTCGAGCGTACCCAGGAGGTGGGAGGTACCTGCACGGTGTGAGAAGCTCGAGCGTACCCAGGAGGTGGGAGGTACCTGCACGGTGTGAGAAGCTCGAGCGTACCCAGGAGGTGGGAGATACCTGCACGGTGTGAGAAGCTCGAGCGTACCCAGGAGGTGGGAGATACCTGCACGGTGTGAGAAGCTCGAGCGTACCCAGGAGGTGGGAGATACCTGCACGGTGTGAGAAGCTCGAGCGTACCCAGGAGGTGGGAGGTACCTGCACGGTGTGAGAAGCTCGAGCGTACCCAGGAGGTGGGAGGTACCTGCACGGTGTGAGAAGCTCGAGCGTACCCAGGAGGTGGGAGATACCTGCACGGTGTGAGAAGCTCGAGCGTACCCAGGAGGTGGGAGGTACCTGCACGGTGTGAGAAGCTCGAGCGTACCCAGGAGGTGGGAGGTACCTGCACGGTGTGAGAAGCTCGAGCGTACCCAGGAGGTGGGAGGTACCTGCACGGTGTGAGAAGCTCGAGCGTACCCAGGAGGTGGGAGGTACCTGCACGGTGTGAGAAGCTCGAGCGTACCCAGGAGGTGGGAGATACCTGCACGGTGTGAGAAGCTCGAGCGTACCCAGGAGGTGGGAGACGCCTGCACGGTGTGAGAAGCTCGAGCGTACCCAGGAGGTGGGAGGTACCTGCACGGTGTGAGAAGCTCGAGCGTACCCAGGAGGTGGGAGGTACCTGCACGGTGTGAGAAGCTCGAGCGTACCCAGGAGGTGGGAGATACCTGCACGGTGTGAGAAGCTCGAGCGTACCCAGGAGGTGGGAGATACCTGCACGGTGTGAGAAGCTCGAGCGTACCCAGGAGGTGGGAGACACCTGCACGGTGTGAGAAGCTCGAGCGTACCCAGGAGGTGGGAGATACCTGCACGGTGTGAGAAGCTCGAGCGTACCCAGGAGGTGGGAGACACCTGCACGGTGTGAGAAGCTCGAGCGTACCCAGGAGGTGGGAGGTACCTGCACGGTGTGAGAAGCTCGAGCGTACCCAGGAGGTGGGAGGTACCTGCACGGTGTGAGAAGCTCGAGCGTACCCAGGAGGTGGGAGGTACCTGCACGGTGTGAGAAGCTCGAGCGTACCCAGGAGGTGGGAGGTACCTGCACGGTGTGAGAAGCTCGAGCGTACCCAGGAGGTGGGAGGTACCTGCACGGTGTGAGAAGCTCGAGCGTACCCAGGAGGTGGGAGGTACCTGCACGGTGTGAGAAGCTCGAGCGTACCCAGGAGGTGGGAGGTACCTGCACGGTGTGAGAAGCTCGAGCGTACCCAGGAGGTGGGAGGTACCTGCACGGTGTGAGAAGCTCGAGCGTACCCAGGAGGTGGGAGATACCTGCACGGTGTGAGAAGCTCGAGCGTACCCAGGAGGTGGGAGGTACCTGCACGGTGTGAGAAGCTCGAGCGTACCCAGGAGGTGGGAGGTACCTGCACGGTGTGAGAAGCTCGAGCGTACCCAGGAGGTGGGAGGTACCTGCACGGTGTGAGAAGCTAAGGCATGATTATGCCTGCTGGGCAGAAGTGAGCACTTCAGAGGACCAGAAACTTCACTTAGCCCAAAAGTGGCCCAATGGAGGATAATGAGCCCAATCACATACACAGCTCCTGAAATTCTTCAGCAATAGAAAGAAATTTCAACTTCAGTTTGCTTTGAAATTACCAGCTATGCATTAAATACCATAGCATGCAGCTAAGCATGCAGCTGAGGCCCCAGTTTAAAATCCATCCGAAAGCTGGTACCACCTACACTGCAACACTCCCTCATACTGCACTCAACTGTCCATCATGATTTTTGTACTCAAGCCCTGGAGTGGGAATTAAATCCGGAGCCCTATGACTCAGAGATAGGAGTGTTGTCAGCTGAACCATAACTAATACTAAGCATCCACCAGTTTATTATGATAATGTAGAGGAGGTTCTACCTCAGCTGATGTAAAACAAAGTCAGTCTCTGCAAATCTTTATTGGCTGATTTTTCAGTGAATTTCACCTTTCAACCCCTTTCGTTCCATCTGCTTTATAAATAATCTGATTTGAGGTGGGATTAGTTTTTTGCACGGCTTGTGCTGCCTATTGAGTAAGCTTACTACATCACTCTCAAGCATTGTATTAAGGGATATATTTTAATTTATTGTTCTCATGTCTTTCCATCAAGCTTTTAAAAAGATTGTTCTGCCTTCAGTTCATGGATACATCTTAGGTAATTTCGCATATGATTTGAAAGTCTTATAGCCTCTTTTATTCCAATTGATATTCTATTGAGATTCGACAATTGAACTGATTTTAGTCTCCAAAATGCTAAAATAATTACAGTATGTATTTTTATTATTCTGAATATATAATACTGAATGAAATGTCACCACTAATACATTTCTGTTTCTGGTAAACAATAATACCAGGAGAAAAACAATTTCAGTTGCATGGACTAGTACTGGGAGTTCTCGGATTAATACTAATTTGTCCACATGCAATTTTAAACAATGTTTAACAGAAGAAAATGTTGTCGAATTTGATTTATTTCAATATGACAATTTGGCAGATGTTGAATCCAATGAGGATAGGTCTGGAATTTATAGGTCTCATGAGCATCTGTTTTGATGAAGAGCTTTGCACAATGGATACAGAGCTGATGAGGGTCTCTGATGACAAGTCAGTAACCCACGCTTCTTGGGGATGGGATACTCTTGAGGTTGTGTATTGCTGGACTCTTCCAGATCTATCTAGGCATTGTAAACTCATCTTCAGGAGACCAATAGCCTTTTGGTATATGGTAGCAGTTATATATGTACTCTGCCTGGGTTTTGGGTTTGTATAAAGGGGTCAGTAGCCTTGATTTCAGTGGATGCCTCTTCTCCACAAGGAAACTGAATCCCTGACAGTCCACCCATTGAGCTGGGTAGCACCTTCTGCTATTAGGCTTGTTGCCCCATGTCCCATTCTCATTCTCCCCCAAAAGCTTCCTTTTGGCTGCTAGAGCTCCGATTCTCTGTTACCTGATCAAAAACTCAGTCAAGTTAGAAGAACACAATTTGCCTATGACAAATGTGTGCTGGCTTTCCTTATCTATCCATACTTGTACAGTGACTGTTAATTTTGTCCCAGATTATTGCTCCCATTACCAAGGTTAAACTTATTGGCCAGTGGTTGCTAGGTTTATCCTCATACCCTTTCTTTGAACAAGGGTGTAATATTTACCAACCTCTGGCACTGCCTCTCATGTCTTAGAAGGATTGAAAGATTTATAGCCAGTACCTTTGTAATTTCTATCCTTACTTCTCTCAACTCAATGCATCTCATTTGATCCTGGTGACTGATCAACTTTAAGTACAACCTACCTTTTATCAATTTTTAACTATCTGATATCTCAACTATTTCCTCTTTTATTATGATTTTAGTAGTATTTTCTTCATTGGTAAAGATAAGGGGAGGATTTCTCCCATACCACCTACCACGGGAGTTGTAGGGGTAGAGGTCGGATTGCCCAAAGGTCCGTTGACCTTGGGCTGGATTCTCCGGATTTGGAGTGAGTATGGCTGGAGAATCCCATCCAATAGCTGTTGATAATTTGAATAACTGTATTTGTAGGAGTTGATATATTTCGTCATGCTCACATCAATTTGAATCAGATTGAAAAAGGTTCTTCATCTGTCGTATTCAGCCAGAGTCAACTTTGACAAGGTGTCTACATTTTACATAGTATTTTCACAAGTTGACTTCCTGAGTAGAATGATTGAACCAATTGTACTTTGGCTCCATTACTAATTGTCATAGCGTTCTCTTGAATTAAAAATGCTACAGCATGAAAGCATTTTTCTGTGTACAACTGGATCTTTCTCCCTCTCGGCTCTCCTTATGTAATTTTTCTCTCAATCTAGATTAATCATGTTTCCTATCCATTACAATTATGATATCATGCCTTGTACTGATGCAGTGAATTAGGTAATGTTTTCCTGTTATAATGTTCACTCAGCAATCTAATAAACTTAATCAGCCAATGAGAATGTGCACTTTAGCAATGGAAAGTGTATTGATTTAGTGTGAGTTGTGAGGTTACTTCCTAACCCCCTGTTCGTGTATTTACTGGAACTAAATGGTTTATATTGCAATATAAGTTTGAATATACGGTCATCAATAAGTTCAGTGTGGAATTATTGAGCAGTGCTTAAATCCTATGCATAATTTACTTTATCCAATAAAACAAAATCATTGACACTGAGAACAGCCTAGGGGCACATCATATCAGTCTAGTATGGTGTTATAAATCATGAAGTGATAGGACATGACCTCACATCTGGCATATTCCATACTGCAAATTGCAGATTTAGAGCTATTAGATAGAAACAGAAAATGCTGGAAATATTCAGCAAGTCTGGCAGCATCTGTGGAAAGAGAGAAAAGAAGCTCATGTTATGAGTTGAATAAAACTCTTCTTCAGAACTGAAGAAAGGTAGAACCTACGACCTCAGTAGGGTGGGAAAGGTGACTTTGACTTTCCGAGCCTTCTCCTGCACAGTATTTTTCAGGGAAACATATCTTGCAGTTCACTCATTTTTCTCTGACCAGGTACTGCCTCACAAATCCACCTGAGCAGCCAACTCTCACACACATTGACCCTATTGCCCTCTTGCCTCACAGCCAATGTTCACAAATGTTGTCCTTCCCTGTGACCCACAATGCCATTGCTAACACTAATGGCCCTCTACTTCTGCTCCTTGCAGGGGATGAGAGCACACGAGGAAGAGGCTGGGGCCTTGTGTGCTGGCCCTCTAGTGACAGGTATTTTGATGGCGACTAGCGATGTGTTCCCACTTAGCTAACTGGCAAGAAGTCTTGTTGAAGGAGGGTAGAGCTGTCAGTAATGACTTGCCACAAAAGCTTGAGCCTCCTAAAGTATTGATCCCCACCCATGTCGGAAAGACTGCTCCACTGCCTGTACTTCCTGTGGTTGGGATGTAGCCTCTTATGAACAAGACCCCTGTGTCCAATCCCTCTGCCCTGTGAGTACCTGAACAGAGGGTGGCTGATGTTGTTGCTGTTCATGCTGTTGGCAGTGCTTTTGCTTGCATCAGATGCCAGGAGAGAGCTGTATAAGCTGCTCCCAGGCCATGGTGAAGCCTGGTAACAGGACATGGTGGCTGTGGATGAGTGAAATGCAAGAGAGGTGAGAAGCAATAACCTGCCAAGCACTCAAATTACTCTCTGAGAAGGAGTGTTGTGTGCGAGAGCCTCCCAACTGGCCGCAGCTGCAGCTCTTCAGTTTCACTGATCAAAGGCTTCCCAGCCTGTCAGTTTCTCTGATCAAAGGCTTCCCGGCCTGTCAGTTTCTCTGATCAAAGGCTTCCCGGCCTGTCAGTTTCACTGATCAAAGGCTTCCTGGCCTGTCAGTTTCTCTGATCAAAGGCTTCCCGGCCTGTCAGTTTCTCTGATCAAAGGCTTCCCGGCCTGTCAGTTTCACTGATCAAAGGCTTCCCAGCCTGTCAGTTTCACTGATCAAAGGCTTCCCGGCCTGTCAGTTTCACTGATCAAAGGCTTCCTGGCCTGTCAGTTTCTCTGATCAAAGGCTTCCCGGCCTGTCAGTTTCACTGATCAAAGGCGTCCCGGCCTGTCAGTTTCTCTGATCAAAGGCTTCCCGGCCTGTCAGTTTCTCTGATTAAAGGCTTCCCGGCCTGTCAGTTTCACTGATCAAAGGCTTCCCGGCCTGTCAGTTTCACTGATCAAAGGCTTCCTGGCCTGTCAGTTTCTCTGATCAAAGGCTTCCCAGCCTGTCAGCTTCACTGATCAAAGGCTTCCCGGCCTGTCAGTTTCTCTGATCAAAGGCTTCCCGGCCTGTCAGTTTCTCTGATCAAAGGCTTCCTGGCCTGTCAGTTTCACTGATCAAAGGCTTCCCAGCCTGTCAGTTTCACAGATCAAAGGCTTCCCAGCCTGTCAGTTTCACAGATCAAAGGCTTCCTGGCCTGTCAGTTTACAGATCAAAGGCTTCCCGGCCTGTCAGTTTCACTGATCAAAGGCTTCCCGGCCTGTCAGTTTCACTGATCAAAGTTTTTCCAGCCTGTCAGTTTCACTGATCAAAGGCTTCTTGGCCTGTCAGTTTCACAGATCAAAGGCTTCTCGGCCTGTCAGTTTCACAGATCAAAGGCTTCCCGGCCTGTCAGTTTCTCTGATCAAAGGCTTCCCAGCCTGTCAGTTTCACAGATCAAAGGCTTCCCGGCCTGTCAATTTCACTGATCAAAGGCTTCCCAGCCTGTCAGTTTCACTGAGCAAAAGCTTCCTGGCCTGTCAGTTTCTCTGATCAAAGGCTTCCCAGCCTGTCAGTTTCTCTGATCAAAGGCTTCCCGGCCTGTCAGTTTCACTGATCAAAGGCTTCCCAGCCTGTCAGTTTCACTGATCAAAGGCTTCCCGGCCTGTCAGTTTCACTGATCAAAGGCTTCCTGGCCTGTCAGTTTCTCTGATCAAAGGCTTCCCGGCCTGTCAGTTTCACTGATCAAAGGCTTCCCGGCCTGTCAGTTTCTCTGATCAAAGGCTTCCCGGCCTGTCAGTTTCTCTGATTAAAGGCTTCCTGGCCTGTCAGTTTCACTGATCAAAGGCTTCCTGGCCTGTCAGTTTCTCTGATCAAAGGCTTCCCAGCCTGTCAGCTTCACTGATCAAAGGCTTCCCGGCCTGTCAGTTTCTCTGATCAAAGGCTTCCCGGCCTGTCAGTTTCTCTGATCAAAGGCTTCCTGGCCTGTCAGTTTCACTGATCAAAGGCTTCCCAGCCTGTCAGTTTCACAGATCAAAGGCTTCCCAGCCTGTCAGTTTCACTGATCAAAGGCTTCTCGGCCTGTCAGTTTCACAGATCAAAGGCTTCTCGGCCTGTCAGTTTCACAGATCAAAGGCTTCCTGGCCTGTCAGTTTACAGATCAAAGGCTTCCCGGCCTGTCAGTTTCACTGATCAAAGGCTTCCCGGCCTGTCAGTTTCACTGATCAAAGTTTTTCCAGCCTGTCAGTTTCACTGATCAAAGGCTTCTTGGCCTGTCAGTTTCACAGATCAAAGGCTTCTCGGCCTGTCAGTTTCACAGATCAAAGGCTTCCCGGCCTGTCAGTTTCTCTGATCAAAGGCTTCCCAGCCTGTCAGTTTCACAGATCAAAGGCTTCCCGGCCTGTCAATTTCACTGATCAAAGGCTTCCCAGCCTGTCAGTTTCACTGAGCAAAAGCTTCCTGGCCTGTCAGTTTCACAGATCAAAGGCTTCCCAGCCTGTCAGTTTCTCTGATCAAAGGCTTCCCGGCCTGTCAGTTTCACAGATCAAAGGCTTCCCAGCCTGTCAGTTTCACTGATCAAAGGCTTCCCGGCCTGTCAGTTTCACTGATCAAAGGCTTCCCGGCCTGTCAGTTTCACTGATCAAAGGCTTCCCGGCCTGTCAGTTTCTCTGATCAAAGGCTTCCCGGCCTGTCAGTTTCACTGATCAAAGGCTTCCCGGCCTGTCAGTTTCTCTGATCAAAGGCTTCCCGGCCTGTCAGTTTCTCTGATTAAAGGCTTCCTGGCCTGTCAGTTTCACTGATCAAAGGCTTCCTGGCCTGTCAGTTTCTCTGATCAAAGGCTTCCCAGCCTGTCAGCTTCACTGATCAAAGGCTTCCCGGCCTGTCAGTTTCTCTGATCAAAGGCTTCCCGGCCTGTCAGTTTCTCTGATCAAAGGCTTCCTGGCCTGTCAGTTTCACTGATCAAAGGCTTCCCAGCCTGTCAGTTTCACAGATCAAAGGCTTCCCAGCCTGTCAGTTTCACAGATCAAAGGCTTCCTGGCCTGTCAGTTTACAGATCAAAGGCTTCCCGGCCTGTCAGTTTCACTGATCAAAGGCTTCCCGGCCTGTCAGTTTCACTGATCAAAGTTTTTCCAGCCTGTCAGTTTCACTGATCAAAGGCTTCTTGGCCTGTCAGTTTCACAGATCAAAGGCTTCTCGGCCTGTCAGTTTCACAGATCAAAGGCTTCCCGGCCTGTCAGTTTCTCTGATCAAAGGCTTCCCAGCCTGTCAGTTTCACAGATCAAAGGCTTCCCGGCCTGTCAATTTCACTGATCAAAGGCTTCCCAGCCTGTCAGTTTCACTGAGCAAAAGCTTCCTGGCCTGTCAGTTTCTCTGATCAAAGGCTTCCCAGCCTGTCAGTTTCTCTGATCAAAGGCTTCCCGGCCTGTCAGTTTCACTGATCAAAGGCTTCCCAGCCTGTCAGTTTCACTGATCAAAGGCTTCCCGGCCTGTCAGTTTCACTGATCAAAGGCTTCCCGGCCTGTCAGTTTCTCTGATCAAAGGCTTCCCGGCCTGTCAGTTTCACTGATCAAAGGCTTCCCGGCCTGTCAGTTTCTCTGATCAAAGGCTTCCTGGCCTGTCAGTTTCTCTGATCAAAGGCTTCCCAGCCTGTCAGCTTCACTGATCAAAGGCTTCCCGGCCTGTCAGTTTCTCTGATCAAAGGCTTCCCGGCCTGTCAGTTTCTCTGATCAAAGGCTTCCTGGCCTGTCAGTTTCACTGATCAAAGGCTTCCCAGCCTGTCAGTTTCACAGATCAAAGGCTTCCCAGCCTGTCAGTTTCACTGATCAAAGGCTTCTCGGCCTGTCAGTTTCACAGATCAAAGGCTTCTCGGCCTGTCAGTTTCACAGATCAAAGGCTTCCTGGCCTGTCAGTTTACAGATCAAAGGCTTCCCGGCCTGTCAGTTTCACTGATCAAAGGCTTCCCGGCCTGTCAGTTTCACTGATCAAAGTTTTTCCAGCCTGTCAGTTTCACTGATCAAAGGCTTCTTGGCCTGTCAGTTTCACAGATCAAAGGCTTCTCGGCCTGTCAGTTTCACAGATCAAAGGCTTCCCGGCCTGTCAGTTTCTCTGATCAAAGGCTTCCCAGCCTGTCAGTTTCACAGATCAAAGGCTTCCCGGCCTGTCAATTTCACTGATCAAAGGCTTCCCAGCCTGTCAGTTTCACTGAGCAAAAGCTTCCTGGCCTGTCAGTTTCACAGATCAAAGGCTTCCCAGCCTGTCAGTTTCTCTGATCAAAGGCTTCCCGGCCTGTCAGTTTCACAGATCAAAGGCTTCCCAGCCTGTCAGTTTCACTGATCAAAGGCTTCCCGGCCTGTCAGTTTCACTGATCAAAGGCTTCCCGGCCTGTCAGTTTCACTGATCAAAGGCTTCCCGGCCTGTCAGTTTCTCTGATCAAAGGCTTCCCGGCCTGTCAGTTTCACTGATCAAAGGCTTCCCGGCCTGTCAGTTTCTCTGATCAAAGGCTTCCCGGCCTGTCAGTTTCTCTGATTAAAGGCTTCCTGGCCTGTCAGTTTCACTGATCAAAGGCTTCCTGGCCTGTCAGTTTCTCTGATCAAAGGCTTCCCAGCCTGTCAGCTTCACTGATCAAAGGCTTCCCGGCCTGTCAGTTTCTCTGATCAAAGGCTTCCCGGCCTGTCAGTTTCTCTGATCAAAGGCTTCCTGGCCTGTCAGTTTCACTGATCAAAGGCTTCCCAGCCTGTCAGTTTCACAGATCAAAGGCTTCCCAGCCTGTCAGTTTCACAGATCAAAGGCTTCCTGGCCTGTCAGTTTACAGATCAAAGGCTTCCCGGCCTGTCAGTTTCACTGATCAAAGGCTTCCCGGCCTGTCAGTTTCACTGATCAAAGTTTTTCCAGCCTGTCAGTTTCACTGATCAAAGGCTTCTTGGCCTGTCAGTTTCACAGATCAAAGGCTTCTCGGCCTGTTAGTTTCACAGATCAAAGGCTTCCCGGCCTGTCAGTTTCTCTGATCAAAGGCTTCCCAGCCTGTCAGTTTCACAGATCAAAGGCTTCCCGGCCTGTCAATTTCACTGATCAAAGGCTTCCCAGCCTGTCAGTTTCACTGAGCAAAAGCTTCCTGGCCTGTCAGTTTCTCTGATCAAAGGCTTCCCAGCCTGTCAGTTTCTCTGATCAAAGGCTTCCCGGCCTGTCAGTTTCACTGATCAAAGGCTTCCCAGCCTGTCAGTTTCACTGATCAAAGGCTTCCCGGCCTGTCAGTTTCACTGATCAAAGGCTTCCTGGCCTGTCAGTTTCTCTGATCAAAGGCTTCCCGGCCTGTCAGTTTCACTGATCAAAGGCTTCCCGGCCTGTCAGTTTCTCTGATCAAAGGCTTCCCGGCCTGTCAGTTTCTCTGATTAAAGGCTTCCTGGCCTGTCAGTTTCACTGATCAAAGGCTTCCTGGCCTGTCAGTTTCTCTGATCAAAGGCTTCCCAGCCTGTCAGCTTCACTGATCAAAGGCTTCCCGGCCTGTCAGTTTCTCTGATCAAAGGCTTCCCGGCCTGTCAGTTTCTCTGATCAAAGGCTTCCTGGCCTGTCAGTTTCACTGATCAAAGGCTTCCCAGCCTGTCAGTTTCACAGATCAAAGGCTTCCCAGCCTGTCAGTTTCACTGATCAAAGGCTTCTCGGCTTGTCAGTTTCACAGATCAAAGGCTTCTCGGCCTGTCAGTTTCACAGATCAAAGGCTTCCTGGCCTGTCAGTTTACAGATCAAAGGCTTCCCGGCCTGTCAGTTTCACTGATCAAAGGCTTCCCGGCCTGTCAGTTTCACTGATCAAAGTTTTTCCAGCCTGTCAGTTTCACTGATCAAAGGCTTCTTGGCCTGTCAGTTTCACAGATCAAAGGCTTCTCGGCCTGTCAGTTTCACAGATCAAAGGCTTCCCGGCCTGTCAGTTTCTCTGATCAAAGGCTTCCCAGCCTGTCAGTTTCACAGATCAAAGGCTTCCCGGCCTGTCAATTTCACTGATCAAAGGCTTCCGAGCCTGTCAGTTTCACTGAGCAAAAGCTTCCTGGCCTGTCAGTTTCACAGATCAAAGGCTTCCCAGCCTGTCAGTTTCTCTGATCAAAGGCTTCCCGGCCTGTCAGTTTCACAGATCAAAGGCTTCCCAGCCTGTCAGTTTCACTGATCAAAGGCTTCCCGGCCTGTCAGTTTCACTGATCAAAGGCTTCCCGGCCTGTCAGTTTCACTGATCAAAGGCTTCCCGGCCTGTCAGTTTCTCTGATCAAAGGCTTCCCGGCCTGTCAGTTTCACTGATCAAAGGCTTCCCGGCCTGTCAGTTTCTCTGATCAAAGGCTTCCCGGCCTGTCAGTTTCTCTGATTAAAGGCTTCCTGGCCTGTCAGTTTCACTGATCAAAGGCTTCCTGGCCTGTCAGTTTCTCTGATCAAAGGCTTCCCAGCCTGTCAGCTTCACTGATCAAAGGCTTCCCGGCCTGTCAGTTTCTCTGATCAAAGGCTTCCCGGCCTGTCAGTTTCTCTGATCAAAGGCTTCCTGGCCTGTCAGTTTCACTGATCAAAGGCTTCCCAGCCTGTCAGTTTCACAGATCAAAGGCTTCCCAGCCTGTCAGTTTCACTGATCAAAGGCTTCTCGGCCTGTCAGTTTCACAGATCAAAGGCTTCTCGGCCTGTCAGTTTCACAGATCAAAGGCTTCCTGGCCTGTCAGTTTACAGATCAAAGGCTTCCCGGCCTGTCAGTTTCACTGATCAAAGGCTTCCCGGCCTGTCAGTTTCACTGATCAAAGTTTTTCCAGCCTGTCAGTTTCACTGATCAAAGGCTTCTTGGCCTGTCAGTTTCACAGATCAAAGGCTTCTCGGCCTGTCAGTTTCACAGATCAAAGGCTTCCCGGCCTGTCAGTTTCTCTGATCAAAGGCTTCCCAGCCTGTCAGTTTCACAGATCAAAGGCTTCCCGGCCTGTCAATTTCACTGATCAAAGGCTTCCCAGCCTGTCAGTTTCACTGAGCAAAAGCTTCCTGGCCTGTCAGTTTCACAGATCAAAGGCTTCCCAGCCTGTCAGTTTCTCTGATCAAAGGCTTCCCGGCCTGTCAGTTTCTCTGATCAAAGGCTTCCCGTCCTGTCAGTTTCTCTGATCAAAGGCTTCCCAGCCTGTCAGTTTCTCTGATCAAAGGCTTCCCGGCCTGTCAGTTTCACAGATCAAAGTTTTTCCAGCCTGTCAGTTTCTCTGATCAAAGGCTTCCCAGCCTGTCAGTTTCACTGATCAAAGGCTTCCCGGCCTGTCAGTTTCACAGATCAAAGGCTTCCCGGCCTGTCAGTTTCACAGATCAAAGTTTTTCCAGCCTGTCAGTTTCTCTGATCAAAGGCTTCCCAGCCTGTCAGTTTCACAGATCAAAGGCTTCCCGGCCTGTCAGTTTCGCAGATCAAAGGCTTCCTGGCCTGTCAGTTTCACAGATCAAAGGCTTCCCGGCCTGTCAGCTTCACTGATCAAAGGCTTCCCGGCCTGTCAGTTTCTCTGATCAAAGGCTTCCCGGCCTGTCAGTTTCACAGATCAAAGGCTTCCCGGCCTGTCAGTTTCACAGATCAAAGGCTTCCCGGCCTGTCAGTTTCACAGATCAAAGGCTTCCCAGCCTGTCAGTTTCTCTGATCAAAGGCTTCCCGGCCTGTCAGTTTCACTGAGCAAATGCTTCCTGGCCTGTCAGTTTCACAGATCAAAGGCTTCCCAGCCTGTCAGTTTCTCTGATCAAAGGCTTCCCGGCCTGTCAGTTTCTCTGATCAAAGGCTTCCCGGCCTGTCAGTTTCACTGATCAAAGGCTTCCCGTCCTGTCAGTTTCACTGATCAAAGGCTTCCCGGCCTGTCAGTTTCACCGAGCAAAGTTTTTCCAGCCTGTCAGTTTCACTGATCAAAGGCTTCCTGGCCTGTCAGTTTCACTGATCAAAGTTTTTCCAGCCTCTCAGTTTCACTGATCAAAGGCTTCCCAGCCTGTCAGTTTCACTGATCAAAGGCTTCCTGGCCTGTCAGTTTCTCTGATCAAAGGCTTCCCGGCCTGTCAGTTTCACTGATCAAAGGCTTCCCAGCCTGTCAGTTTCACTGATCAAAGGCTTCCCGGCCTGTCAGTTTCACTGATCAAAGGCTTCCTGGCCTGTCAGTTTCTCTGATCAAAGGCTTCCCGGCCTGTCAGTTTCACTGATCAAAGGCTTCCCGGCCTGTCAGTTTCTCTGATCAAAGGCTTCCTGGCCTGTCAGTTTCTCTGATCAAAGGCTTCCCAGCCTGTCAGCTTCACTGATCAAAGGCTTCCCGGCCTGTCAGTTTCTCTGATCAAAGGCTTCCCGGCCTGTCAGTTTCTCTGATCAAAGGCTTCCTGGCCTGTCAGTTTCACTGATCAAAGGCTTCCCAGCCTGTCAGTTTCACAGATCAAAGGCTTCCCAGCCTGTCAGTTTCACTGATCAAAGGCTTCTCGGCCTGTCAGTTTCACAGATCAAAGGCTTCTCGGCCTGTCAGTTTCACAGATCAAAGGCTTCCTGGCCTGTCAGTTTACAGATCAAAGGCTTCCCGGCCTGTCAGTTTCACTGATCAAAGGCTTCCCGGCCTGTCAGTTTCACTGATCAAAGTTTTTCCAGCCTGTCAGTTTCACTGATCAAAGGCTTCTTGGCCTGTCAGTTTCACAGATCAAAGGCTTCTCGGCCTGTCAGTTTCACAGATCAAAGGCTTCCCGGCCTGTCAGTTTCTCTGATCAAAGGCTTCCCAGCCTGTCAGTTTCACAGATCAAAGGCTTCCCGGCCTGTCAATTTCACTGATCAAAGGCTTCCCAGCCTGTCAGTTTCACTGAGCAAAAGCTTCCTGGCCTGTCAGTTTCACAGATCAAAGGCTTCCCAGCCTGTCAGTTTCTCTGATCAAAGGCTTCCCGGCCTGTCAGTTTCACAGATCAAAGGCTTCCCAGCCTGTCAGTTTCACTGATCAAAGGCTTCCCGGCCTGTCAGTTTCACTGATCAAAGGCTTCCCGGCCTGTCAGTTTCACTGATCAAAGGCTTCCCGGCCTGTCAGTTTCTCTGATCAAAGGCTTCCCGGCCTGTCAGTTTCACTGATCAAAGGCTTCCCGGCCTGTCAGTTTCTCTGATCAAAGGCTTCCCGGCCTGTCAGTTTCTCTGATTAAAGGCTTCCTGGCCTGTCAGTTTCACTGATCAAAGGCTTCCTGGCCTGTCAGTTTCTCTGATCAAAGGCTTCCCAGCCTGTCAGCTTCACTGATCAAAGGCTTCCCGGCCTGTCAGTTTCTCTGATCAAAGGCTTCCCGGCCTGTCAGTTTCTCTGATCAAAGGCTTCCTGGCCTGTCAGTTTCACTGATCAAAGGCTTCCCAGCCTGTCAGTTTCACAGATCAAAGGCTTCCCAGCCTGTCAGTTTCACAGATCAAAGGCTTCCTGGCCTGTCAGTTTACAGATCAAAGGCTTCCCGGCCTGTCAGTTTCACTGATCAAAGGCTTCCCGGCCTGTCAGTTTCACTGATCAAAGTTTTTCCAGCCTGTCAGTTTCACTGATCAAAGGCTTCTTGGCCTGTCAGTTTCACAGATCAAAGGCTTCTCGGCCTGTTAGTTTCACAGATCAAAGGCTTCCCGGCCTGTCAGTTTCTCTGATCAAAGGCTTCCCAGCCTGTCAGTTTCACAGATCAAAGGCTTCCCGGCCTGTCAATTTCACTGATCAAAGGCTTCCCAGCCTGTCAGTTTCACTGAGCAAAAGCTTCCTGGCCTGTCAGTTTCTCTGATCAAAGGCTTCCCAGCCTGTCAGTTTCTCTGATCAAAGGCTTCCCGGCCTGTCAGTTTCACTGATCAAAGGCTTCCCAGCCTGTCAGTTTCACTGATCAAAGGCTTCCCGGCCTGTCAGTTTCACTGATCAAAGGCTTCCTGGCCTGTCAGTTTCTCTGATCAAAGGCTTCCCGGCCTGTCAGTTTCACTGATCAAAGGCTTCCCGGCCTGTCAGTTTCTCTGATCAAAGGCTTCCCGGCCTGTCAGTTTCTCTGATTAAAGGCTTCCTGGCCTGTCAGTTTCACTGATCAAAGGCTTCCTGGCCTGTCAGTTTCTCTGATCAAAGGCTTCCCAGCCTGTCAGCTTCACTGATCAAAGGCTTCCCGGCCTGTCAGTTTCTCTGATCAAAGGCTTCCCGGCCTGTCAGTTTCTCTGATCAAAGGCTTCCTGGCCTGTCAGTTTCACTGATCAAAGGCTTCCCAGCCTGTCAGTTTCACAGATCAAAGGCTTCCCAGCCTGTCAGTTTCACTGATCAAAGGCTTCTCGGCTTGTCAGTTTCACAGATCAAAGGCTTCTCGGCCTGTCAGTTTCACAGATCAAAGGCTTCCTGGCCTGTCAGTTTACAGATCAAAGGCTTCCCGGCCTGTCAGTTTCACTGATCAAAGGCTTCCCGGCCTGTCAGTTTCACTGATCAAAGTTTTTCCAGCCTGTCAGTTTCACTGATCAAAGGCTTCTTGGCCTGTCAGTTTCACAGATCAAAGGCTTCTCGGCCTGTCAGTTTCACAGATCAAAGGCTTCCCGGCCTGTCAGTTTCTCTGATCAAAGGCTTCCCAGCCTGTCAGTTTCACAGATCAAAGGCTTCCCGGCCTGTCAATTTCACTGATCAAAGGCTTCCGAGCCTGTCAGTTTCACTGAGCAAAAGCTTCCTGGCCTGTCAGTTTCACAGATCAAAGGCTTCCCAGCCTGTCAGTTTCTCTGATCAAAGGCTTCCCGGCCTGTCAGTTTCACAGATCAAAGGCTTCCCAGCCTGTCAGTTTCACTGATCAAAGGCTTCCCGGCCTGTCAGTTTCACTGATCAAAGGCTTCCCGGCCTGTCAGTTTCACTGATCAAAGGCTTCCCGGCCTGTCAGTTTCTCTGATCAAAGGCTTCCCGGCCTGTCAGTTTCACTGATCAAAGGCTTCCCGGCCTGTCAGTTTCTCTGATCAAAGGCTTCCCGGCCTGTCAGTTTCTCTGATTAAAGGCTTCCTGGCCTGTCAGTTTCACTGATCAAAGGCTTCCTGGCCTGTCAGTTTCTCTGATCAAAGGCTTCCCAGCCTGTCAGCTTCACTGATCAAAGGCTTCCCGGCCTGTCAGTTTCTCTGATCAAAGGCTTCCCGGCCTGTCAGTTTCTCTGATCAAAGGCTTCCTGGCCTGTCAGTTTCACTGATCAAAGGCTTCCCAGCCTGTCAGTTTCACAGATCAAAGGCTTCCCAGCCTGTCAGTTTCACTGATCAAAGGCTTCTCGGCCTGTCAGTTTCACAGATCAAAGGCTTCTCGGCCTGTCAGTTTCACAGATCAAAGGCTTCCTGGCCTGTCAGTTTACAGATCAAAGGCTTCCCGGCCTGTCAGTTTCACTGATCAAAGGCTTCCCGGCCTGTCAGTTTCACTGATCAAAGTTTTTCCAGCCTGTCAGTTTCACTGATCAAAGGCTTCTTGGCCTGTCAGTTTCACAGATCAAAGGCTTCTCGGCCTGTCAGTTTCACAGATCAAAGGCTTCCCGGCCTGTCAGTTTCTCTGATCAAAGGCTTCCCAGCCTGTCAGTTTCACAGATCAAAGGCTTCCCGGCCTGTCAATTTCACTGATCAAAGGCTTCCCAGCCTGTCAGTTTCACTGAGCAAAAGCTTCCTGGCCTGTCAGTTTCACAGATCAAAGGCTTCCCAGCCTGTCAGTTTCTCTGATCAAAGGCTTCCCGGCCTGTCAGTTTCTCTGATCAAAGGCTTCCCGTCCTGTCAGTTTCTCTGATCAAAGGCTTCCCAGCCTGTCAGTTTCTCTGATCAAAGGCTTCCCGGCCTGTCAGTTTCACAGATCAAAGTTTTTCCAGCCTGTCAGTTTCTCTGATCAAAGGCTTCCCAGCCTGTCAGTTTCACTGATCAAAGGCTTCCCGGCCTGTCAGTTTCACAGATCAAAGGCTTCCCGGCCTGTCAGTTTCACAGATCAAAGTTTTTCCAGCCTGTCAGTTTCTCTGATCAAAGGCTTCCCAGCCTGTCAGTTTCACAGATCAAAGGCTTCCCGGCCTGTCAGTTTCGCAGATCAAAGGCTTCCTGGCCTGTCAGTTTCACAGATCAAAGGCTTCCCGGCCTGTCAGCTTCACTGATCAAAGGCTTCCCGGCCTGTCAGTTTCTCTGATCAAAGGCTTCCCGGCCTGTCAGTTTCACAGATCAAAGGCTTCCCGGCCTGTCAGTTTCACAGATCAAAGGCTTCCCGGCCTGTCAGTTTCACAGATCAAAGGCTTCCCAGCCTGTCAGTTTCTCTGATCAAAGGCTTCCCGGCCTGTCAGTTTCACTGAGCAAATGCTTCCTGGCCTGTCAGTTTCACAGATCAAAGGCTTCCCAGCCTGTCAGTTTCTCTGATCAAAGGCTTCCCGGCCTGTCAGTTTCTCTGATCAAAGGCTTCCCGGCCTGTCAGTTTCACTGATCAAAGGCTTCCCGTCCTGTCAGTTTCACTGATCAAAGGCTTCCCGGCCTGTCAGTTTCACCGAGCAAAGTTTTTCCAGCCTGTCAGTTTCACTGATCAAAGGCTTCCTGGCCTGTCAGTTTCACTGATCAAAGTTTTTCCAGCCTCTCAGTTTCACTGATCAAAGGCTTCCCAGCCTGTCAGTTTCACTGATCAAAGGCTTCCTGGCCTGTCAGTTTCTCTGATCAAAGGCTTCCCGGCCTGTCAGTTTCACTGATCAAAGGCTTCCCAGCCTGTCAGTTTCACTGATCAAAGGCTTCCCGGCCTGTCAGTTTCACTGATCAAAGGCTTCCTGGCCTGTCAGTTTCTCTGATCAAAGGCTTCCCGGCCTGTCAGTTTCACTGATCAAAGGCTTCCCGGCCTGTCAGTTTCTCTGATCAAAGGCTTCCTGGCCTGTCAGTTTCTCTGATCAAAGGCTTCCCAGCCTGTCAGCTTCACTGATCAAAGGCTTCCCGGCCTGTCAGTTTCTCTGATCAAAGGCTTCCCGGCCTGTCAGTTTCTCTGATCAAAGGCTTCCTGGCCTGTCAGTTTCACTGATCAAAGGCTTCCCAGCCTGTCAGTTTCACAGATCAAAGGCTTCCCAGCCTGTCAGTTTCACTGATCAAAGGCTTCTCGGCCTGTCAGTTTCACAGATCAAAGGCTTCTCGGCCTGTCAGTTTCACAGATCAAAGGCTTCCTGGCCTGTCAGTTTACAGATCAAAGGCTTCCCGGCCTGTCAGTTTCACTGATCAAAGGCTTCCCGGCCTGTCAGTTTCACTGATCAAAGTTTTTCCAGCCTGTCAGTTTCACTGATCAAAGGCTTCTTGGCCTGTCAGTTTCACAGATCAAAGGCTTCTCGGCCTGTCAGTTTCACAGATCAAAGGCTTCCCGGCCTGTCAGTTTCTCTGATCAAAGGCTTCCCAGCCTGTCAGTTTCACAGATCAAAGGCTTCCCGGCCTGTCAATTTCACTGATCAAAGGCTTCCCAGCCTGTCAGTTTCACTGAGCAAAAGCTTCCTGGCCTGTCAGTTTCACAGATCAAAGGCTTCCCAGCCTGTCAGTTTCTCTGATCAAAGGCTTCCCGGCCTGTCAGTTTCACAGATCAAAGGCTTCCCAGCCTGTCAGTTTCACTGATCAAAGGCTTCCCGGCCTGTCAGTTTCACTGATCAAAGGCTTCCCGGCCTGTCAGTTTCACTGATCAAAGGCTTCCCGGCCTGTCAGTTTCTCTGATCAAAGGCTTCCCGGCCTGTCAGTTTCACTGATCAAAGGCTTCCCGGCCTGTCAGTTTCTCTGATCAAAGGCTTCCCGGCCTGTCAGTTTCTCTGATTAAAGGCTTCCTGGCCTGTCAGTTTCACTGATCAAAGGCTTCCTGGCCTGTCAGTTTCTCTGATCAAAGGCTTCCCAGCCTGTCAGCTTCACTGATCAAAGGCTTCCCGGCCTGTCAGTTTCTCTGATCAAAGGCTTCCCGGCCTGTCAGTTTCTCTGATCAAAGGCTTCCTGGCCTGTCAGTTTCACTGATCAAAGGCTTCCCAGCCTGTCAGTTTCACAGATCAAAGGCTTCCCAGCCTGTCAGTTTCACAGATCAAAGGCTTCCTGGCCTGTCAGTTTACAGATCAAAGGCTTCCCGGCCTGTCAGTTTCACTGATCAAAGGCTTCCCGGCCTGTCAGTTTCACTGATCAAAGTTTTTCCAGCCTGTCAGTTTCACTGATCAAAGGCTTCTTGGCCTGTCAGTTTCACAGATCAAAGGCTTCTCGGCCTGTTAGTTTCACAGATCAAAGGCTTCCCGGCCTGTCAGTTTCTCTGATCAAAGGCTTCCCAGCCTGTCAGTTTCACAGATCAAAGGCTTCCCGGCCTGTCAATTTCACTGATCAAAGGCTTCCCAGCCTGTCAGTTTCACTGAGCAAAAGCTTCCTGGCCTGTCAGTTTCTCTGATCAAAGGCTTCCCAGCCTGTCAGTTTCTCTGATCAAAGGCTTCCCGGCCTGTCAGTTTCACTGATCAAAGGCTTCCCAGCCTGTCAGTTTCACTGATCAAAGGCTTCCCGGCCTGTCAGTTTCACTGATCAAAGGCTTCCCGGCCTGTCAGTTTCACAGATCAAAGGCTTCCCAGCCTGTCAGTTTCACTGATCAAAGGCTTCCCGGCCTGTCAGTTTCACTGATCAAAGGCTTCCCGGCCTGTCAGTTTCACTGATCAAAGGCTTCCCGGCCTGTCAGTTTCTCTGATCAAAGGCTTCCCGGCCTGTCAGTTTCACTGATCAAAGGCTTCCCGGCCTGTCAGTTTCTCTGATCAAAGGCTTCCCGGCCTGTCAGTTTCTCTGATTAAAGGCTTCCTGGCCTGTCAGTTTCACTGATCAAAGGCTTCCTGGCCTGTCAGTTTCTCTGATCAAAGGCTTCCCAGCCTGTCAGCTTCACTGATCAAAGGCTTCCCGGCCTGTCAGTTTCTCTGATCAAAGGCTTCCCGGCCTGTCAGTTTCTCTGATCAAAGGCTTCCTGGCCTGTCAGTTTCACTGATCAAAGGCTTCCCAGCCTGTCAGTTTCACAGATCAAAGGCTTCCCAGCCTGTCAGTTTCACTGATCAAAGGCTTCTCGGCCTGTCAGTTTCACAGATCAAAGGCTTCTCGGCCTTTCAGTTTCACAGATCAAAGGCTTCCTGGCCTGTCAGTTTACAGATCAAAGGCTTCCCGGCCTGTCAGTTTCACTGATCAAAGGCTTCCCGGCCTGTCAGTTTCACTGATCAAAGTTTTTCCAGCCTGTCAGTTTCACTGATCAAAGGCTTCTTGGCCTGTCAGTTTCACAGATCAAAGGCTTCTCGGCCTGTCAGTTTCACAGATCAAAGGCTTCCCGGCCTGTCAGTTTCTCTGATCAAAGGCTTCCCAGCCTGTCAGTTTCACAGATCAAAGGCTTCCCGGCCTGTCAATTTCACTGATCAAAGGCTTCCCAGCCTGTCAGTTTCACTGAGCAAAAGCTTCCTGGCCTGTCAGTTTCACAGATCAAAGGCTTCCCAGCCTGTCAGTTTCTCTGATCAAAGGCTTCCCGGCCTGTCAGTTTCTCTGATCAAAGGCTTCCCGTCCTGTCAGTTTCTCTGATCAAAGGCTTCCCAGCCTGTCAGTTTCTCTGATCAAAGGCTTCCCGGCCTGTCAGTTTCACAGATCAAAGTTTTTCCAGCCTGTCAGTTTCTCTGATCAAAGGCTTCCCAGCCTGTCAGTTTCACTGATCAAAGGCTTCCCGGCCTGTCAGTTTCACAGATCAAAGGCTTCCCGGCCTGTCAGTTTCACAGATCAAAGTTTTTCCAGCCTGTCAGTTTCTCTGATCAAAGGCTTCCCAGCCTGTAAGTTTCACAGATCAAAGGCTTCCCGGCCTGTCAGTTTCGCAGATCAAAGGCTTCCTGGCCTGTCAGTTTCACAGATCAAAGGCTTCCCGGCCTGTCAGCTTCACTGATCAAAGGCTTCCCGGCCTGTCAGTTTCTCTGATCAAAGGCTTCCCGGCCTGTCAGTTTCACAGATCAAAGGCTTCCCGGCCTGTCAGTTTCACAGATCAAAGGCTTCCCGGCCTGTCAGTTTCACAGATCAAAGGCTTCCCAGCCTGTCAGTTTCTCTGATCAAAGGCTTCCCGGCCTGTCAGTTTCACTGAGCAAATGCTTCCTGGCCTGTCAGTTTCACAGATCAAAGGCTTCCCAGCCTGTCAGTTTCTCTGATCAAAGGCTTCCCGGCCTGTCAGTTTCTCTGATCAAAGGCTTCCCGGCCTGTCAGTTTCACTGATCAAAGGCTTCCCGTCCTGTCAGTTTCACTGATCAAAGGCTTCCCGGCCTGTCAGTTTCACCGAGCAAAGTTTTTCCAGCCTGTCAGTTTCACTGATCAAAGGCTTCCTGGCCTGTCAGTTTCACTGATCAAAGTTTTTCCAGCCTCTCAGTTTCACTGATCAAAGGCTTCCCAGCCTGTCAGTTTCACTGATCAAAGGCTTCCTGGCCTGTCAGTTTCTCTGATGAAAGGCTTCCCAGCCTGTCAGTTTCACTGATCAAAGTTTTTCCAGCCTGTCAGTTTCACTGATCAAAGGCTTCCCAGCCTGTCAGTTTCTCTGATCAAAGGCTTCCCGGCCTGTCAGTTTCACTGATCAAAGGCTTCCTGGCCTGTCAGTTTCTCTGATCAAAGGCTTCCTGGCCTGTCAGTTTCACAGATCAAAGTTTTTCCAGCCTGTCAGTTTCACTGATCAAAGGCTTCCCGGCCTGTCAGTTTCACTAATCAAAGGCTTCCCGGCCTGTCAGTTTCACTGATCAAAGGCTTCCCAGCCTGTCAGTTTCACAGATCAAAGGCTTCCTGGCTGTCAGTTTCACAGATCAAAGGCTTCCCAGCCTGTCAGTTTCACTGATCAAAGGCTTCCCGGCCTGTCAGTTTCTCTGATCAAAGGCTTCCCGGCCTGTCAGTTTCACTGATCAAAGGCTTCCCGGCCTGTCAGTTTCACTGATCAAAGGCTTCCCGGCCTGTCAGTTTCACTGATCAAAGGCTTCCCGGCCTGTCAGTTTCACTGATCAAAGGCTTCCCGGCCTGTCAGTTTCTCTGATCAAAGGCTTCCTGGCCTGTCAGTTTCACTGATCAAAGGCTTCCCGGCCTGTCAGTTTCACTGATCAAAGGCTTCCCGGCCTGTCAGTTTCTCTGATCAAAGGCTTCCCGGCCTGTCAGTTTCACTGATCAAAGGCTTCCTGGCCTGTCAGTTTCTCTGATCAAAGGCTTCCCGGCCTGTCAGTTTCTCTGATCAAAGGCTTCCCGGCCTGTCAGTTTCTCTGATCAAAGGCTTCCCGGCCTGTCAGTTTCTCTGATCAAAGTTTTTCCCGGCCTGTCAGTTTCACTGATCAAAGGCTTCCCAGCCTGTCAGTTTCTCTGATCAAAGGCTTCCCAGCCTGTCAGTTTCTCTGATCAAAGGCTTCCCGGCCTGTCAGTTTCTCTGATCAAAGGCTTCCCGGCCTGTCAGTTTCTCTGATCAAAGGCTTCCCGGCCTGTCAGTTTCACTGATCAAAGGCTTCCTGGCCTGTCAGTTTCTCTGATCAAAGGCTTCCCAGCCTGTCAGTTTCACTGATCAAAGGCTTCCCAGCCTGTCAGTCTTAGTTTTGCCTCATTCCCTGCTATGTATTCATCTCGGTGACTTTGGTAAGATACTGACACCTCAGGAAATGGGTACCACTGGTTGTTCAAGCCAGAATCCCTGATTAAAACACAACTTGATCAGTTATTTGAAGATTTTAATTACTTACCTGACAGCTATGCAAGGATTCCCTGCTTACTTTCAAACCAGCTCAGGTGAAACTTGGAAAAGGCCAGGATGAAGGTGGGTTCCTAATTCAATAGGGAGATTTAACTCTGACAGGCACCCAGAACTGCCTCCATTTGCTGGGAAAATTCCCCTCATTTTATTACTTCCACCAATATTGCTGCTGTATATCTGCCTCCATCTCTTTCACAGTGTTAAAATAAATTTAACTGCTATCTTCAAAGTAATGGAAGAAATACTGAGGTAACAAGGACACAAAATGTACTCTGGTTGGGGTAGGGGGTGGGGTGGGGGGAGGAGGGAGGCCATTATTGTCTGTTGGTAGCAAAGTAACACCATTATTAGCTACTAGACTGGGTCTGGGGAATCTGGTGATAGAACCTCAACCTTCTCCTCATCCGAATCAATCTACCTGCTACAGATGCATCTATCCATGACAATATTTGTGGAAGTAACCACTACACTGTCCTTGTGGAAATAATGTCCCTCCATCACATTGTGTAGCACTACCACTCTGCTAAATACAATAGATTGAGAACAGATCCAGCAGCTCAAAACTGAACATTAATGAGGCACTTAAAGCAAAGTTTATTTATTAGTCACAAGTAAGGCTTACATTAACACTGCAATGAAGTTACTGTGAAATTCCCCTAGTCGCCACATGCTGGCGCCTGTTCAGGTGAATGCATCTAACCAGCACGTCTTTCAGACTGGAGGAGGAAATCGGAGCACCCAGAGGAAATCCACGCAGACACAAGGAGAATGTTCCGACTCTGCACAGCCAGTGACCCAAACTGGGAATCGAACCCGGTTCCTGGCACTATGGGGCAGCCTTACATCCATCAGCAGCAAAATTGAGCCTCACGCCAATCCCCTTCCATATGAACATCAAGCCAGGGATTAGCCATGGTTCAATGAGAAGCACAGGAAAGCCTGGCAGCAGCAGAATCAGGCATAGCTAAAAATGAGGCACCAACACAACACAGGACTGAAAACAAGCTAAGCATGGGGAGCAGCTTTTAATAGAGCTAGCTGATTCCACAACCAAAGCTCTGCGGTTTTACCAAGCCCACTCATGAATGGTAGTGAACAATTAAATGACCAGAAAAGAAGGTTCACAAATGCCCCATCCTCAATGCAAGGGAAATCCAGGAAGTCAGAGTCAGTCCCAGAATAATGATACTGACATCAAGCAGAACTGTAAACAAGCCAGTATTCCCTTCACTTTCCTATTCATCATCAAACAACTAAAAAGGTCACTTGTCAACCAGCAACCAGGAATTGGCGAGACAAAACAGATGGCCGGCTCAAATTGAACAGGAATGAGTCAGGACATCTTTGTGCAGCTATTTTCACTGTGTGCCATTCTGTCGTGGTGTGAGTCAGGCACATCTGTGACAATGATGACATTACTGACCAAAATCAACTCCTCTCCTCATTTCTTTCTTTCACTATTAATTTCAGTCGCATGTTGTACTGTCATATTTTATATGTGTGTACTTGGTGCTTCTATCACCCTAATGCCAGGATGCTCTTAACCCTAGCTTTCTTCCTCATCTGGGGCCACTTCTGTGGGCAAGATCAGAACTATGAGTCATATTACTAAGACAGTCATGAATAAATCTATTTGGGAATTTAGGAGAAGCTTCTTTATACTGAAACAGTGACTACACTTTCAGAGTGCTTCATTGGCTGGAAAACATTTCCTGAGCTGATGAAAGGGGCTATATAAATGTAAGTCTTCCTTTCAGTAATTTATGTTAAGAGGGTGTTAAGAAATAGGATCTTATCTGTTCCAGGTGGAGCTAGATGATTCAATTTCCTGGGAGGGCCTTGGAGATGTTGGCATAGTGGTAATGTCACTGGACTAATAATCTAGAGATTCAGACTAATGCTCTGGGGACATTGGTTCAAATTCCACTGTGGCTGCTGGTGGAATTTAAATTCAATCAATAAAATCTAGAATGTAAAGTTAGCCTTGGTGGTGGTGGCTATGAAACTATCATTGATTATCATTAAATCCCATCTGGTTCACTAGCTTCCTAACTGGTCTGACCTAGACATGACTCCAGATCTGCAGCAATGTGGTTGATCCTTAACTGTGCTCTCAGATGGTGTGCCAGGCTGCTCAGTCCTAGGGCAGTTAGAGACGGGCAAAAATGTTGGCCTTGTCAGTGTTGAATGTTCTGCAAAGAAGGAAATAAATCTGCAGAGCATGGCAAGACTCTGCATGTTTTTTGTTTTTTTTTGCTATGTAACCCTGTCATTAGGGATGTTGAGATTGCATTTGTGTGGCATAAACAGAAGAATCTTGGGACCCAGTATTTGGGCACGAGGGGAGTCCCAGGAACCCAGGGAGAGAACCCAGCGAGAGATCTCAGAGAAGGAGTTAAAAGGGAGAGAAGTCACTGTGGAAGGAACCACCAAGAAGAGACAATTAGGAGGAACCACAAGGAAGATGCACCTATGGGACTGGGGAGTGTTGGGAGCCTGAATTAGAGGCTCTGGGCAATAGCTGACAGGCTCCAAGCAGTGAGGGCTTGGGAAAAGCCCCAGACTGTGAAAAGATTGGTGAATCTTTGTAGCAAAGGTATGTGGAGTGGCAGGGATAGGGTTTGGGTGGAGTGTTGTCAGTGCAATCTCGGTGCACTGTATGGATTCTATAATTCTACTGGTTTCCTATGGATACAACCTCAGCTCTTCGGCTATGCCAAGCAGAACAGCACTGCTCCAGACTGTTTGGAGTGTTGTCAGTGCACCGAGATTGCACTGACAACACTCCCACCCAAATCCTATCCCTGTCACCCCACATATTTAACCTGCTAATCCCCTGACACTAAGGGGCAGTTTAACATGGCCAGTCAACTTAACCAGCACATCTTTGGATTGTGGGAGGAAACCTATACAGATACATTGAGAACGTCCACACAGACAGTCAGCTGAGGCTGGAATTGAACCCGGGTCTCTGGCGCTGTGAGGCAGCAATGCCAACAACTGTGCCACCATGTCATGAACTAAGTCTCAGGAGAAGAGATTAAACCTTCAGGAGGTGAGCAGTGGTTGAGGCATTTGAGTCAGGGTAACCATTGGAGAGAATCCAGAAGCTAGATCTTCAAAAGTTGGACTTGAAATCCCTCATAAGGGATTTCAATGGGATTATATATTTCAAGTGGACTCTGATGTTTTGATGGCTTGCTAAGAAATCCATGGGATCTGTCTTGGTTGTATCTGCTATGCACAGTGAGGTGTGTATTTGATCACAATTTGCCTCTTAATTCACATGTACCTTAGGTTTATTCTGAATGTTAATGCATAAGGTAGATACTGTAAATCATTTTGCTTTATTTTACTTACTTTGCATAATAAAGTTTATTTTATTCATTTAAAAACTTTGGATTGTTGTGGCTTTATTCTCTTAGTAAGTGCTTAGGATCTCAAACTTTGTCTAGTTTAAACTGGATCCTTACAGAATCAAACTGAAAACTTAGGCTCCTGTTCCAGGATCTTAATAGGTGTGCTGTGAGATTCATAGGTTGCCAATGCCATTTACAACCAATGAGTGGAGCATCTACCACAGATTATTCAGTAAAACCTGATGGGAAAACACGAGGCTTAGTAGGGTTCTGAGTCGCAGGAATCTGAAGCTGCCCATGCTCCTCAGCCCATGTGTCAATCATCTCTGATTCCCCCTGCAATATACTGTGGCTCAGTGCACAGCTTCACAGCCTGTTGAGCCAACTACCTCTCTCTTTCTGTCTGTTTGAAGTGCACTGATTGGTGCAAGCATTATGAACCCAAGCCAAAGGGGATTCAACCTTCCAGCTTTTACTTTACCTCTATAAAAGAGAACCGGCATATGGATTAATATCTGCTTATATATAAGATCTTTAAATAAATAGTGAATCCATTCACGTTTTAGATTTGAATGCTACAGAATGGCTTTAAACCATTGGCACATGTGTCAGCACCTTACATGTTGAACTTGGATGTGGTGTCCAAAAGCCATTTTCATCCTTCTAAATGTCATCTCAGTCTGTTCCATTTTACTGTAAGCCTCACGGGACAGAGGTGGAGTGGAATAGATCTGATACATGCTGCAACACAGAGCCTGGATTCTCCAGCGGAAACATCACAACCATGAAATAGTTAACGGCCGAGCCTGCTCTGTCTGTCCGGATATTTATATTATATCTGCTTCTAATTGCTTCCTCTAACTCCTCCATTTTGTTGCTGTACATTGCTATGCAGATAATTCACCATTATATCCTGACATAGATATTAGCTATAAAAGTCCATATTCAATCAGGTTTATAAAGGTCTTACCCACTTAAGGTGCTGCTTTTAAGGTCTCATGAGCTTGAATCACAAAAGTCTGTGCTCTTCTGTACCAGCCACTATTTCCCAAATGTGTAATTATCAATCAATTAATTAATTATCAATTTACTTTCTCTTTCATTTACTAATATTGAAATCCATCCATCTTTTTGATCATTCCCACCCTATTGATATCACCACAGAGCTGCATTCTGTCCTTTATTGGTATAAGCTGGGCTACCTGCCCTGTATGTGGGAAATAAAAGGATGAAAGTTTAAAAATACATTTTAAAAATAAGATAAAGAAATGTTTTTATGAGGTAATCGTTTGAAATATTCACCCAAAGAAAATATGGATTGAGTATCCAACAGATTTTATTTAACAATTCACTGAATTACTTTCTTTCACACAATTATTTTTATTAAGAATTTTAAGCCCAAAAATATGAAATAGAAATATATACATTTATACAATTACTATTCCCAAAATATTATTTTGCAAAAATATTTGTTTTCATGATAAATTTACCTTCATTTTTAAAATTTCCTTGGCTGGACTCTAGCTTGGTTAGATTTATAACTTTAATCATATGATTTCTATTAATCACTCTCTTTTCCCTCAGTGGAACTCAAAATCCTTACCACCAAAATCTACATTTACACCTATTTCCTCACATTTGATTTGATTTGATTTATTATTATCACGTGTATTAGTACCCAGTGAAAAGTATTGTGTCTTGCACGCTATACAAACAAAGCATACCCTACGTAGGGAAGGAAAGGAGAGAGTGCAGAATGTAGTGTTACAGTCATAGCTACGGTGTAGAGAAAGATTAACTTAGAGTGAGGTAAGTCCACTCAATTTGTTAATAATCTTAATATTTCATCATAAGTGTCAAGGGAGACACCGAAATATCACTCTCTACATTTTCAGTGTTTATTGAAACATCAAAACGCAAATCTTCCGGTTATGCTGTGTACATTGCCACTACCTGCGAAGCTGGATGACCTTGTTGCATTTTTCCAGCCATGTCATCTAATCTGGGCTGCAGCAGCAATGGATCAGTGTGGGGGAAGACCAGTGTGCACAGGATGGATGGGCAAAGGGGAATGGTGTAGTGGACATATCCCCTTTTTATGATATTACTTGCCTTATTCAAGTAAGTTTTTAAAGGTCTCAATCTTGCAGTGATGACTAGGTAGGAGATTGGTGGGAGGTTAAGCAGCTGAGTAAGTGAGAGAGTGAGTGTGGAGTGGTGTTGGGTTGAGTTATCAATGAGTTAAGTCAGAGATTAAACTGTGACAATTCTAGGATTACTATCTGGTTAAGTAGCAGGTATCAAGCCCAAGTATCTGGAAGTGACATTTGTTGAGGGCCAGGAACACAAATCTGCCCTTGGCAAGTTTAAACTGCCTGGGCAATTACTGCACTTCTGTCCACATTAGAACTTCCTCACTTTCCCGAAGCATTTCAGTTACTTAAATCCAGAACTTGCCACTCTGGATCTCAGAAGATTCAGGTCAAAATATTGCAGAACAGACCACATTAGAAGTTCTTCCTCCTTGAGTGAAAATTAAGAGATATCTTGGCGATCCTGTTATACTATCATGGATAGAATCCTTACAGTGCAGAAGGGGCCATTCAGCCCATCGAGTCTGCACTGACTCTCTGACATGCTGTCCTACCTGGTCCCACTACTCTGCCCTATCCCCGTAATCCCACAATTTATCATGGCTTTTCTAATGCTTTTCAAGGAGTGTTTGAATGTTATCATTGTCCTGAAGTATCAAAGGGAGCATCATTCCTTTCGCCCATTTCCACAGCATCAGTTTAACTGCTGTAACTGAAATCCTGGAGCCCTGCCTTGCATCACCTTATAGGATCCTTTGAAAAAAAAAACAAAATCTTTTGCCGGTGCTTGCCAGTAGAACCAGAGCTTTGTTTGAAGGGCTTTGAGTTGCACTGAATAGATATTAGAGTGTGTAACCCTCCCACCACCAAATCAGTAACTTCAAGTGTGGGATGCTTGGGGTTTGATTGGAATTTGATGCAGCCTTAAGTCTTGCACAAGACACAAATCACGAAGAAAACCACCATCAACTCCCATCTCACTTTAATCAGTCAACAGATCTGCCAATGCAAGTGAAGTAGAATATTATCCCAAGACTAAAGTCACTCATAATATGAATTGCCGATAGGAAAATATTCTTTACAGGCAAATATTGCTGGGTATAAACCATTTCCAGAGAACTAAAGAATGAAACTGCAGATAAAAGGTAAGTCGGACCATCAGATTTCTTGATTTGATTTATTATTGTCACATGTATTGGCATACAGTGAAAAGTATTGTTTCTTGCACACTACACAGACAACGCATACCGTTTGTAGCATACATAGGGGAGAAGGAAAGGGGAACCATAGGATAGAATTCCTACAGCACAGAAGGAATTCATTTGGACCATTGAGTTTGCACTGACAATAATGCCACCCTTGTTCTATCCCTGTAACCCTACATTGTTACCCTACTATCCCCCTGACACAAGGGGCAACTTAGCACGGCCAATCAACCTAACCTTCAAATCGTTGTAGAATGTGGGAGGAAACCAGAGCACCCAGAGGAAACCCATGCAGACACAGAGAGAATGTGCAGACTCCAGAAAGGCAGTGACCCAAACTGGGAATCAAACACATATCCTTGGCAGTATGAGGCAACTAACCACTGTGCTGCTATGCCACCCTAAAGGCGCAGAATATGTTACAGTCACAGCTAGAGTGCAAAGAAAGACCAGCTTAATATATAATAGGTCCATTCAAAAGTCTGATGGCAACAGAGAAGAAGCTGTTCTTGAGTCAGTTGGTACATGTTTCAGATTCTTGTATCTTTTTCCCAACAGATGTTTGGGGTCTTTGATTATGCTGGCTGCTTTCCCAAGGCAGTGGGAAGTGTAATTGGAGTCAAAGAATGGTTTGCGCGATGGACTGGGCTCCGTTCACAGCCCTTTGTAGTTTATTGCAATTTGGGTAGAGCAGGAGCCGTAACAAGCTGTGACGCATCTGGACAGGATGCTTTCTGTGGTGCACTGTAAAAATTGGTGAGTCTCATAGTGGACATGCCAAAGTTCCTTAGTCTTCTGAGAAAGTAGAGGCATTAGTGGGATTCCTTAACTATACCAATAACGTGGAAGGATCAGGACAGATTGTTGATAATCTGAATGCCTAAAAACTTGAAGCTTTCACCCATCTCTACTTCATCCCCGTTGATGTAGACAGGGGCATGTCCTCTACTCTGTTCTCTGAAGCCAATGACTAGCTCTTTCATTTTACTGGCATTGAAGGAGAGATTATTGTCATCATACCATTTCACCACATTATCTATCTCTTTCCTGTACCTCATTTCATCATTGTTTGAGATCTAGCTTACTACATTGGTGTCATCAGCAATCTTGAAAATCGAGTTGGAGGGGAATTTGGTCACACAGTCATAGATGTATAAAGTGTATAGTAGGGGGCTGAGAACACAGCCTTGTGGGGCACCGATGTTGAGGATAATCATGGAGGACATGTTGTCGCCTATCCTTACTGATTGCAATCTGTGAGTTAGGAAATCTAGGATCCAGTCGCAGAGGAAGGATCACTTCCTGAGGCCACGGAGTTTGGAGATGCGTTTCGTGGGAATAATGGTGTTGAAGGCTGAGCTGTAGTCAATAAATAGGAATCTGACATGTATCCTTCTTAAACTGATGTTCCAGGGCTAACTGTAGGGCCAGGGAGATGGTGTCTGCTTAGAACCATGACTAACCTTTCAAAGCACTCCATAATGATGGATGTCAGAGTTACTGGCCAGTAGTCATTAAAGTACGCTGCCTAGGTTTTCTTTGGTACAGGAATGATGGTCGTCTTCTTGAAGCAGAAAGGAACTTCAGTTTGGAGTAAGGACAGGTTAAAGATGTCTGTGAATACCCTCGCCAGTTGGATTGCACGGAATTTGAGTGCTCGTCTGCGTACCCCATCAAGGCCAATCGCTTTCCTTGGATTGATTTTCAAGAAGGCCGATCTAGTGTCTGCGATGGTGACCTCGGATATCAATATGATCGAAGCTGTCGGGGCAGGTGACATCTTCTTGCTGAACTCCTGCTTAAAATGAGCAAAGAATGCGTTGAACTCATTGGGAGGGTTGCATCATTGCCGGCAATTCTACTTGTCTTCAACTTGTAACCTGTTATGTCGTGTGCACCTTGCCATAATCAGTGGGGCTGTGTGTGGCCAGCCTGGGACTCTAGCTTGGTCAGGTATTATCTCTTGTTATTTCTGATAGTTCTCCATAGTTCGTATCTGGATTTTTGTATAGGTCAGGGTCACCCAACTTGGACTTCAGTAGGCAGTCGATATCCCTGTTCATCGATGGTTTCTGGTTGGGAAACCCTCAAATTAGTTTCTTTGGCACACAGTCCTCTCCACTAGCATTGGAAAGAGATAGGATCAGGCAGGCTAGGAAGATGTTTGTCTGGAACAAGGGGAAATATGATGACATCAGGCAGACAATTGGATGAGTAAACTGGAAGGAGGTGTTCTTGGGGAAAAGTACTGAAGGAAGGTGGCAGATTTTCAAGGAATGTTTGACTGGAACTCTGCATGACAATGTTCCGATGAGACAAGGAGGTTTTGGTAGGTCACGGGAGCCGTGGTGCACGAAGGTTGTGGTGAACCTGGTCAGGAAGAAAAGAAAGGTGTATAAAAGGTTCAGAGAGCTTGGAGATGTTAAGGATCTAGAGGAGTATAAGGCTTGTAGAAAGGAGCTTAAAACGGAAATTAGGAGAGCCAGAAGGAGACATGAGAAGGCCTTGGCGGGTAAAATTAAGGAGAATCCCAAGGCCTTCTACAAATATGTGAAAAGTAAAAGGATGAGAGAAGGGATAGGACCTATAAAAGGTGAAGGGGGAAAAGTCTGTGTGGAACCGGAAGAAATGGCAGAGGTACTTAATGAGTACTCTGCCTCGGTATTCATGGTGGAAAGTGATCTGGGAGGTTGTACTACAGGTTTGTGGCAGACTGAAAAGATTGAGTATGTGGATATTAAGAGAGAGGATGTGTTGGAACTTTTAAATTCTATCAAGATAGATAAGTCACCGGGACCGGATGGGATGTACCCCAGGTTACTGTGGGAGGTGAGGGAAGTGATTGCAGAGCCCCTGGCAATGATCTTTGCATCATCAATGGAGACGGGAGAGGTTCCGGAAGATTGGAGGATTGCGGATGTGGTTCCTATTTTCAAGAAAGGGAACAGGGATAGCCTGGGAAATTACCGACCGGTGAGTCTGACCTCAGTGGTTGGTAAGTTGATGGAGAGGCTTCTGAGGGACAGGATTTATGAGCATTTGGAGAAGTTTAGAATGATCAGGAATAGTCAGCACGGCTTTGTCAAGGGCAGGTCGTGCCTTACAAGCCTAGTTGAGTTCTTTGAGAATGTGACTGAACACATTGACGAAGGAGGAGCAGTGGATGTGGTTTACGTGGACTTCAGCAAGGTGTTTGATAAGGTCCCCCATGCAAGACTTCTTGAGAAGGTGAGAGGGCATGGGATCCAGGGGGCTTTGGCCTTGTGGATCCAGAACTGGCTTGCCTGCAGAAGGCAGAGAGTGGTTGTGGATGGGTCTTTTTCTGCATGGAGGTCGGTCACCAGTGGAGTGCCCCAGGGATCTGTTCTAGGACTCTTGCTGTTTGTCATTTTCATAAATGACCTGGATGAGGAAGTGGAGGGATGGGTTAGTAAGTTCGCTGACGATACGAAGGTTGGTGGTGTTGTGGATGGTCTGGAGGGATGTCAGGAGTTGCAGCGTGACATAGATAGGATGCAAGACTGGGCGGAGAAGTGGCAGATGGACTTCAACACGGATAAACGTGTAGTGGTCCATTTTGGCAGGACCAACAGGATGCAGGAGTACAATATCAAGGTTAGGAGTCTTAGCTGGGTTGAAGAGCAGAAGGATCTTGGGGTCCGGGTCCATAGGACTCTTAAATCAGCCTCACAGGTGGAGGATGTGGTCAAGAGGCGTATGGTGTACTGGCCTTCGTTAATTGAGGGATTGAGTTTAGGAGTCGAGAGGTAATGCTGCAACTTTATAGGACCCTTGTCAGACCCCACTTGGAGTACTGTGCGCAATTCTGGTCGCCTCACATCAGGAAAGATGTGGAAGCTATTGAGAGGGTGCAGAGGAGATTTACAAGGATGTTGCCTGGATTGGGAGGCATGCCTTATGAAGATAGGTTGAGGGAGCTAGGTCTCTTCTCCCTGGAGAGACGAAGGTTGAGAGGTGACCTGATAGAGGTTTATAAAATGTTGAGAGGAATACATAGGGTGGATTCTCGGAGGCTATTTCCCCGGGCTGAAATGGTCACTATGAGAGGACACAGGTTTAAGGTGCTGGGAAGCAAGTACAGAGGAGATGTTAGGGGTAAGTTTTTCACTCAGAGGGTGGTGAGTGAGTGGAATCGGCTGCCGTCGTTGGTGGTAGAGTCAAACTCACTGGGGTCTTTTAAAAGACTTCTGGATGAGTATACGGGGTCCAATGGCATTGGAAGTTACAGATAGTTCTATGGCTTGGGAGGTATAGATATGATCGGCGCAACTTGTGGGCCGAAGGGCCTGTTTGTGCTGTAGTGTTCTATGTTCAATGTACACAGTTACTAATGAAGTCTGTTACTGTAGTGGCATACTCATTCAGGTTGGTCCCTGAGTTCTTGAATATTGACCAGTCCACTGACTGAAAGCAATCTCATAGATTATCCATTTCCTCAGACCAACATTGCACAGTTTTCTTTATCAGATTCTCCCCCTTCAATTTTTGCTTGTAAGCCAGGAGCAGGAGCATGGCCTTGAGGTCTGATGTGCTGAAGTGTGGACGGGGCGTAGAGCATTAGGCTTTTTTTTTCTTGATGTTAGTGTAGAAATTGTCAAGGCTGTTTGGGCCTCTGTTGGGACAGGAAGCGTGTCGATGGTATCTTGGTAGGACACTCTTGAGATTGGCCTGTTTGAAGACACTGGTGAAGATGAACGAGGCCTCGGGATGTTTCATCACAAGGCTATTTGTAGTGGTAAATATTTTCACAAGCTATGGCCATGAGCAATCTCATTTTAAAAGTTCTAACTTGGAATATGATGGCAGTGAAGCCAGTTCAAATAAAATGATCATATGAAGATTTGTTTTTTGTAGTTGAAATGTGGCGTGAGCTGGTCAGATGTATTTGCCCAGTAGGAACTTGAATTTTCCAATTTTGCAAATAGTTTTTTGAAAAGAAATGTGCTTTGGCTGTGCATGTTTTAACATGATTGGCAGACAAATTCCATACAATTGCCTAGAAGCAGACTTAACTGCTCCACCCTGATTTTGTCAGTCCCACAACAAGCTGCAACATCATTCCTATTCTAAAATCAAGTTCACTTTAGGCCGGATACTTGAATAACGTAGGATGCATACCCTACTGTCATCAAAAACTGTCCCACCACTCCTAACCTAACCAAACCTCCTTCTGACTTAACATTTTTATTGAACAATAGTAAGATCAGGTGCATGTTTTAGAAAAGTGCTGAGTCTGTTACCACATCTGTGTGTTGAAGAGATCAGGTCTTCCATATCAAATGCAACACTCATTATAATAATATTCAATGATAGTACAGTCCACATTCCATAAAACATAATTCCTTGGGGTAAAGTGTTCTGCATGTCATGTGAATTCCTTAACACAGTTTATGTACACCAAACGGAAACTAAAATCAAATAACCTCTTGGCACATTTTCAAACAATTCAGCACAACTATGAATCATCAGAAATTAATTGTGCATTCAAGCTTTTAAAGGACTGATAGTTTGAACTTGAATTTTCCTCTTCCCCTTGTATGTATGTCCTTCCATGAACTTGCCCAGTCTTTCACTGTAACTTCTCCCTGAAACATTTCTTCTCCCAGAAATGTGTTTCTCTGACTCCTAGCCTCAAACATTTATTCCTTCACCTACCTAAGCCTCACACTGTACTATTCCACACCTTAAGCACCATCTCTTACTTATTCCCACTTCTTTTAAGATTTTCCTTCAGTTCCACTTCATTTAGTCACATCTCCAAATCAATTGAAAAGTGCAGACATTCCATTGCTTTATTGACCTTTTCTCCTTACCAGTGACTAATATTATTGGCATCTTTCCAATTGTTTACTCATATGACCATTTGTAAGTCTAGACATCATGATTAGAAGGTAATTCAAATACATGGGGACATCAACAGATCTTCTGTTTACCCAACATCCACACATACTTTTCAGCAGGGATCATTGGTATAGAAAGTTTCATTCATTTTGTTTCCACTTTTGGCCCAAGGAAACAGAAACTAACTCGAATATCCACATGAATATCCACCTGTAATTTGCCAGCAAGCAAAGACCAAAGATTAGGCCAAAAAGTCAACTGGGGAGAAGTGACCTTGGGCCCAATTTTACCATCACATTGTGCCTGTTTTTGGGCATCAAAACTTGGTAAAGTTGGGCATGAGGTGAGAAGCGCAATCCATGCCCACATCCACGCTGGTTCTCCCTTTACCAAGGCCTGGAAATGGCTATGATTGGGCCTGCACCCGAAGCGGGCATGATGGCCATTTAAATGTCTTTGCATGTGCTTAAATTGACTTAATGGGCTGCATGCCCAACTTTGCTGACACCTCCCCCTTTACCACATTCACCCATCCAGAATTGGTGCAAAACAGACATGCTCCATGAAAGTCCAATTTCCAGCGCTCCGCCAGTGAGGGTTAGTGAGGAGGTAAGTGCTGAACATCCGACGGCTCTCTGCTTGAGATCAGTTGAGGGATGAGGGGGAGGTGGGTGCGACGGCTCTCTGCTTGAGATCAGTTGAGGGATGAGGGGGAGGTGGGTGCGACGGCTCTCTGCTTGAGATCAGTTGAGGGATGAGGGGGAGGTGGGTGCGATGGCTCTCTGCTTGAGATCGGTGGGGGATGAGGGGGAGGTGGGTGCGACGGCTCTCTGCTTGAGATCGGTTGGGGGATGAGGGGGAGGTGGGTGCGACGGCTCTCTGCTTGAGATCGGTGGGGGATGAGGGGGAGGTGGGTGCGACGGCTCTCTGCTTGAGATCGGTTGGGGGATGAGGGGGAGGTGGGTGCGACGGCTCTCTGCTTGAGATCGGTTGGGGGATGAGGGGGAGGTGGGTGCGACGGCTCTCTGCTTGAGATCAGTGGGGGAACGAGGGAGGTGGGTCATGGGGGGAGAAGGGTGGTCCTCTGTCACTCTGCCTGTGATCAGTGGGAGGGAAGGGGGAGAAGGGGTCCATGATTGGTCTGGGTGGTGGGGATGTCGGGAGGAGGATAAGGGGCTCAGTAATGTTGTGGGAATGGGGCAATATCTGTGGGGATGGGGAGGAGGCATTAGCTAGCGTGGGAGGGATGTTGCAGGGGAATGTAATTCTATCTTTTTTTCTGCACATGCGCAGCTAGAGGCGCTGGTCAGAGCTGCAGGGTTTTGGGTGCATTAAGCCCCGCCCACAGGCTCGCACAGCACAATTCGGAATCGCCGATATTTTTTCAGGTAGAATGCATATAGGTCTAAAAGCTGCATCTGAAACACTCCCAGTTTGAAATCTGCCCAGCACTTAGAATCAAAATGGTAAAATCAGGCCCCTTCTCTCTACCTTATCTGGCATTTCTATTGTAGCTATCAGGCTCACAATGCATTCCAGTTGAGCAGTGTTCTGTTTAAACTATCGGTTTGGAGATACAGTTTTATCCCAGAGGTTTGTTCATGTGTGGTTACCTCATCCAGCGGTTAAACTTCAAATCTTTTAGAGCCAGGGTAGCAGGGTCTGTCCTTGTAATATTTAAATGAAATGCAGATTATCAGGTTCTGCGACACATCAATGAAGATGTTGCTTCTGAAATTAGGGCCCGGATTTTCCACTGCCATTCACGGCAGGCACCTTGGTGATATCAGGAACTGCCAAGAATCGGTTTTTCCTCCTTGTAAAACTGATCTGTGACTGGGGGATGGTGGGTCATATTTCCCACCCTGGCTCATAGCGAATGTTATTTTAATACATCGGCATCTTACTAAAAGCCCTGCTTGCAAGAATCAGCCCGCCACCAACCCCTCCCCCCCACCCCCCCCCCGAATCATCAGACTACATCAACATGTAATTAGAATGATGCATTTCTCACCCATATTGCTCAGTCCTGACAGAATGGTGGCACAGTTGTTACATAAGAACTAGGAGCAAGAATAGGCCACCTGGTTCCTTCAGCCTGCTCTGCCATTCAATAAGATCTTTTCGTGATCTTTCCATGGACTCAGCTCTACTTACCTGCCCACTCATCATGATTCTTACTAAATTCTTTTACTGTTCAAAAATTAATCCATCCTTGCCTTAAAACTAGCACTGCCACCTCACAACACCAGAGAGCCAGGCTCACGGACAAGCCTCTACCTACCAGACCAGTGGTAAGGCAGGAGCAGTGTTACAAGGGCTGCAGAGTTAGGGCTGTACTGGGGAATGAGGAAAATCTGTCCTTGCCAATGAGATTTGTGGCAGCCTCCTCGAATTTGGCAAGGGTAATGATCTCTGCCATCCCTCCCCAGGTGGGTTTGCTCTTTCTTGTGCACACATTTGGCCCATATGGTTCATAAAATCCTGCCCGAAACCAACGGAGAACTCTGCTCTGCAAGCCTCACTCACCCTGATTCCGGGGCGGGAGAGGTAAAATATAGTCTCAGAAATGGAGAATTCTGTCTTGGATGTCAGTGTAAGCTACAGACGAGTTCTTAAACAGGAATATGGCAACATTCAATGTAAACACTGGAGCAGCAGAATCTTACTGGACTTCATGTGGTCTCTAAATTCAAGTCAATTTAAAATAACCTTGTTCTGAATACAGGAAGGAAGGATCATTATTGGAAAAAGGTAAAGGAATTGTAAAATTATTATTCCCTAAGATTTTAAAGTTTGAAAGCACAATATGAGGTTGCAATATTATACCCTACCATCTGGCTCCTAATTAACTTATTTTGATAGGGCAAGACATCCCTATTTTATGTATCATAACCCTCACATATTTAATATATTAAAATATGAGAACAAAGGGCATAAGTCAATGTATAAAATATAACACTGCAAAAAATATTTTTTAAAAGTTTAAGGTCTTAAATATACAACTTCAATTTCTTGGTCCTCCCTTTATTAATGGATTATTTCTTGCTAAAGAGAGTGTCAAAGTGGGCACATGACAGATACATATTTATCAACTGGATTATTTTATAATTTTTTTCATGTTAAACATGGAGAATTACCGAGCTACAAATGCCTTGTACCAATTTCAAGGTAATAGTGGCCTCGGGGGATGGGGTGTCTGGTCCGGCTGACTCTGAATCTAGAAGATCCTTCAGAATCTCCTGTGATAGTGCTAACTGCTAAAGCAGTAACAATCATAGCACCCCACAGGCTCAGTAAAGAGACCGTCAAAGTTAATCCGACACCAGTGTCTCCAAAAACAAAACAAATCCCGACAATTAAACACCTATGCAGAAATGTTACCACCTCACCTTGCCCGATGCCAACAGAGAATGTCTTTGTGCAAGCCAACCACGCCCCAGAATTGGGGTGGGTATGCTGGTAAAATTCTGGCCCTAGATTCCAACCTTGGGAATATACATCCTGTGTCCAACATCAAGTCACATAACCACCCCCAACTGCACTGTGATATTGTCTGTTAGAACTGATTCCAACAGTTCCTGGTTGATTTTCAAAGTGAATAGAACTCCAGAAAACAGTCTGCGCTGTCGACCATCAAGCCAAAGGCAGCAGAGAGATCTCCGCCCCTCATCAGCCCTGCCGAATGCTGGACCCTCAGAGCTCATGTCTCCTGACAGACTCAATCTACGTACCTGTGCCTGTCATGCCAGCTTCACTCTGTACATTCTACGTGGCGTGTAGAATACCATGTGGCGTTCGACAACCGGTCAACCTCCCCTCAGAAGGAACATTCCAGTTGACTCATGATTTCAGACTCATGTAAAACCAATACTTGTATCATATTTTGGTTTGCCTAAACCGTCTTCTTTTTTCTTTATCCCCTATTTACTGTGTGTGTGTGTGTGTGTGTGTGTGTGTGTGTGTGTGTGTGTGTGTGTGTGTGTGTGTGTGTGTGTGTGTTTGAGTGTGTGTGTGTGCGTGTCTGTGTGTGTGTTTGAGTGTGTGTGTGTGCGTGTCTGTGTGTGTGTGTGTGTGTGGTGTGTATGCATGCAAGCGTGTGTGTGTGTGTATGTGTATGTGTGTGGGTGGGTGCGTGTGTGTGTGTGGTGTGTGTGCGTGCAAGCATGTGGGTGTGTGTGTGTGGGTGCAGGCAAGCATGTGTGTGTATGTCTGTATGTGTGTGTGAGTGTGTGTGGGTGCGGGCATATATGCGTGTGTGTGTGTGTGTGTGTACGTGTGTGTGTATGTGCACGTGTGTTTGCATGTGTGTGCATGTGTATGTGTCTGTGTATGTGCGTGCATGCGTTTACAGTGTATATGTCATTAAAAGAGGATTTGGAATATTTTCAAGAGTTGGGGAAAATATGCCACCATTTACAAAGGGGGAATCATAATATAAAAAACACTTTTCTGCTTCCGGACAGGTAGAGAGCAGGAAAATCAAGGCAGTTTAAAATGATCCCCTCCTCCTGTCTGTGACCGGGGGACAATACTCACATGACATAATCAAATATTCCATATAACACAAACCAAGCAAAATCATTACAACAACAAATTTGAAAGTGAATATTCAGGTTTTCAAAGGGTCTTAGAAAGCCATTAACTTCCAGAATTTTAAAAGGATGCAGATAGAACTGGGAGTTTCTTTAAGTTCTTCTAAGACAGGGAAATCAGGCATGCGGGTCTGGAATGTTAAAGGTATCTCTAGGTGCATGTATCATATAGTGCGGTGCAAATGAGTAATTCCACACAAGCTTTGCTTCAAACATCGGAACAAAATGTTTGAACAGTTCAACCTGTGATGCTGATGAATGATTGTCTTTGTACTAAATAATCCAGCCACAAATGCTATGAAATCTTATATAGCAGAAAATAATTTGCAGATGGTTTAAACCAGACAGAAAAAAACGCAGTGATTTTTGACAAAGACTTTAGCGAAATGTGTCATAACATTGTGAAGTTATACTTGCAAAGGTCTAAAATACTTACAATTGTATATAAGCTATAGCTTAACCGTGACAGCTGTTCAATGTGAACTGTAGTGAAAAAAAAATACAATTAACAGATGCCATCTAAGTCAGATTTTCAGTTCCACATTAAATTGTTCAAAACTTAAAAAAAAATATTGGAATAAAGTTGAAAGTATACTAACTGTGCTAGGAAACTTTTGTTTGAAACAAAATTATTGTGATTTCAGCAAACAATGTTCAGCATGCTACACTGCTTGCTACAAAGTTCATAAAATAATTATAACATATTAATCTCACAACACCAGGTTAAAGTCCAACAGGTTTATTTGGTATCACGAGCTTTCAGAGCGCTGCTCCTTCCTCAGGTGGGTCAATATGCTCAGCAAGCATGACTTCAGTGAAGTTAATATCACACCTTCAGCTCACATCCAATCTTCCCACCCACTGGCCGTGATAACACACCGGAGTGAAATACTGAGGGAGGAACACCATTGCCTCCACTGAGAACCAAGGATTCTAATGGGACACATCCTGCTGGCCAGCTCCAGAGATAGGGTGGAGAGGTGAGAGCGCTATCTGTGGGGGTAGCCGGGGGAGGTGTCAGGGATTTGCGGGGCTTGGTGGTATGGAGAAGGGGGTTAAGCATATGTGAGGGCAAGAGAAGGGCAGCTAAGTCTAAGTCAGGGCCTAAGTCTGCTCTTGTGGGGTGGGATAGGGATCACAGTTGGTGTAGATTGTTCTGGAGTCTGCTGACTGTTGTTTGAGTGAAGTTTTAGTGTTGTGTAAGTTTGCTGACTGTGAAATGGGTGTATGGGATGGGTGAAGCTGCAGGACACATGTGGTGAGGAATGGGATGTGATCAGCATCAAGGAGTCAACAGAAAGCAACACTCTGCCCATCCTTTGGGGAGATCTTCAAATTCTGGAGAACTGGGATAGGTGCTTAGGATTCAGGATTCAACACTTGGTTGCACAGGAATAAGAGGTACTGGGCTCACGTCTCTGCTGCGACTCCAACACCTGGATCCATTAGCCCCCAAGACAGACATCACTGCAAACACGTCACCCTCCTGCCAATAACCCCAGTGTCCGAGTACCTATGGGAGGGGAGACCAACCAGGAGGCCAACTGGGTGAGGGCAGAGGTGGGGATCAGTCCTGAAATAGCTATGGGAGGGCACCTGGGCTGTGAGTAAGTGGTCGCTGCCGGATAAGGTCTGGGACAGGCTGCTTCCGGGTCTGGGAGGCCAATCGGTAAGGGAAGGTGCTGGTGGTCAGCAACTGCAACACAAACCTGACTCTCTCTCTCATCCCTTGCAGGATTGCGAACAATATCGGGATGGACACAGTGGAACTGACTATCTTACTAAACACTGCACCGGAAGAGTACAGACTCCAGCAGCACCAAGGGAACAGCGTGCAAAATGTGATCAGATGGCTGCCTTCCACGCCTTGTGACTGAGATTCCCTTGGCGGACATACTGTGGATGGCCAGAGACAGGAGAGTCCCAGTTTCTCACACACTGTGTTCTCATGTCACCTCTGTTTTAGCTGCTGTGCCTGAATTGCACCAGCCTCAGTTTGGGTGATCGCACCCAGGCTTTCCTGAGTGGAAGCCCCAGGATGCACGCCAGTGGATCCTCCACCCTCCAGGTGCTTGTGGACCCTTGGGAAAGAGGGCCAACTGGAGTGAGCTCCAGAAGCCTCAATGTCATCTGGCACCACCAGTCATGGAGGGTCGCCATTGTGAAAATCATACAGTTGAAGCCCTCAGCCATGGTCCTCAGGGACTGAGCCATGCTTCACAGCTCTTTGGCCACGGATCTGACCTCTTGCCCCAGGCTTTCCACTGCAGACGCCACCTTGCAATGTTGGCCTGGGTGCCATGCATTCTTGGGACACCCTCCTGAGACAGAAGGCTGTGGGACTCCTCCATTTTGTTTTGCAGCCACAGGAGTGCCGCTGATACTCTCTCACGGTACTCCTGGCTCTGCCTTTACATCTTCAGCTGCAGAGGGACGAACGTTCTGGAGACACAGCTGATTCCTGCAATCCAGCAGACCTCTAATTGTCTGATCCCTCAGAGGTTCTTGCCTCCACCTGGTGTGATTCAGAAGCAGTGTGGTGTTCACCAGAGAGGCATTGGAGCCTCGGTCCACTTGGTCAAACTGCTGGCACTGACCAATGCTGCCACCATCTCCCAGCTGGGATTTGCCACCTTGCTGGAGAGTCCCCTGCCAGCCCAAGGGTATGTTGTTGCCCGCCTCTCCTCCACAGCATCCAGCAAACGGGGGAGGGCCCCCTCCGTGAATTGAGGGTACTGATTTCCTCGCTGCCATCTTTCTGGCTTGAATTATAGCAAATGGTGCAGATCCATTTAAATGAAGCATCCCTTTCACTGACGTGCTCAGGTGAACTCTGGGACACTGCACCCCAGGAGTGGCATTTTTCTCATGGGAAGGAAACATTTTTCTTAGTATCTAAAAATTACAATCTGGATCACACCACAAGGCTGGCGGGGAACTCACCAATTTTCACACCAGAAACTACATTTTGGCTCAAATTCTCTGGCTATTCAAGGCCCACTCTGGCTGCCAGAGAGAAGGGAGAAATAACTATATGATGACATCAACAAGTTCCACCCCACCATCAGACTCACCCTGGACTATTCTCCGGAATCAGTTGCATTCTTGGACACACACATCTCCATCAAGGATGGTCACCTCAGCACTTCACTGTATTGCAAGCCCATGGATAACCTCACGATGCTCCGCTTCTCCAATTTCCACCCTAAACACGTTAAAGAAGCCATTCCCTACGGACAAGCCCCCCGTATACACAGGATCAGCTCAGAGGAGGAAGAGCGCAACAGACATCTATAGATGCTGAAGGGTGACCTCAAAAGAACAGGATATGGCGCTCAACTCATCGATCGACAGTTCCAACGCACCACAGTGAAAAACCGCACCAACCTCCGCAGAAGACAAACACGGGACACGGTGGACAGAGTACCCTTCATCATTCAGTACTTCCCCAGAGCAGAGAAGCTACAACATCTTCTCCGGAGAATTGTTCAACATATCATTGATGAAGACGAACATCTCACCAGAGCTATCCCCATACCCTCACTTCTTGCCTTCAAACAACCACACAACCTCAAACAGACCATTGTCCGCAGCAAACTACCCAGCCTTCAGGAGAACAGTGACCACAACACCACACAACCCTGCCACAGCAACCTCTGCAAGGTATGCCTGATCATCGATACAGATGCAATCATGTCACGTGAGAACACCATCCGCAGTACATATGCTTGCGACTCGGCCAACATTGTCTACCGGACAATGGTATGCTGCAGGAAAGGATATCCTGAGGCATGGTACATTGGGGAGATCATGCAGATGCTACGACAGCGGATGAATGAACACTGCTCGACAATCACCAGGCAAGACTGTTCTCTTCCTGTTGGGGAACACTTTAGCGGTCATGGGCATTCGGCCTCTGATCTTTGGGTAAGTGTTCTCCAAGGCAGCCTTCACGACACACGACAATACAAAATCGCTGAGCAGAAACTGATAGCCAAGTTCCACACACATGAGGACGGCCTCAACCGGGATCTTGGGTTCTTGTCACACTACTTGTAACCCCCACGACTTGTCTGGACTTGCAAAATTTCACTAATGTCCTGATTGGAGACGATAAGCATCTCTTTAGCCTGTGCTTAACCCTCTCTCCACTCACATTGTCTATTCCTTTAAGACTTGATTACCTGCAAAGACTCGCCTTCCAACCATTATCTTGTCTATATATGCCCTGTTTGTGAACACAACTCCCAGTCACCTGAAGAAGGAGTGAGACTCTGAAAGCTTGTGCTACCAGATAAGCCTGTTGGCACTCAATCTGGTGTTGTGAGACTTCTTACTGTTCATACCCCAGTCTAATGCTGGCATCTCCACAGTATGATTGTGAACATTGTATTTAGCTGAACAAGATTCAGACAGTGCATCCATTGGGATGTGGGCGGCACGGTGGCACAGTGGTTAGCACTGCTGCCTCATAGCACTAGGGACCCAAATTCAATTCCTGCTCGGGCCACTGTCTGTATGGAATCTGCACATTCTCCCCATGTCCGCATGGGTTTCCTCTGGGTGCTCTGGTTTCCTTCCACAGTCCAAAAGATGTTCTGGTTAGATGCATTGGCCATGCTAAATTCTCCCTCTGTGTACCTGAACAGACCCCTTGGGGATTTTCCCAGTAACTTCAGTGCAGTATTAATGTAAGCCTACTAGTGATGAATAAATAAATAAACTTTAAATTGGCAGCAGTAACTTCAAATCAGTGAATGTTGGGTTGCACATTTGCATCTAGACCTCCCTACTTTACTCACTGCTAGTTGTTAGCCATATGCACAAACCCCTTTAGCAGATCATTTTTTCCTAATGAGAATTATACACATGCATCTCAGACCCCAGTTGAGTTTTATTTGACTATGTAGCACCTATTAAACAGGAACTACACAATCAAACTTAACTCCCAATTTGTGTTTGTTCTTATGAAACACAAGAAATAGAAACAGCATTGGACCATGCACCATCTCAAGCCCACTCCACCACTTAATAAGTTCACTGCTGATTATTGATCCCTACTTCCCTGCCCAATCCTCATAGTCCTTGATTCCCTTATAGTCCAAAAATCTATTAGTCTCGGTTTTGAATCTAATCAATGACTGCACATTCCAAAGAATTCCAAAGATTGACAGCCCTCTGAGTGAAGAAGTCTTTCCTCATCTCAGTCTGAATTGGTTGAACTGTTACCTTGAGAGTTCTGTAGTTTTACATCCTCCAGTCAGGAGAAATAACCTCTCAGATTCTTGACTTTCAGTCCAATCACTACTCATTCAGTACCGTGGCACAGTGGTTAGCATTGCTGCCTTACAGCGCCAGGGACCCGAGTTTGATTCACGCCTCGGGTCATTATCTGTGTGGAGTTTGCATGTTCTCCCCATGTCTATGTGGCTTTCCTCTGGGTGCTTTGGCTTCCTCCCATAGTCCAAAAGACTATGGTTAGATGCATTGGCCATGCTAAATACCCCCTCACTGTATCCAAACGGGCACTGGAATGTGGCGACTGGAGGATTTTCACAGTAATTTCATTGCAGTGTTGATGTAAACCTTACTTGTGACTAATAAATTAACTTTATTTTTACTTTACTTTTTTTTAAATGTATCACCAAATTTGTGCAATATCCTCTGATAAGTATTGTTCCTTAAGACTTTTTCCTTGGATATGAAGCACTGCATTTGTGTTTGATCATGGGTGAGGGCGGGAAACGTTGAAGATGGGTTAGCTGTTATATTTGGAGATTATGCATAACCAGATAATGTGCGGAGGTCCTTTGTGATTTAGACCTCAGGAGGTCACTGGGGAACAAGAGGAAATTTCATTAGCATGATCTGAATAAGTCGCTGCCTGATTTGGTTGAAGTTACACATCCTATTCCTCTTTTGGGCAATACATTAATTGGACATTAAAGTAGGGCATTTTGTTAATAGATTACCTTCTCAAATAGATCCCAAGGGTAAGTCAATCTAATGGGCATTACTGCACTGACTCAGTTAACAGATCTTTGGTCATTAAATATCAATTAATAGGAAGCATGCATGGGGTTTACTTGATTCACGCATTCCATTAACATTTCATTGTTGAAGCTGACATGGATTCCACTGTGGGGAGCAAGTGGAATTCAACCAGAAAATAGCGTATACAGTAAGTTTCAAAACGATTTTGTTTCAGTGAAAGCAGCAGCATGTGTATGTATGTACAAACTTGTACATAGAGAAGCACCACAGGGAGAGGATAATCCAGGAGGCTTGAAAGCACTTTATCGATTGCCTCAGAGTGTTCTTGAGAGATGCTGATACTGTACTTCCAGTGTATGTGAGTGTCCCTAACTCCCCAATAACAATCTACAGAACAGACAATCTTTGCTCCATGGCATTTCCCAAAAGTGTAATAGAATGTGTAACTTCAGCCGAATCAGCTTTCCTCATCTGTAAAATAAGGCAGGAACTTGTTCAGATCTTTAAAGAATGTATTTATTAGTGTCACAAGGCTGACACTAAAACTTGAGAAAACCCCATAGTCGACACATTTGGCTACACTGAGGGAGAATTTAGCATGGCCAATGCACCTAATCAGTAAGTCTTTCAGACAAAAGAGAAAACCAGAGCACCCGGAGAAAACACACACAAACACAGGGAGAACATGCAAATCCCACACACACTGTGACCCAAGCCAGAAACTGAACCTGGATCCCTGGTGCTCTAAGGCAGCAGTGCTAACCACTGTGCCACTGTGCCATGCTAATGCAATTTCTTCTAGTTCCTCAGTGACCTCATGAGGTCCGAATCACAAAGGACTTTAGTAAATTCTCTGCTTATGCTTTATCTCCAAACATAACAGCTAATCCATCTTCAACCCTTCCCGACCTCATCCAGGATTATACATAATTTCCTTCTTCAAATTCGAGCAAATTCCTACTTCAAATATTGGGAACTAAGTTAAGTGATCTGATTTGCAGTCAGCCTCTTCACCTGGATGTGCAGCTTTTCAGAACTGAAGCTATAGAATGGGAATTGCTGTGTTCATTGCTTCTGCACTGAGTGAAGATGCTTCATGAAAGAGCACAAAGACTGCACACAAAGTAAATGGTGGGAATGATCATGTGTGAGTATAAGAACCATTGTCACCTCCAGAAGCTTCAGTGTTGCTCACACTCATACAGCCTCAAAGATAATATCATAAAAGTGGACAAGAGACTTACATTTATATAGCACTTTTCACACTTGCCAAGGCATCTGAAAGTTCTTTAAAGCCACCAAAGCACTTCTGGAGTGTAGTCACTCCTGTAATGTAGAAAACCTGACAGCCATTTGTGCACAAGCAAGCTGCCACAAACAGCAGTGTGGTAATGAGCTGATTTGTGATGTTGATTGAGGGATAAATATCGGCCAGGACACTGGACATAGGTCCCCTGTTTTTCTTCAAAATAGCACCAAATGTGTATCTGAGAGAACAGACATTTAACATCTCATCCAAAATTAGCAGCTCTGACAGTGCAGCCCTCCCTCAGTACAGTGTAGACTGTCAACCATGAATTTTACACTCAGGCTCTAGAGCTCAGGAATTTGTAACTCAGGGCTGAGCAGACTACCAACTGACTATTAAAAGCAAATTACTGTGGATGCTAGAATCTGAAACCAAAAGATAAAATGCTGGAAAATCTCAGCAGGTCTGGCAGCATCTGTAAGGAGAGAAAAGAGCTGACATTTTGAGTTCCACATGACCCTTTGTCAAAGCCAAAAGGCATAGAAAGTGGGAGATATTTATACTGCAGGGTTTGATTTGACTTGATTTGATTTATTATTATCATATGTATTATCATACAATGAAAAGTATTATTTCTTGCACGCTATACAGATAAAACATACCGTTCATAAAGAAGGAAACAAGGCAGTGCAGAATGTAGTATTACAGTCATAGGTAGGGTGTAGAGAAAGATCAACTTAATGCAAGGTAAGTCCATTCAAAAGTCTGACAGCAGTAGAGAAAAAGCTGTTCTTGAGTTGGTTGATATGTGACCTCAGACTTTTGTATCTTTCTCCCAAAGGAAGAAGGTAGAAGAATGTTTGGGGTGCATTGGGGTCCTTAATTATGCTGGCTGCTTTGCTGAGACAGCGGGAAGTGTAGACAGAGTCAATGGATGTGAGGCTGGTTTGTGTGATGGATTGGGCTACATTCGTGACCTTTTGTAGATCCTTGCGGTCTTAGGCAGAGCAGGAGCCATACCAAGTTGTGATACAACCAGAAAGAATGTTTTCTATGGTGCATCTCTAAAAGTTGAGGGAATCTGTAAAAGGGTGAGGGAATGAAAGATGAGTCATAAACACAAAAACAAGGGGAAAGGCTGCTAATGGCAGCCCACAGAGAGAATAGAAGGTGTGAATGGCTAAAGGGCAGAGAAGCTGAAATCAGAGGATAAGCTGTGACAGATGAAGATGTGGGGAGGGGCGAGAGGGGTAGGAGAGAGGTAAAATTGAGAAAAAAGGAGGAAGGTGAAGCAAAGGGAGAGAAAAGGTAAGGACGGGGGGATAAAATTGGGGGAAAGAGTGCGGGGCGGAGAAAAATAAAGAAAGGCAATAGAAAAAAGTAGAGAGCAGTTAAAAACTAAATAAACTGAAAACAAAGGGGTCGAGGTGGGATCGAGCTAGTCATCTGAATTGTTGAATTCGATGTTGAGACCGGAAGGATGTAATTGACTGAGTCACGACTGACACGGAATGACACACCTGGCACTGAGATATTGTTTTCTTGAAGCTCAAGGTGTGGCAGTGCACCTTTAATTGCAACTTGTTCACTTTCACGTTTGACTGGGAATGTGTACTCACCAGAATCTAACACTGATACATCTGCAAAGGCTGGTTCAAACTCTGTAAGAAGTCTCAGAACACCAGGTTAAAATCCACAGGTTTATTTGATAGCACAAGCCACTAGCTTTCAGACTGCTGCCCCTTCATCAGGTAAGTGGGAGATCTGTTCAGAATACAAACAGTCATATGTCCTGTTTGTGAACAGAACTCCCACTTACCTGATGAAGGGGCAGCAGTCTGAAAGCTAGTGGCTTGTGCTACCAAATAAACCTGTGGATTTTAACCTGGTGTTCTGAGACTTCTTACCGTGTTTAGCCCAGTCCAACGCCGGCATCTCCATACAAAACTCTGGATACAGACCATTCATCTGAACTAAAAATAAGTGAGTCCTTTGATAAAGCAAATCAAACAGAAAGGGGAAGGAAGTTAATGGGTTGAATGTCCACATCAGATTCTTTCGAAAGCAGTAAGGTAGTGAAAACTGATGCATGCCATGCAGCTAGATTCTCAAATAGGTGGCCACAGGCCAGAAGTAGACTGCAAAGTCATGCTACTTTGACCACAGTCTGCTGTGAGTATTGTGGTTTTGTTTGTGTCTGTGTGTTCAGACTACTGAATTAAGTTTTGTGCAGAGACTTATGGACAAATGCAGAAGCTGCCCTCTGACCTTTGACCAGTCATGAACTAGGAGGAGATATGTACTTTAGAAGGCAGGTGTTGGGCATTCTGATGTCGTGGCCTGTCCTGGGTAGTTGTGATGCAAAAATAGTTGTCTCAGAGTTCAGAATGCCTGCTTCTTGGGGAATGCTTCTGTTCATACAAATAAGTTGTGGGATTGATCATGTCTGAGTATGAGAACCATTGTCATCTCCAGATGCTTCAGTGTTGCTCACACCCATATAACCTCAAAGGCAGAAAATGGTGGAAATAAAGAAAGACTTGCACATCTGGTGCTTTTCACACTCAGCAGCCATGTCAAAACGTTTTACAGCTAATGGAGTTTCTGGAGTGTAGTTACTCTTGTAATGTAGAAAACATGGCAGCCAATTTATGCATGGCAAGCTCCTACAGACAATAATGTGATAATGAACAGACAAACCATCTACCTCTCAGTGAAGCTTGGCTCACCATCATGGGTAATCCATGACTACCTCTTAAGTTAAAGCCAATTTTCTTCAAGTAGACTTTCAGGGTGTCTTTGAAATGTTTCCGGGAGATGTGTAGGATCTTCCACAGGCAGCGCTGGCAGTATGTCTCGAGATTTCTCAGGTATCAGTGATACGTCAGCCATAGAAGAGTATTGGGTGGAATATTGCCTTGTAGACTGTCTGTGCAGCTTTCCAAAGGAGGAGTTTGCTTACTGAATCCTGTGCAGGATTCCCAAGTCTATGGTTGCTGACTGGATCATGTGGCTAATGAGATAGCAGAAGTGGTCAACTGCCTCCAGGTGACAAACCACAGCCAAGAAGCTGGAAGGATTTGGTGCAAGCCCAGTTTTGTTGGAGGAAGACTTTCATCTTAATGACATACAGATGCAGCAGCCCTAGGGCTCGATAAGTTTGTTTGAAGAGTGAACAGTAGGTCTTCTTTTGTGTGCACCAAAATAACACAGCTACCCACATGCTGGAAGTCTGTTATGATTGTGCATTAGATTTTGGCCTTGCTTTCAACCTTTGGAAGTTAAAAAATTTCCTATGGAATCTGTACTCGATTTGGATCCGGGATTGCAGGGCATCCCTGGCCTTGTCCACAGGAAAATGAAGAAGAAGGTGGTGCAAGCAAGAGTGGCCATGGCCAGTGGAAGTATAATGTGAGGAGAGAGTAGGTTGCCATGTATTCACTTAGGACTACGTTCTATTAAAATAGGAGGTGCATTTTTGTTGCATTCTGTTATTCATAGAGGGTGGAGGTATAGAGGAAAGAGGACAATTATTTAGTGTTGATCAACATTCATCAATCAGATATTTGTAAAGAAGTGGTTATGCAGAGAAAATGCTCTCTTAGCACAGAATCATAGCGTCCCTACAGTGCAGGAGGCAGCCATTCAGCCCAACAAGCCTGCACCAACAACAATCCCACACAGGCCCTATCCCGTAACACCTTGTATTTACACTGCTCAGCCTCCTGACACTAAGGGGCAATTTAGCATGGGCAGTCAATCTAACCCACACACCTTTGGGCTGTGAGAAGAAACTGGAGCACCCGAAGGAAACCCACACAGACATGGAGACAATGCACAAATTCCTCACAGTGACCCGAGGTCAGAATTGAACCTGGATTCCTGGTGCTGTGAGGCAGCAGTGCTAATCACTGTACCACAGTGCCCCCTGTGGGTGATGTCCTTGGATGTATATATGGGTCAGAATTTTACCACTTTGCCCACCACAGGAATCAGAGTGGGTGAAGGGCGGAACATGGAAAGGTCTGTTGACCTTGGGTGGGATTTTACGATTTTGGGTTGAGCAAGGCCATAAAATCCTGCCTCAGGTCTTTTATTTGAAATTCAATGAGAATGAGTTACTAAGGTAACTAAGAAAGGGAAGCCCAACTTGAGGAAGTCGAGGCTGCTTTCTATCAGAGCTGACAAAAGAGGAGGAGTGCCATTTATTGCATGCTGGATCTTGGGAAAGACAGAAAATGGGATGGTTCTATTTCTCATCTACCTTGCTCTGATGCCAAAGTTGATCATTTCCCAGCTATCTGGTACAATTTCAGTCACCTGACAAATATTTATACCTGTGTGATTACTGACATCCCTGAGTGCTGGCATTATGCTGTGCTATCATATTTCAGTAACCCTACCCACTGACAGTGCAGGACCTCAGGTCATTGTGCCCTAGATGGTAAAGTTCCCATTTTGCCTCTTCATTGAATCACAGTCTTTGAACACACAGCAGACTTTAATGGTCTTGAGTTACTTGCATATTTTTGGTGGGGGGGATGGTATTACCCGTCTAATGCATCCGCTTTAACTGCTACCTCATTTCCAACTATCCTTTGCTGCTATTGCTCCTCTACCTTCTCCATTATATTGGAGTTATCTCAGTTGTGAGATAATCCAGTCTTCCATAATCCAAAATGAATGTTTATGGCTGGTGGGCTGGAAGCTTGAGGTCAAGGGAGACATTTGCATAGTTGGGAGTAGATAGGTGGAGTGAGACCAGTGATAGCATAAATGGGGCAGACATGGTCAAGAGCCCTGCACCGAATCAGCCTGATGATAAAGAAACACACCTCTGTTCCCAACAAATACTGATGATAGCGATACAGTAAAGGAGAAGTCTATGAAATCTGTAATGGTTTCTTTGGAGCAAGTAAGGGTACTATTTGATGTTGCTATAGATCTTGTTATTGTGTTGATGACCATTTCCTTCAGGCAAAATAACATGAGGTGGTTCTTAAGATGCGATTTGGAAAGCAAAGGTGTACTGTTTTTTGATGCAGTAGAATGGTATAGCTTGCGAGCTGAAATTGGAAAGCAAGTCTGTTCCGTTCTAGCAGTGAATACAGATAATTGGTGACCAATTATCAAACTTCAGCTGGATATTAAAAAATTAAAAAAGGATATTAGAAATGTCAGCTGGATATAAAAAATACGACTTCCTCCATTCCGAATCCACTTTTCCACTATATTACCGAGCCTTTAGGCTCTTCTTCCTTCAACAGGTTTGAATTGAAATGTGACAGAAGATCTGGTGATCAGCTCAGTTACCTCTTGTAGAATTGCGCTAACATTACTCAATAAATTAATTCACACTGTGGACTAAACTTCAACCTGAAGTGCATTGATACTACCCCAGCTCCCACCTGCCTCCTCCACCTCCCACCACCAACTCCCCCCCCACCCCCCCCCCCCCCCCCCCCGCCCCCACCCCCCCATCCCCAGCTCTACTTTACCTGTTGATCTATTCTAACACTTCATAATAAAATTCGACAAAGTACAGGGAAGTCTTACACAGCAAAGAAAATTCAAGAGTCAGAATCTTGGAATTGCTTCCATGTTTCTTGCCGGTAAATTCTGCTCATGATGTTAAAGCTATTATCTGCAATTGATTTGTACTTTGCTCTGCGTTCCTATGTTTTTAAGGTGTGGCATGTTATGTTTACAGATAAAGACTCAAACCCTATCAATTGTACACTGGCCACTTGTGCAATTTAATGATTTAAAAACCTCAGGCTGGCTGATCTGTGCCATGTAATTTAAACATCGAAGGAAACCTAACCCTGCAGGAAGATGTTTGATGAAGGCAGGAATGAGCGGAAGGGTGAGGTTATTACTGTCAGTCAGGGTGTGTTCTGATTTCATTTCAAACATTTGGTCTAACATGTCTTGTATGAATAAAATTTGTGATAGATGATTAATACACATTCTTAGGGAGGGCAGTAAGTCTCCACCCAGCATTTTACACAAATGTGCAAGCTTTACAAGCAGCAGCCTGTACTTATGCTCAGGATCAGTGGTAGTTAAGTTTTCTTGAATAAATGGACATTCATCAAACGAAATTACAAAAGTATTGGTAGATCAACTGCAGCAAGGAGGGCACAGAAGTTTTGAATGGAAATATAATTTTAAAATGGAACTTCATCTGTATATCTTGGCTAACTACATTGACATTTACGTCAGAGCTCTTGATCTTCTCATCACAGAAAGTAAAGTTTATCTGTTCTGTTTTAAAACAAAGAGAATCTGCAATTTTAAAAAGCCACGTACCTGAGGCGAAAAGAGTTTTGAGTGTTAACTATATTCTGGGGTCATCTCAGATAGCTTAATCAAACAATTACACCTCTCATGATAAAAATATTGCGGGGTATGAAGGCAGAGAAAATTGGAGGGAGATAATGGGTGCATTGTCACTTGGGGGATTTTCCCTATGCTGGATGGAGCTGAGGAGCGGAAGGGTCGCCTGCTCCATGGACACAGGTAGCAGTCTTGCCACTGTCCAAACCCCAAGTAGGCATCATTTTGCAGACTCATCTGCATCCTGGCAGGACACAGCAACTCTCCCACTGCTTGCAGGGTACACCTACCAGGTTGCAGTTTAGCTCTGTTGCCTGACAGCTGGTTGGTGATGCAGAATGATGCTAACAGCACAGCTTCAATTCCCATGCTGGCTGAGGTTATTCATGAAAGCCCTGCCTTCTCAACTTTGCTCCTCGCCTGGATATGATGATCTTCAGGTTAAAATCACCCTCTCTAGGACTATGACAAGCTTACTTACTTTACTAGGTGACTAGAGGCTGCCTCCAGTGGGGAAGGCTTTGTGAGCTGGGGGTAGGAGGGAATGGGGGGAGCACTGGGAACCAGGGCGATGAGTACAGAGGCAGACAATGGTCATCTCCCAGAAGATTGCTGCGAAGTCCTGGCTTAGGAACCCCACTGTAGTCCCCAAGCCCATGGTAAAATCAAGACAGTTGCGTCAGCCCAGCTAAGTCTTGGAAGGGTGCCGATCCAAGAATGGAAAACTTGCTAATCAGAGCCAGTCAGAACTAGAGGCAAAATGGGTTCATAAATAAGGATTTTTTAAATGACTTTTTTTTTCACAAGGAGCCATCCAAAATAGTTATGAACTATTGAATGATATATGAATTAGATATTAACTGAAATAAATCATAATTTCTTATCTGTATATTCACTGTCTTCTCTGAGGAAAAGAAGTAACTGAATAATTCAGATCAGGCCTGATCTCAGTAAAGTTTTTAGTCCGCCTACCGAAAGGTTATGGTGATCCCATAACCAGTTCTGATTACAAAGTATTATTACATCCTCAGGCAGGGGTCAGCATCTTTATTAACAAGAAACTTTTCTTAAAAATTAACCAAAAGTGAATATCTCAAGGGCCACAATGCAATTACTCAAATGCAAAGCACGGACATGTCTTAACAATATTTTGGAAAGATGTTATTTGAATGATACTTTCTCACAAGTACATTGTTCATAAAAGTATTTTTAAAAATGAAGCAAGTCTTTTAATTACCATCAGAATAGTTGCAAACAATCAAGACTGGGACCTTACATGAGTCCTTAAAAAGCCTCATGCAGATCTGGAATCATAGGTTGCTTACCCCTGCCCTGGGGAAAGTTTATTGTAAATTAGATATCAGCAATACAGGAATAGAATTACCTTTGTAAACATTTTCGCGGGCTTAGTAATGGTCTTTCTGATTTAAAACTACAGAGGAAGTGGGCCGCGGGGCTTTGTGGGAAGGGATTATTTTTTACCACGCAAAGTTTAAAAGGAGGCCTGCTGTAGACAGCAGGCAGCATCGGGAGCGGGCAGTGGAGTGAGAGGGAAGCAGAGTGAGCTGTAGGGGCTTAGGATCAAAGGGCTTGAGAGAAAAGGGCAGGGTAAGTTTAAATTCTTAACTGTGTTCAGTAATTACTAAGAGACTGTGAAGGAGGGGTATGTGATGTGCTGTTTCTGTATGATGTGGGAGCTGGTGGACCCCAAGGCCCTTCCCAGTGACCATGTCTGCAGTAAGTGCTGGTTGCTGGAGGAGCTCCAGCTCAAAGTAGATGAGCTGAACTCTGAGCTACAGACACTGAGGCTCATCAGGGAGAGGGAGTGTACCGTAGATAATGGGGTGCAAGAGACATCCACACCCCCTAGACTGGCTCACTCTAAAGGTCAGGAACAAGAGGGAGCTGCTGGGGGGAGGAAGGGTGGGAGGAAGGAGGGGGGAGTGGGGAGGAAGGAGGGGGGAGTGGGGAGGAAGGAGGGGGAGACCCAAAGGCCTCAGCCTCTCAATCTGCACAACAGGTTTGAGGTTCTTGCTCCCAGCATGGACAAGAATGAGGGCCGTAAGGTTGACGAGCAAACTGCCCACAGTACAGTGATGCAGACACAGGACAAAGAGGAAGAAGTAAAGAGGAATGTAATGGTAATTGGGGATAGTGTAGTTAGGGGTATAGACACTGTCCTTTGTGACAGGGATAAAGAATACAGAAGGGTGTGTTGTCTGCCTGGTGCTCGGGTCCAGGATGTCTCATCTGGGCTGCAGAGGAACCTGGAGTGGGAGGGTGAGAATCCGATGGTTGTGGTACACATGGGTGCCAATGACATAGGCAGATTGGGGACTAAGGATCTGCAGAGGGAAGTATGAAAAGCTGGGAATGAAATTAAAAAGCAGAACCAACAAGGTGGTTATCTCTGGATTACTACCTGAACCGCGTGCAGGTGGGCACAGGGTAAATAGGATTAAAGAGATGAATGGGTGGCTCAGGGATTGGTGTGGGAGGAATGGGTTTGAATTTATGGGGCATTGGCACCAGTATTGGGGCAGGTGGGACCTATTCAGATGAGATGGTATTGGTCTGAACCGTGCTGGGACCAGAGTCCTCGCAAATCGTATAACTAGGACTGTAGATAGGGCTTTAAACTAATTGGGGGGGGGGAGGGTGCAAGGGTAGGAGAAATTACAATGTCTAAAGTAAAAGAGAGGGTACAGGTACAGGAAAAGGTCGAGGATGTCCCAATAATAAAGGGAGTAAGGGGCGTGAGTATGGTTGGTAGCGTTCCTTCAAATAGGGTCCAGATAAAGGCTGGGATAAAGACACTTTATCTGAATGCACGAAGCATTCAGAACAAAGTGTATGAGCTGGTGGCGCAGATCAGCACAAATGGATATGATCTGGTGGCCATTACGGAAACGTGGTTGCAGGGTGACAGGGACTGGGAGCTGAATGTCCAGGGGTATCAAGTGTTTAGGAAGGATAGACGGGAGGAAAAAGGGGGGGAGGGTTAGCTCTGCTGATTAGGGATAGTATCAGGGCGGTAGTAAGGGAAGATATAGGCTCCAAAGAGCAGAACGTGGAATCGTTGTGGGTGGAGATAAGGAACAGTAAGGGGAGGAAGATGCTGGTGGGTGTCGTCTATAGGCCCCCAAATAATAACTTGGAGGTGGGGCGGGCTATAAACACGCAAATAAATGATGTGTACAGAAATGGAACAGCGATAATTATGGGGGATTTCAATCTACATATTGATTGGTTGACCCATGTCGGACGTGGTGGGCTTGAGGAAGAATTCTTGGAATGCTGCCGGGATAGTTTCCTTGAACAGTGTGTGATGGAACCGACGAGGGAGTGAGCATCTTAGATCTGGTGTTATGTAACGAGGCAGGTAGAATTAGGGATCTTGTTGTGAGGGATCCTCTTGGGGAGAGCGATCATTGTATGGTGGAGTTTTTGATGCAGATGGAGGATGAGAAAGTAGGGTCCTGGACCTGTGTCCTCTGTTTGAACAGAGGGGAGTTTGATAGGATGAGAGAGGAATTGGCAAATGTAGATTGGGGGCGCAGATTGGTCGGTAGGACTGCTGAGGAACAGTGGAGGATCTTTAAGGAGATCTTTCTCGGTGCTCAGCAGAAATTTACTCCAATGGTAAAGAAGGATCGTAGGAGATTGAATAATCAGCTGTGGTTATTGAAGGAAATAAAGGAGAGTACTAAATTAAAAGGTGATGCATTTAGAGTGGCTAAAAGTAGTGGGCGAGTAGAAGATTGGGAGAGGTTTAAAAATCAACAAAGATTGACAAAGAAGATGATAAAGAAAGGAAGGATAGACAATGAAGCTAAACTAGCACTAAATACAAAAAAGGACAGTAAGAGTTTTTACAAATATATAAAGAGGAGAAGGCTGGCTATGGTGAATGTTGGACCCTTAGAGGATGAGAGGGGGGATTTAGTGGTGGGAGATGAGGAAATGGCTGAGGCCTTAAATAAGTTTTTTGCCTCGGTCTTCACGGAGGAGGACGCAAATAGTTTGCTGGATATTAAAGATAGAAGGATGGTAGGAGTTGAGGGCCTGAATGCGATAACTGTCACTAGAGAGGTAGTGCTTGATCGACTAGCAGGACTGATGGTGGACAAGTCCCCAGGACCGGATGGAATGCATCCCAGGGTTCTGAAGGAAATGGCAGAGGTGATAGTAGACGCCTTAGTGATTATTTTCCAAACCGCGCTGGACTCCAGGGAAGAGCCGGAAGATTGGAAAACGGCTAATGTTACGCCACTGTTTAAAAAAGGTAGCAGGCAAAAGGCAGGTAATTATAGGCCGGTTAGTTTAATATCTGTTGTGGGAAAAATGCTTGAATCCGTCATCAAAGAAGAAATAGCGAGGCACCTTGAGAAGAATTGTTTGATAGAGCAGACGCAGCATGGTTTCGTTAAGGGGAAGTCATGTCTGACGAATTTATTGGAATTCTATGAGGATGTGACTAGTGCGGTAGACAGAGGGGAACCGGTGGATATGGTGTTTCTCGATTTTCAGAAGGCATTTGATAAGATGCCACACAAAAGGTTGCTTCAGAAGTTTAGGGGGCATGGATTTGGGGGTAAGGTGTTAGCGTGGATAGAGGATTGGTTGTCTTATAGGAGGCAGAGAGTGGGGGTCAATGGGTGTTATTCTGATTGACGGTTGGTGACTCGTGGAGTGCCCCAGGGATCGGTTCTGGGGCCTCAACTATTTACCATTTATATAGATGATCTGGAGGAGTGGGCTGAGTGTAGGGTGTCGAAATTTGCTGATGACACGAAGATAAGTGGAAAAGCAAATTGTGCAGAGGGTGTGGAAAGTCTGCAGAGGGGATCGAGATAGGCTGAGCGAGTGGGCGAGGACCTGGCAGATGGAGTACAATGTTAGCAAGTGTGAGGTCATCCACTTTGGCAGGAATAATAGTAGGAGGGATTACTATTTAAAGGGCGAAAAGCTGCAGCATGCTATGGTGCAGAGGGACCTCGGGGTCCTTGTGCATGAGTCGCAAAAACCTGCAGGTGCAGCAGGTGATCAGGAAGGCGAATGGGATGCTGGCCTTCATAGCGAGGGGGATAGAATATAAAAGCAAGGAGGTCTTGCTGCAACTGTACAGGGTACTGGTGAGGCTGCAGCTGGAGTACTGTGTGCAGTTTTGGTCGCCGCACTTCCGCAAGGATATTTTGGCCTTGGAGGGAGTGCAGAGGAGGTTCACTAGGCTGATACCGGAGATGAGGGGGTTGGACTATGAAGAGAGGCTGAATAGACTGGGTTTGTACTCGTTGGAGTTTAGAAGGATGAGGGGGGATCTTATAGAGATGTATAAGATAATGAAGGGGATGGATAGGGTAGAGGTCGAGAGATTCTTCACGCTCAAAAAGGACAGCAGGACTAGAGGGCACAGCCTCAAGATAAGGGGGGTGCGGTTTAGAACGGAGTTGAGGAGGAACTTCTTCACTCAAAGGGTGGTGAATCTCTGGAATTCTCTGCCTGTTGATGTAGTGGAGGCTACCTCACTAAATATATTTAAGACACGGGTAGATAGGTTTTTGGTAGGCAAGGGAATTAAGGGTTATGGGGAGAAAGCGGGAAAGTGGAACAGAACCACTTCAGATCAGCCATGATCTTATTGAATGGCTGGGCAGGCTCGAAGGGCTAGATGGCCTACTCCTGCTCCTATTTCTTATGTTCTTATGTTCTTATTCAAGAACATTAAATGTTTGCATCAGCTTTGTGAGTGACTAACATCAGTCTTGCTGAGCAAATGGCAAATTTCAAATTTGTAATATTATAGTCTTATACTCTGGTACACCATATAATTTTATCTCTATGATTAAGTTCATTCGGTTATTAATATCTTAGTGATGTTTATTCAAGCCTGTCTTAACAAAAGAAATCCTCACAGTATTCAATTATAGAAACATGAGAATTTTCAGTTCATTAATGCTGAAATCTAGTTGTGAAGTGACACTTTCTAGTAGGATAACAGATGTAACAGCTGGATTAATGAACTTCCTGACATTTACACAAATTAACTCTTGAGAAATTTTGAAAAACCATTGCAACAGGTGTGTCCTGACTGCCTACTTAAAACATTCTCAGAAACTGCACATTTCAAGAACAAGATCCTGCAATTATTTTGGCCTATGATTCAACAAATGGAATTCGGAAAGAGCTTTCAGTTCAGTAAGAATGGAATGAATGTTCATGGCTCCACTGGCCATGGGTTGGGAGGTGGGAAGGGCTAGAATGTTGGGACGACAGGCTGATATCTTCATGTCACAGCCAGATGTTCTGAAGGGCAGCTAGCATAGCAGAAGGACTTTGCATTCACACATGAATGTGGGTATAAGTAAACCCGTTAAACAGCAAATTCATTTCAATTTTACCAGTGTTCTTTCGATTTTTACAAAAGTGCATGGGAACCACAAGCTTTCGAGCCTCGCCAGACAGAAGGAGGTGGTGAGTTAGAAAGTCAGTGCCAGCTCCAGGCAGCAACTATTATGAAACCTTGTACGCCTTGGCAGGGCGAGTCATACTGCATGGCTACTGTCAGTGGAGAGAAGAGGAAAATTTATCAGATCTGTGGAGGTGTACCGTCATTGTGCCAGCTTGGGCCAGCACTTGGGTACAGAAAGCAGGAGCAGAGGAAAGAGGCCCTGAAAACTGAGTGCATTTACCTTCCATAGACCTCACTCACTCAAGCTTTGGGTCTTCCAATTGTTGGGAGGGTAGGGTAACAGCAGGTCTTTATTGATGACTTGTAATTATATACATAAAGTTAGTAGAGGATAGAGGCAAGGAGCTATCTCCATACCTCTCTTCAACACCAAAGTGACCCTAAGCTTGAGTTATGTGCCACTGTGTGGGCGGCACTATACTCAGTCTCACACTAAGCTTCTATGTGTCAGACCTTTATTTGACACAAATGAGGTGGAGAATCAGAAAGACAGAGCTGCAACTATAGGCTACAGGACAACAATAACCAGAGGGGCAGAAGGGAGACCAGCCGTGAGTGATCGGAGGATGAAAGCAAGAGAAGAGCACAAGCGATGAGTCACCAATCTGTGCCTTTGAATGTCAGGGCAGCAGTGTCACCGCAAACGGCGCCTCTCCAGGGAGGCAGTCATGATGGAGGAGGTCCTGAGCCCAGCTGTAAATGGTGGCCACCCAATACCAGTAGCAGTGAGAATCACCTTGACTCGAAATTTCTACACTTCAGGATCATTACTGGGATCCTCTGGGGATTTTTATGGGAACTTGGAGTCAGTGGTTCATTGGTATATCAAGATGGTTGCCAATGCCACATTCAAGAAGCTCAGCCAGTATATGCAGTTTTGCATCGATTTGGACAAAGGATTGGGAGCCATTGCTGGATTCCCAGAGATGCCTTGTGGCATCGACTTCACACACATGGTCATCAAGGCTCCCACAGACTAGGCAACAGCTTTTATCAACAGGAAGTGATAACACTTACCCTCTGTTCAACTCGTCTACAAATGGTTCCTGCAGGGTGTATGCACAGTTCCTGGGAAGCAGCCATGAATCCTACCTACGAGGGCAATCCCAGATGTCAGACCTTCAGGCCCTCCCCGCCACATGCCTTCAAGGGTGGATACGTTGTGACAAGGAATAACCATTGAAGATGTGGCCAAGCACATTTTTGAAGGACCCTCACACTGATGCAGAGGAAAAGTACAGCACATGCCAGGAAACAACCTGTGCCACTATGGAGCAAGCCATAGGGCTTCTGAAGATCTGATTCAGTTTCCTAGATAGGTTGGGAGGGGTCCCAGGAGATAACATGCAAGGGAAGCTGTGGACACATTAATATAGCCTCTGATGATCCTTAATGATAGATCTATGCAATTCAATAAAACCTACAGCACACCGCAGCTGTGTTGCCATTTCCTTTGTTGGCATCTCTATTTACTGCACCCAATTAGACATTGTACGTGGCAAGGGGATTATAACAGGTTCACATGGTGTGTTCCCTTCCATCAAACCCTCCTGACAGACTAGAGTGCTCTTGAAATCCCAGCAGCCTCATAAGGAATGGAAGGAAACCTCTTGCTTCCACCACATGACATGTTTATTGGTGAACAAAGAAATTACAAGGCAGCAATCTTCAACAAATTATTAGCCCATTAATCCTGTGATGCTTCATGTTCTTCCTAAATCTCCCTGTGTGCTCCTGCATGGTGCTTCCTTGATCTGTGGACTGAGGTGGAGGCAGGCTGCTGATATTTTTCTCACATTGCTTAGGATGGCCTTGGCTGTTGGTCTCTAGAACCCCAAGTTCTGGAGATACAAAGGCCTCCTGCCCAAGTGCTTTCTCCGTCATCCCAGCTGAGTGAGGTGCTGGTGGCAATAACGGAGATAGTGGGAAGCTGCTGTCTACATCTGAACTATCCTAGCAGGAGCCCCCATGTGCATCAGGCAGCCACTCCTCTTCCCTTTCAAGGTAACTTCCTGCTTCCGGACATCTTGAATCCCTCTTGATTGATTATTGAAAATCATGGAGATGGCAATGGCATACTTGCCTGCACATCTCTAAAGCATCAACCAGATGCTCCACAGTCCATAGTCCACACAAGGGTGCACATGCTCCACCTGATGTTCCCCATCTCATGTGGTCCTCCAGCATCTGACCCCTCGCTCACTACTCCAGAACATATCATCAGCCTGAGAGGCTCGGCATTACTGGGTTCTCCAGCACTCCATCGGACGCTAATGTCCTCAGTTGTCACTACCTCCATCAGCTGCTCTGTGTTCTGCTCAGGAGCCTGCAATCCTAGTTTTTTTTATTCATTCATGGGATATGGTCATCGCTGGCTGGTCAGCATTTATTGCCCATCCCTAGTTGCCCGAGAGCAGTTGAGAGTCAACCACATTGCTGTGGCTCTGGAGTCACATGTAGGCTGGAGCAGGTAAGGATGGAATATTTCCTTCCCTAAGGACATTAGTGAATCAGATGTGTTTTTCCGTCAATTGACAATGGTTTCATGGTCCTCAGTCGATTCTCAATTCCAGATATCTTTTATTGAATTCAAATTCCACCATCTGTAGTGGCAGGATTTGAACCCAACCCCCAGAATATTGGCTGAGTTTCTAAACTAATAGGCCAGAAATAATACCACTAGACTTTCATCTCTCTTTCTCACAAGTGGATAGTCACTAACATTAGCATATCTGTGCTGGTGAAGGGTGCAAGGGAATGGTGAGGTTTTGCCTTGTCTGAGGTGGCCAGCTTCTCCTGGTCTCTGGATCCATCTCCTGATCTCTGGATCTGCCTCCTGGTCTCTGGTTCTCTCTCTGGGTCTCTAGATCTGTCTCCCTATCTCTGGATCCGACTCTGGCTCTCCAGATCTGTCTCAGAGTCTCTGGGTCTGCTTCTGGGTCTCTGGATCTGTCTCCTGGTCTCTGGATGTGTCTCAGAGTCTCTGGATGTGTCTCAGAGTCTCTGGGTCTGTTTCTGGGTCTCTGGATCTGTCTCCTGGTCTCTGGATCTGTCTCCTGGTCTCTGGATGTGTCTCAGAGTCTCTGGGTCTGTTTCTGGGTCTCTGGATCTGTCTCCTCGTCTCTGGATGTGTCTCAGAGTCTCTGGGTCTGTTTCTGGGTCTCTGGATCTGTCTCCCGGTCTCTGGATCTGTCTCCCGGTCTCTGGATCTGTCTCCCGGTCTCTGGATCTGTTTCCCGGTCTCTGGATCTGTTTCCTGGTCTCTGGGGCTGCCTCTGGGTCTCTGGATCTGTCTCCCGGTCTCTGGGTCTGTTTCTGGGTCTCTGGAACTGTATCTGGGTTTCTGGACCTGTCTCTGGGTCTCTGGATCTGTTTCTGGAACTGTCTCTGGGTCTCTGGATCTGTCTCTGGGTCTCTGGATCTGTCTCTGGGTCTGTTTCTGGGTCTCTGGATCTGTTTCTGGGTCTCTGGATCTGTCTCCTGGTCTCTGGGTCTGTCTTCTGGTCTCTGGGTCTGCTCTTACTATTGAGCTGTGTGAGAGACAAGGGTAATTAAAGATTGATGTACATTCTATGATATGACTTATTCCACTCAGTTTGGACACATGAATATTATGCCTCCTGTTTGTGCAGCGTGTATGTGAATAAGTGGGGGGCTGTTAAAAGGAAAATGGAGATGTGTACGGGCTGTACACATAGTGCACCTACTGAGAAGCTGGCACGCCAGCAAGGTAGACTGAAGGTGCAAAGGACATGAAGAGAAACAAGTATGTGGAATGTCAAATTGCACCATGCAAAGGCCCACTCACCCTTTAGCTCCTTCCTACTCCCATCTCACCATCTGCAATGGGATGGCCCCATATACTGACACCCTAGTTCTACCATCTCCTCCTCCCAGTGGGTCAGGATTGTGCTGTCCTGCTTCAACATTTAAAGGTTTTCTGGCCTGTCCACCATGACTGTTCTCTTGGCCCATTGTAATTTCAGATGGCTGTGGAAACTCAAACACTGGCAATTAAAGAGGAGTTAAATCTTCATGCAATTGCCACTTTATATATTATAATCATTAACCAGCCAATCCTGCGAGGGTTTCCTGCACATCTCCAAACGTGAGCTGGTTAAATGTGAAAGTGAGCGGGAAGCTGGTGTGTTTTCAACATAATGCCACTTCTTGCTGTTTTAACTGCTGTATGCACTGACATCCACTCCTCCCCCTGTAGACTAAAACTCACCCACACTGCTTAGTGTGAGCCCTTGGTCAGACACTCCAGATCACAACCATGACAATCTGATCTTCTGAATAGAAATGATCAATTTAAAGTGTTACACCTTGCATGCCCTAAGAAAGTAAGTACCATTCATAGTACTTTTTCAATATATCAAAGGTCATACGTAGTTTGCAGATAATTTTAAATAGTAGCAGCACAATAATTGGGAACAGTCTGGTTGTGTACAGTAGACATAAGCCAAATGTTATTCTTCTGGCATCTCTGAGCTCAGATGTAGGAGGAGAAGCTGCTTGGGTCAGACACTGGTGTTGTCATGACAGCAGCATTCAATAGAATTGATTGTTCCAGCAGTGATTACCCAGTCAGAAAACTGCTGCCCGTGTTACAGCCAAATCAGAACAAGAGAATGGAACAGTCCCTCAACATCATAACAGCTCTTTTAATGATTGACAAAAAAAAGTTGAATGATGTGGGTAGTGAAGCTAACTATTTTGAACTTGAATGAAACAATTTTAACAACTTTAGCATGCCAGGCTATTGTTAATGCCTATTTTGTGTCTTGGTGATATTTAATATGGGACTAAGTTTAATTCAAGCTGACCTTGAAAGCTTTGCAGTTTTCTGCTTCAGCTCCTGCAGTGCTTTGTGCTCCATTTGAATTAGGGCTACAATATCTGGTATTCCTACCCTGACCTCACTCCTCATCCATGCATTAAGCACTGTGTTGTACTGCAGCATGTATGTGAATTAGGGAAGGGCTGTTAAAAGGAAAATGGAGATGTGTACAGGCTGTACACATAGTGCACCTACTGAGAAGCTGGCACGCCAGCAAGATAGACTGAAGGTGCAAAGGACATGAAGAGAAACAAGTATGTGGAATGTCAAGTGAGGCAGAGCAATCTGGGAAGAGTTGGCGATTTTGCAAGTTCTAAATGTCAGAGGAGAATGATGTTAGTGTTCTGGTGTGGAGAGACCAAAGGAAAAAGTAGGTACGTTTCAGTATGAGAAAGAGGTGTTATAATGTGCTTTTATGATTATATGTTAAAGAATATGGTAGGGGAGAAAGAACTGTTAAAGCTGCTAGGGGCAGGGTGATGAGGCGTTTTTCAGATATTGCTGCGTGAACCAAATTCATGAAGAGTTAGCTGATCCTTCTGAGGTCATTAAACCGCTTCTTATTGAAGCAAAGTCCTTGAGATGCTACTGTTGCCATTGACCCATCTCAGCTACCTGTTGGATAGTCATTCTGGAGGTGGGGTTAAGGGGAACAGGGTAGAATGCCTCCCTCAGTTCATGACCTCCTCCACCAGGACTCCAAGATGGCATCTGAAAACCTGGGACAACTCAAAATATGAGGTGAGCAAGCAAGCAAACATAAAAAAGTAATGTATTTCTCAGGGCTTGTTTTCTTTTTGGTGGAATTGTAAGTTCCACCACCGCTCAGGCCAAAAATAGGAGCCAACCTTGCTGACAACATGCCATAGCAGTGGGAAGATATCGGGCTGCCCTCCCAACACAGTCCTTCACCATATTGCCAGCCTTCCTACTTCGCAGCCTGTCACCAATCGGCTGGGAAAATTCAGCACATATGTCCCAGAGCCAAGAGTGAACATAACATCAAATTTAGTAATGAGTAGTTTAAAGTTTATTTATTAGTGTCACAAATAGGCTTATATTAACACTGCAAAGCAGTTACTGTGAAAATCTCTGTGCCGCCACACTCTGGCGCCTGTTTGGCTACACTGAAAAAGAATTTAGCATGGTCAATGCACCTAATCAGCACATCTTGCCGACTTGTGGGAAGAAACTTGTAGGAGCACCCAGAGGAAATCCGTGCAGATGCAGGGAGAATGTGCAAACTCCACACAGTCACCTAAGCCAGGAATCCAACCCAGGTCCCTGGCGCTGAGGCAGCAGTGCTAACCACTGTGATGAATAATGAGCCACTTTTAGTTAACTGCCCAACTGTGACTATTTATTTATTAACAGTTATAATATGATTGATCTCAACATAATACTTGAATGAGAGAAATGCAAAACAGCTACAAAAGATTCTAAATTTAGGTAATGCTGACTTCAGCCACATGCTGTCCAAAGTATCATTGGGAGATTTTAAGAATTTAATATTGCTCCCAGAACCAATTGATAACCCTTAGGAACAGGAGATCTACTTGCCAAAAAAGCCCATAAAACTGAAGAGATAAAATACAACATAGAATTGTTCTATATTTTAAAGGGCTGCATGTTGCTTTAAGAGCAGATCACGTGATTTGATGGGGTGTCATTAGGCTGTGCGTTCAGGCTGCTGTTTTACTTTTAGTTCTGTACTTGATGCAGAGCAGAGAGCAGCTCTTCAATAAAACCTGTTGTGTGTTTGTTTGAATCTAAGTGTGCAAACCAAGTCTTTTCCTTTCCTATTAAAACCCATAACCCCTGTCATAGTTAGGACATTACAAGAACTAAAAGCATAAGAAGCATAGATCCAGAAGAGGGGAATCCAAAGTACACCAAATGGTGACAAAACAGTTGGTAAAAGCTACAAAAAGAGAGTATGAAAAGAAATTTGCAAGGGATCTGAAAATTAACATGAAGATTTTTTGTAATTATATTAGGAACAAAGGGCTGGTCAATAGCATTGAAGATTGATATTGTCAATGAAAATAAGGAAATTAAATTTGCACAGGAGCATAGTCATCAAGAATACTGGACTAGTAATTCAGAGGCTTTGATTAATGATCCAGAGGCGTAACTTCAAGTCTGAACATTTACATTAGAACATAAGAAATAGGAGCAGGAGTAGGCCATCTAGCCCTTCGAGCCTGCCTCGCCATTCAATAAGATCATGGCTGATCTGTCGTGGCTCAGTTCCACATTCCCGCCCTCTCCCCATAACCCTTAATCCCCTCGCTTATCAAAAACCCATCAATGCGCGTCTTAAAAATATTTAGCGAGGCAGCCTCCACCACCTCAACGGGCAGAGAATTCCAGAGATTCACCACCCTTTGAGTGAAGAAGTTCCTCCTCAACTCCGTTCTAAACCGCCCCCCCCCTTTATCTTGAGGCTGTGCCCCCTAGTCCTACTGTCCTTTCTGAGCGGGAAGAGTCTCTCCACCTCTATCCTATCCATCCCATTCATCATCTTATACGTCTCAATGAGATCTCCCCTCATTCTTCTAAACTCTAACGAGTACAAGCCTAGTTTATTCAGCCTCTCTTCATAGCTCAACCCCCTCAACTCCGGTATCAGCCTAGTAAACCTCCTCTGCACTCACTCCAAGGCCAAAATATCCTTGCGTAAGTACGGCGACCAAAACTGCACACAGTACTCCAGCTGCGGCCTCACCAATGCCCTATACAGCCGCAGCAAGACCTCCCTACTTTTATATTCAATCCCCCTCGCTATGAAGGCCAGCATCCCATTCGCCTTCCTGACTACCTGCTGCACCTGCAGGCTGGGTTTTTGCGACTCATGCACAAGGACCCCGAGGTCCCTCTGCACCGTCGCCTGCTGCAGTTTTTCACCATGTAAGTAATAGTCCTTCCTACCATTATTCCCACCAAAGTGGACCACCTCGCACTTGCCAACATTAAATTCCATTTGCCATTTCCTGGCCCATTCGCCCAGCCTATCTAGATCCTTCTGCAGACTCTCCACACCCTCCGCGCAATTTGCCGTTCCACCAATCTTGGTGTCATCAGCAAATTTTGACACCCTACACTCGGTTCCCTCCTCCAGATCATCTATATAAATGGTAAATAGCTGAGGCCCCAGCACCGACCCCTGGGGCACTCCACTAGTCACCAACCGCCAATCCGAATAGCACCCATTAACCCCCACTCTCTGCCTCCTATTTGACAACCAATCCTCTATCCACATTAACACCCTTAAATAAGTATGGATTTAAAAGCTAATATTAGCAATGGTAAACTACTGGCTTGTCAAATGAAACCCATCGACTTCACTAACGGCCTTTAGAGAAGGGAATAGGTATCTTTACCTGGTCTGCTCTACATGTGACCCCACGCCTATAATAATGTGGTTTAATTTTAACTTATTTGTATCAAACACCTACAGAAAAGTTGACCAAGAATAAAACCGGACAGGCCATCTGACACCAACCTACTACAAATCAGCGCATAGAAGTTAATCTTTTAAGCCTCAAAAAATCTTTACAGTAATGTGGCTGGATTGATAGGCCAAGTGTAAAATGCGAACCATCAGTATTGGTGTAGGGGGAACAATTTTATAATGTGAAAAAATTACAACACGCCTATTTCAAATTAAATCAATGTGAGATGTTTTATTGAATGAAATAATTCTACAAGGATATCTTTAACCTCAATCAAAGCATTGAAGTGTGAAGAGTGTATTCCCAGGGGTGCTCGCAGCTGAACACAATGTTCAAGGGAAGAAGGCCATGCATGAATAGTGCCTGAGTGGTGCTGGGGTTGCAGTTGGATGAATTGATTTGCTTGCTGTGCACTGGGGCAACCTTTACAAATGGACCCCTAAATCAAGTGTCTTGAATTGATGGCAGGATTTGCAAATCAGGAGCTGCCAGTGATACATTGCAGAATGCATGACTCCAAGTTACTTTAGTGCAATCTATGAAGTGCAGAAAGCTGCCATTGGCCTCAATGGCTTCAATGCTATTTTTCCCACCTGACATTGCTCTTCGCCGATATTGAAAATCCAGGTCAGTATATATCAGCAGAAAAAGGGAGTTTACTTATATGTCAAACATAGCCCAAACATGGGTTTTGGTGCTGAAAAGAAATGGGATTGTTTTACATGTCAATGTGTATACTGCGATCTATGGCAGGTAACAGCCACGATAAAGGCACATCCTCCCCTGTCAATCTTGCAAAGTTCTCCTCATTAACATCTGGAGACTTGTGTCAAATTAGAACTCTCCCAGGGACTACTCCAGCAATAGTTGCAGACTTTGCAATCATCATTGCTATGTATGTTCCGCCTGAAGGAGAGACACAACAGAGGCACAGAGGGAGAGAATAGACTTGGGAGACCTCAGTGTTAATTTTGGACCTCATGGCATAAGGTCAAATATGGGGAAGAAAACTGCTTGCTGATTACTACATCAGTGTAATGTCCTAAGCGAACCATTTTCAGCTGCTTCATCAATGACCTTCCTTCCATCATCAGATCAGAAGTGGGGATGTTCGTTGATGATTGCACAATGTTCAGTACCATTTGTGGCTCCTCAAATATTGAGGCAGTCTATGTCCAAATGCAACAAGACCTGGACAATATCCAGGCTTGGGCTGACAAGTGGCAAGTAAAATTCACATTGCACAAGTGACAGGCAATGAACTCCAGCAAGAGAGAATCGAACGTCACCTCTTGACATTCAATGGCATTACCATTGCTGAATCCGCTGTTATTAATATCCTGGGGATTACCATTGACCAGAAACTGAACTAGATTAGCCATTTAAAACTGTGACTACAAGATCAGATCAAAGGCTAGAAATCCTGTGCTAAGTAACTCACGCCTAGACTCCTCAAAGTCTGTCCACCATCTATAAGGCATCAGGCAGGAATGTGCTGGAAATCTTTCCACTTGCCTGTCAGAGTGCTGCTCCAGTAACACTCAAGAAGCTCAACACTATCCAGGTCAGAGCAATTGTTTGATTGGCACCCCATTCACAAACATTCATTCTCTCCACCACTGATGCACAGTAGCAGCTGTGTGTACCACTACTCACCAAGGCTCCTTAAACAACACCTTCCAAACCCACAACCACTACCAACCACCTAGAAGGACAAGAGCAGCAGGCAAATGGAAACACTATCACCTAGAAGTTTCCTTGCAAGCCACTAATACTCATTACTTGAAAACATATTGCCATTACTTCACTATCGTTGGGTCAAAGGCACTCCCTCTCTAACAGCACTGTGGATGTACTTACGCTTCAAGGGCTTCAACAGTTCAAGGCTACAGCTTAGTACCACCTTCTCAATGGCAATTAGGGATGGGCAACAAATGCTAGCCTAGCCATTGAGGCCCTCATCCCATGAATGAATTTAAAGAAACCATGGTTCTTCATCAGCTGATGGGTCACAAGAGGAAAAAAAAAGAAGCAGGATAGACCATTCAGCCCCTTGAACCTGTTCTGTTATTCAACAGATGATCATTGGTTTCAACTCCACTTTCCTACCTGTTCCCTATGTCTTCATTACAAGATCTGCAGATCAGTTATAATCCATTATCTCCCTGACCTTATACCTTCCATTATTCAACAAATATATTTCTCATCAATATTCATCCCACTCTTCAGCAAAGATATTAATCAAAATGGCATTAACTATTTCAATTGAGATTCCATCCCATATATCTGTTAATACTGAGATAAAATATCTTGCAAGTCTCAACTCTTAGTTAAAGTTTATTAATTTTGTTCTTGTCTTCTAGTCTTGCTCATAGTCCAAATTAAGCAATGTTCTACAATAAATTATTCATTCATTATGAAATTTTTTTTACTAATAAAAACAAGTTCTGCTTTGTGAAGCTGCCTCATATACAAAAGTCTTAAGTGTCCTAATTGTCTGTGTCATTTGTCTCCTAAGTAAGCAACATTCAAATGCTTCAAATGTGGCTGCATCAATAATAAGAATATTTTTGAAGCCTACAGTCAAATGCCCTTAAAATGTATTCTAACGGTTCATTAGTTATGTAGCATTGCATTGAGTAGATACTTGTAGTAAATAATCATTCACCACAGCAAAATCTTTTCTTTTGCACTTTTGCTACAGCAGTCTTGAAATTCCCCAGGAGAAGAGAATTATTTAATTTTCATCCAGGCAAGGAGAGGCTGGAACTTGTGGCTAAATCCAGTTACAATGGGATTCTACCTCATCGGCAGCACCCCCCTTACATTCCAGTTTAGCGGGGGAGGTTAGGGGTTAGGTTGGATAAGGGATCATCTGCCCACTCCACACCCTCCCTCCCTCCCCTCCACAAAAAGTAAGGCTCCCAGCCATCCCATAATTTCTGCCCTTTACAGCCTCTTGCCATCTGAGAGCTGACATGTGTTCTGCTGAAGGCTGGAAAAGGCTTCAAACCTTTACTGTAGAAAGATTATTGGACCTGATTGCAACTACTTTCTCCAATATACCAATTTATTCCATCAAGAGAAGATGAAAAGAGGATATTTTCCTTGAAAAACAGCTGGAGTTTGATGATTTTGCTCAAATAGTCAAGTCAACAGTTCAGGACATATACAATTGAAATGCTCAGATAGTCATGTGCTCCCAACTCAATAGTGCAAATGATCCCATCCTGTATTTTGTGGTTGCTTGCATGGGCAGACTGCTAGATTGCACTTGCTCCAGTGAAGCAGAGCCCAGCAGTATCATCATATCTGCTTGTTTTACTTGTCTTTTTCTAATGTTCTTAATTTCATATTCATCAATGTAAAGATTAATCTGTCCTTTATTGCTGCTTCCATTTAATTGGTACAGATTCCTAAGAATGCGATCATCTCTGCTTTATGTTTCACTTAGCAGCTTAATGTCATCAGCAAATTTTTCATATTTCATTTTTTGTATTCTCTGGGGAATATTGTGAATGGTAGCAGACCCACAACATGTAACTTCATTATTATCTGTGTTCTGCAGTCAAGGCAATTTTAAATCCAATTAGTTAATTTACCATTCATCCCATGACTTCTAATCTTTCTATCAGCCTCATATGCAACTTTCAGGAATATATTTCGGAATTTATGCCCGTATTTCATTGGGCCACAGAATAGCTTTTATGACTTCCAGATTTTCTAATTTGGGCTTAATTAGGTCAATTAGACCAATCCAAATACATTTCTCCTAACCCTGCGACTTATTCTCTTACTGACAGTTTCAATTCATACGGCCTCTTCACTAACCCACCAACCAGCTTTCGTTATTCAGCCTATAAAAGCACTTCAGAATTTTAAAACCTGCTTTTATTTCTTATACTGCTCTGTTCCAAGGGAAATAATCCTAGTGTCTCAAATTTGTCCTCAGGATTATAGTTTCCCATCCCTGACATCACTCCAGTGACTGTTGACATCTGTGCTATCCACGACCTCTGAAGCTTTCCCTTTACCCGCTTCTGAGCACGCGTTCTGAGGCTTCCCGTAGTTGCTTATCCCCAATGCATTCTCACCATGGTTTCAGCAAGAAATTCAAGGAATCTGTCAACTGACTCCAGGGTTGGAAAAGCACTCCGTGTCACAGCTGGAGTTCCCCTCTGGTTGGAGTTGCCCTCTCAGTAAGAAAATCCAGGCCTGTAGATTTAGCTCTGAGAAGTAGTTTGCCTGTCTCAAAGAATGAGATCAAAGTGAGGATCACTAAAGGGTGTTCCCCTTTTACAAAACTGTAATCAGGCCCAATATGAATGAGTCACTTGGTGCAGTCAGAAAACAATTAGTCAGCAAAACAAAAATAGATTATTCATACTGCTGAATCAGTCATTGAAGCTTAACCACTCCTGTGTACAGGAAGTTGTGATGATTTTCTTTGGTTTTTAATTCTCTGAATCCATGTAAATTTTACAATTTCAATGAATGTCAAAAGTCAGCAATTACCAGCGATGCTCCACTGACCAACTCCCACGACACAATGTGAAGTTTAACAAGGACATTCCTGGCACCTGAGATTGATTTTCCTGATTACAGAGTGACAGCAGCTGCAGTACAGCCTAGACATGACAATATCAAAGTCATTCATGTACTTCTGATCCCATCACTGTGAAAGGGTCGGCATTGTTCCTCGGTACTACCAACTTTTACCACAAATCCATTCCTAAGCATGCAGAGATCACGGAACCCCTTCAAAAACTACAGCTCAAAGATACACAGTGGAAACAGTGTTTAACAATATTCTAGTGATGGTATTGAAGACTTGTGCTCTAGAACTTGCTGTGCCCTTAGCCAAACTGAGCCAGTACAACTTACAGTGCTGGCATCCATTCAGAAATATGGAAAATTGCCCACACAGAAAAAGCAGAACAAATCCAACCTGGCCAATTACTGCATCCTTAGCCTACTCTAGATTATTAGTAGACTGATGAAAATTGTTATCAAAAGTGCTATGAAATGGCACTTACTCAGCAAAAACCTGCTCAGTTTGGTTTCCATAGGTTCAAACATGGACAAAAGAGCTGAATGCCAGAGAGGAGGTGAGAGTGACTGTTCTTGACATCGAGGCAGCATTTGACAGAGTATGGCATCAAGGAGCCCTAGCAAAACTGGAGTCAATGGGAATTGGGGGGGAATTCTCCTCTACCCGGCACAAAAGAAAATGGTTATGATAGTTGGAGGTCAATCATCTTAGTTCCAGGACATCTCTGCAGGAATCCCTCAGGGTAGTGACCTACCCCAACCATCTTTAGCTGCTTCATCAATTCCTTCCTTCCATCATAAGGTCAGAAGTGGGAATGTTTGATAATGATTGCATAATGTTCAGTGTAATTTACAGCTACTCAGATACTGAAGCAGTTCATGTCCAAATGAGGCAAGGCCTAGACATTACTCAGGCTTGGGCTGACAATTGGTAAATAACGTTCGCTCCTAACAAGTACCAGGCAATGACCATCTCCAACAAGAGAGAATCTAGCCATCACTCTTTGACATTCAATGGCATTACCATCATTGAATCCTCCACTGCCAACATCTTGTGCTTTACCATTGACTACAAAATGAACTGGATTAGCCATATAAATACTGTAACTCTACGAGCAGGTCAAAGGCCAGGAATTCTGCTGCGAGTAATTTATCTCCTGACTTCCCAAAGCCTATCCACCATCTACAAGGCACAAGCCAGGAATGTGATGGAATACTCTCCACTTGTCTGGATGAGTGCAGCTCCAAAAACTCTCAACTAGCTTGACACCATCCAGGACAAAACAACCCGCTTGATTGGTACTCCATGCACAAACATTCACTCTCTCTACCACTGACACACAGAGACAGCAGAGCGTACCATTTACAGGATGCACCACAGCAACTCATCAAGGTTCCTTAGTCAACACCTACCAAACCCACAATCAGTACCATCTAGAAGGACAAAGGCAGCAAACACATTGGAACACAGCCGCCACCTGGAAGTTCCCCTCCAAGCCAATCATCATCCCTTGGAAATATACTGCCATCACTTCACTCTGGCTGGGTCAAAATCTCAAAACTCCCTCCCTAATAATACAATGGGTGTACCTACACCACGTGGATTGCATTTATTTAAAAAGGCAGCTCACCACCACCTTCTCAAAAGCAATCAGGGAATGGGTCATAAATGCTGACCTAGCCAGCGACGCCCATGTTCCGTAAATGAACAAAACAAAATCACTGACATTCCAAAGTGTTTCATAACCAAGTATTTGTTTTTGATGCTGTTTTGGGGAAAACTCAGCCAGCAATTTTTTGATGGCCCTGGTACATTTATGCTGATTGTCCATCTAAGGACTACCTTTCTCTTGGAGCTCATTTCGGTTTAAAAACATCAGCTGCCTTTCTATTTGATCAAGTTGCCTGGGAGATGAACAATAAGAACAAAAGGGGTCAACAAGTTCATTATAGGATGAGAGAGAAAGAGAGAAAAAGAGAAGGATGTAAGTCTGCAGGGTAGAGGGGCTGCAAAGGGGTGAAAGGGGCTTTGGCTACATAGACGATGAACTTGTCTATGTTTACGTTCTTGTAGCATGCTGGAACTGTGATCATGCAAAGCTGCAATAACAGAGTGATCGTAAACGTGAAGAGTATCTGTAACTGGAGTGAGAGCCTTCATAGCGAGGGGGATTGAATATAAAAGTAGGGAGGTCTTGCTGCAGCTGTATAGGGCATTGGTGAGGCCGCAGCTGGAGTACTGTGTGCAGTTTTGGGCGCCGCACCTGCGCAAAGATATTTTGGCCCTGGAGGGAGTGCAGAGGAGGTTTACTAGGCTGATACCGGAGTTGAGGGGGTTGAGCTATGAGGAGAGGCTGAATAAACTAGGCTTGTACTCGCTAGAGTTTAGAAGAATGAGGGGAGATCTCATTGAGACGTATAAGATGATGAATGGGATGGATAGGATAGAGGTGGAGAGACTCTTCCCGCTCAAAAAAGACAGTAGGACTAGGGGGCACAGCCTCAAGATAAAGGGGAGGCGGTTTAGAACGGAGTTGAGGAGGAACTTCTTCACTCAAAGGGTGGTGAATCTCTGGAATTCTCTGCCCGTTGAAGTGGTGGAGGCTGCCTCGCTAAATATTTTTAAGAAGCGGGTTGATGGGTTTTTGATAAGAGAGGGGATTAAGGGTTATGGGGAGAGGGCGGGAAAGTGGAACTGAGCCACAACAGATCAGCCATGATCTTATTGAATGGCGGGGCAGGCTCGAAGGGCTAGATGGCCTACTCCTGCTCCTATTTCTTATGTTCTTATGTTCTTATGAGAGAAAATTGCAGAAAAGGATAGAGTTTGACACTCAATACAGACACTTTTGCACCACCATTGCTGTAGAGTAACACTGAAATGCCCATGAGCTATCTTAACTGAGCATTCTGTAAAATGACATGGTGCTTTATTGTCCATGATGATAGATACAGGCCATATTTCGCTCTTGGGAATAGATTTGTTTCCTCCATGTGTCAAACCAATGACGTTCAGGAGTTACTATATGGCAGAAAATGTAGTGGATGCTATTTTAATAAACATTGGTTCAGATTTTCAGCATGCACTCTCTGTGCATGAGTAAGATCAAAATCTGGCAAAAACCGGAAATCACAAATCTCGCCAACAAGGTTGCAAAATCTGAATTTCCCCACCCCTTGCCAGCTATATCATCAAGTTCACAACATAATGCACATCAACCTGATTTTAATAGATTTTATTAAATTTAAATATAATTAGAAATCATCTCACCAAATTATTCCTCGCACAAAATATTCATAGTTCGCTGACGTGACATCACATTGGTGAGGTTTACAACAGCTTACCAACACATAAAAATTTGATTTTGATTTGATTTGATTTATTATCGTCTCATCTATCAGTATACAGTGAAACGTATTGTTTCTTGCCTGCTATACAGACAAAGTATACCATACATAGAGAAAGAAAGAAGGGAATGCAGAATGTAGCGTTACAGTCATAGATAGGGTGTAAAGAAAGAGCAACTTAATGTGAACTAGGCCCATTCAAAAGTCTGATGGCAGCAGGGAAGAAGCTGTTCTTGATTTGGTTGGTACGTGTCCTCAGACTTTTGCATTTTTTTCCCAACGGAAGAAGGTGGAAGAGAGAATGTCCGGGGTGCATGGGGTCTTTGATCATACAGGCTGCTTTGCCGAGGCAGCAGGAAGTGTAGACAGAGTCAATGGATAGGAAGCTGGTTTGCGTGATGGACTGGACTTCGCTCATTACCCTTTGTAGTTCCTTGCGGTCTTGGGCAGAGCAGGAGCCATACCAAGCTGTGATACCACCAGAAAGGATGCTTTATATGGTAAACGTTGGTGAGGGTCATAGTCGAGATGCCAAATTTCCTTAGTCTTCTGAGAAAGTAGAGGCAATGGTGGGCTTTCTTAACTACAGCGCCAGCATGGAGGGACCTGGACAGGTTATTGGTGACTTGGATACCTAAAAATTTGAAGCTTTCGACTATCTCCACTTCATCCGCATTGAGGTGGACAGGGGCATGTCCTCCATAATGCTCCCTGAAGTTGATGACTATCTCCTTTGTTTTGTTGACATTGAGGGAGGGATTATTGTTATCGCACCAGTTCACCAGATTATCTCTTTCTTGTACTCTGTGTCATCATTGTTTGAGATCCGACTCTGTCATCAGCAAACTTGAAAATTGAGTTGGAGAGGACTTTGGCCACACAGTCACTGGTGTATAAAGATTCTAGTAAGGGGCTGAGGACACAGCCTTGTGGGGCACTAGTGTTGAAAGTAACCATAGAGGAGACGTCGTTGCCTATCCTTACTGATTTTTTAAGTTTTGATTGTGGTCTGTGAGTTAGGAAATCTAAGATCCAATTGCAGAGGGAGGAGCTGAGCCCCAGGCGATGGATGGGTTTTGTAGGTATTGATGGCTGAACTGTATCTATGAATAGGAGTCTGACAGAGGTGTCTTTGTTACCTAGATCTTCCAGGGTTGAGTGCAGGGCCAGGAAGATGGCGTCTGCTGTGGACTTTATGGTGGTAGATGAACTATAGTGAATCCAGGCAACCTGGGAGGCCAGAATTGATCTGTTCCATGATTAATGTTTTACAGCACTTTGTAATGATGGATATGCCACTGGATGATAGTGATTAAGGCACGCTGCTTGGATTTTCTTTGGTACCGGGACGATGGTCGTCTTCCTGAAGCAGATAGGGACCTCAGACTGGTGTAAAGAGAGGTGAAAAATGTTTGCGAATACCCCCACCAGCTGATCTGTGCAGGTCCAGGTACTCCATCCAGGCCAGTCACTTTCCATGGGTTGACTTTTGAATAGGCTGCACTGCCATCTGAAATGGTGACTTCAGATATAGGTTCGTCCAAGGCTTCTGGGCTCTTGCTGACTTCTTGCTCAAAACAGGTATAGAATGCATTGAGCTTGTCAGGAAAGGGTGCATTGGTGTCGGCAATTTTAAATGCCTTCCATCTTATAGCCTGTTATGTCTTGCAGATCTTGCTATAGTCGGTGGGAGTCCATGTGGCTAGCCTGGGAATCTAGCGTGGTCCGACACTGTCTTTTGGCATCTTTGATGGATCTCTATCCGTTGGTCATATCTGGCTTTCTTATATAGGTCAGTGTCGTCTGATTTGAATGCCTCAGACCTGGACTTCGGCAAGCAGTGGATATCCTGGTTCATCCATGGTTTCCAGTTGGGAAGCGTATGGATTTGCTTCTTTGGCACATATTCTTTTGCACACTAAAACTGTCAAGGGGATCCCTCCAGGGGCATAAAGGTCAGCCCATTCCCTAAGAGAGAGGGACATGAGAGGGGAGGCAGTACAAGGGTGGGCCCTAGGGGTAGCCTCATGTGTGGGGACTCCTCTGTTTGTAGTGGTAGGTGAGCGGACACTGAAGCGGATGGGTTATGCCAGAGATAATCAGGGTGGAGGAGGGGGTGCAAGGAAGCCCAAGGCTGGAGGGGTTAATTATTATTTGTCATTGTGGTGGGGCAGGGGGAGTTATTTCTTATTTGCTCTGTGGAGCCAGTTCCCAGTTCTTCAGAGTCCCACTTCACCAGAATGATGGCGCAATCCATGCCCAGTATCTTTTGATTACTTTCAAAGGGCCAAGATCTGGAGAGAAACTGGCCAATGGAGCTGGAGTTTCCCGTTGGTTTTGTCACCAGAACTGACACTTTGACAAATTCTCACAAGATTCCCCCACTCTGTCAGTTGGATAATTTAATATAGAACAGTTCTATTTCTTAAAGGTTGCATTTATATTATCATGTCTCAAAGCATTTCACATGCTTGCTGTTAATTACTTGGGGTATGAAGACTGTATCAGAGATAATATTTTGCAAGTACTAAGATCCCAAATGTAATGAATGACTTGCAATTTTTATCTGCTTTTCTGACGTTAGGACGTCCCGAAGTACTTTATAGTCAATGAAACACTTCAGCAGTGAATTACTGATATGATTAAGGAAATGTAAGTGTTCGAAATTTGGAGTTCTCTTCCCTAAACAACAATTGATGCTCGATCAATATTAATGCTAGACTAATTGTTAATTTCAAATCTGTGACTGACTTCTGAGATGCAATTAAAAGGATAGTAATTTCACGTTCAAATTTTCCAATTGTGTTAAATTGAATACGTGATGGAAACGTAACAGCTGTGCCCTCACTAGTCCACAGAAGGTGTGTTTAGAAGGGTGCCTTTCTATGTGTCAAGGTGTGTCAGCTATTTTGAAAAATCCTTTCATTGCTAACTTATGCCATTTTGCTTGGTGCCAATTTAAATATTGTGGTGCCCAAGAAATTAGTGTTTGACTTGGGTTTTGTGGCTTTTAGGTTTAATGGAGGAGTGAGGATTATTGAGAATATTGATGAATTCTTCTCATTTTGCTTTCTGTCTGAGTATAAATACCCTACAGGTTAGCACAAATACAGGAGGTGGCATTACTGTGCGACTGCAACATGTAATAAAGGAGAGTTAGTGAGAATGAAACAGGAGCCCTGACAAGCAAATGGTAGCCCCCTAAAATCAAAAGTTAGCCTGGAGAAAATCTCAGGAAGAGTCCTCAAAAAGAAATATTTTGTCCCCTGCTACTGACACCTGTATGAATGGGGAGTTTGGACTATAAAGTGGTAGCAGAAGATTTAAAGGGTCAACCTGGCAAGAGGTAAACTGAAAGCACAAGAAATCTCAGACCATTTAATAATCTTTCAAACAGTACTCAAGAACTTAATATTCCAGTTTTTGATAAGTATCCAACTTGAATTTATTGGGGCTTCAAGTCCAATGGTTGTAGAAGGAAATGTGATTTCAAGAGTTTGGTTTCAATTATAAGTGAGTTAATTAATTGTGCTTTTAATATCTTTAACACAAATGACTTCAATTTCAAAGCAGTACAATTCACAGCTGAAATAAGAAACCCTCTATCGTGTCAATGGCTCAAAATGAGTTCATGGTAAAAGGAGATGCACAAATTTTGTGAAGTGCAGATGCTGCAGTTTAAACAGCAAGAAAAAGAAAAGGAACATGAGACACGTAGAAAATCCTGTCAGGACTTGCTATGCACTAACAAAATTATCCTTCAGTATACTGATTATAGTAAGAAGTCTCACAGCACCAGGTTAAAGTCCAACAAGTTTATTTGGCACAAACTTTCAGAGCACTGCCCCTTCATCAGGTGAGTGAGGAGTTGTGTTCACAAATAGGGCATATATAGACACAAACTCAATTTACAAGATAATGGTTGGAATGCAAGTCTTTACAGGTAATCAAGCCTTAAAGGTACAGACAATGTGAGTGGAGAGAGGGTTAAGCACAGGTTAGAGAGATGTGTACTGTCTCCAGACAGGACGGTTAGTGACATTTTGCAAATACTGATTATAGCACAATTTATAAGTAGTTTTTAAATTGAGTGTGAGGAGTACAGATTTATTAAAAAATATATCACAACTTTGTGTACATGTGTTTTGGCCACTCAAAACATGTAACTACAATATGTGCAACATCTGGATACATTGATATAGCAGACGTGCACGGTACATGACAAATACCATTCATAAAATTTTTGCAAGCACTTGTAAAGATAGCAAAACTTGTTGCAAGTGATATAATAACAATTTATTGTACAGATGTTTTAAGATAGAGATCTATTTATTCTGTGATAATATTTAACACTCGTCTTGGCTGACAACACCAAAACTGAAGCTGGAAAATCCATCAAAGAGAATTGTGCAATGTTGGTCTGAGGAATCCGATGATCTCCTATGGGACTGTTTGGAGTCAGTGGACTGGTTAGTATTTAAAAACTCTGTGGCCAGCCTGAATGAGTACGCCACTACAGTAACTGACTTCCATGGTATGTATGTAGCAGATTGTGTGCCAAAGAAGCAAATCCGTGTGTTCCCCAACTGGAAAACTTGGATGAAGAGGGATATCCACTGCTTGCTGAAGTCCAGGTCTGAAGCATTCAAGTCAGGAGGCACTGACCTATACAAGAAAGCCAGATAGGATCTAAGGAGATCCATCAAAGATGCCAAAAGACAATACCAAACTAAAGTCCCAGGCTAGTAACACCAACTCCCGCTGACAATAGCAAAGTCTGCAAGACGTAACAGGCTCCAAGATGAAGGCATGTAAAATTGCTGGCTCCAACACACCCCTCCTTGATGAGCTCAATGCATTCTACGCCCGTTTTGAGCAAGAGGTCAGCAAGAGCATGCCCTCCACCCTGGAAGCCCTGGATGAATCTGTATCTGGGGTCACCATTGCAGATGTCAGAGCAGCCCTCTTGAAGGTCAACCCACGGAAAGCAACTGGCCCTGACGGGGTACCTGGACAAACATTCAGATCCTGCGCGGATCAGCTGTTGGGGGTATTCACAAACATCTTCAACCTCTCTTTATAACAATCTGAGCTCCCTATCTGCTCCAAGAAGACGACCATCTTCCCAGTACCTCAGAAAAACCAAGCAGCGCGCCTTACTGACTATTGGCTGGTGGCTCTGACATCCATCATTATGAAGTGCTTCGAAAGGTTAGCCATGGCATGAATCAATTCAAGCCTCCCGGACCACCTGGCTCCATTACAGTTTGCCTACTGCTGCGACAGGTTCATAGCGGACACCATTTCCCTGGCCCTGCGCTCAACCCTGGAACACCTAGATAACAAGGACACTTACATCACACTCCTATTTATCGACTACAGCTCAGCCTTCAACACCACTATCCCCACAAAATGCATCTCCAAACTCCGTGACCTGGGCCTTGGCACCTCCCTCTCTGACTGGATCCTGAACTTCCCAATTCATAGGCCACAATCAGTAATGATAGGCAACAACACCTCCTCCACAATCACCCTCAACACCAGTGCCCCACAAGGCTGCATTCTCAGCCCCCCACTATACTCCTTATACATCTATGGCCCGTTTGACCAAATTCCTCTCCAATTCGATTTTCAAGTTTGCTGATGACACCACTGTAGTGGATCAGATCTCAAACAATGACAAGACTGAGTACAGGAATGAGATAGAGAATCTGGTGAACTGGTGCGGCAACAATAATCTCTCCCTCAATTTCAAAAAAATGAAGGAGATTGTCATTGACTTCAGGAAGTGTAAAGGAGACCATGCCTCTGTCTACATCAATGGGGACAAAGTTGAAAGAGTCAAGAGCTTCAAGTTTTTACGTGTCCAGATCACCAACAACCTGGGCTGGTCCCCCTCATGCTGACACTATGGCTGAGAAAGCCCACCAAGCCTCTACTTCCTCAGAAGACTAAGGAAATTTGGCATGTCAGCTATGACTCTCATCAACTTTTACAGATGCACCATAGAAAGGATTCTGGTTGTATCAGCAGTCCAAGACTGCTAGAAACTACAAAAGTCACAAAAGTAGCCCAGTCCATCATGCAAACCAGCCTCCTATCCATTGACTCTGTCTATATTCCCACTGCCTTGGCAAAGCAGCCAGCATAATTAAGGATCCCACGGACCCCGGACATTCTCTCTTCCACCTTCTTCCTCAGGGAAAAAGATACAAAAGTCTGAGGTCACGTACCAACCAACTCAAGAACAGCTTCTTCCCTGCTGCTGTCAGACTTTTGAATGGACTTACCTTGCATTAAGTTGATCTTTCTTTACACCCTAGCTATGACTGTAACGCTACATTCTGCACTCTCTCGTTTCCTTATCTATGAATGGAATGTTTTGTCTGTATAGCGCACAAGAAACAATACTTTTCACTGTATGTTAATACATGTGACAATAATAAATCAAATCAAATCCAATCAATGAAAATGTAGAAATGAAATCCAGCATTCAATCTGTTATTTTAATTCACATTTTATGAAACTCCTTTGAAGTTTCTGCTGCAGTAATTTTGCCTTTGCACAAAACAATGCCCACCTTTCCAACTGCTTGGCCCAAAATTTAAAACTCTCTTCAAATCAGTGGTGGCAGATCTTTGGACATGATGGGCATTCAGAATCGGAAATGGAGACAGGATCAGTCATGTTTGCTCATTGTTTTGCAGCAGGCAGACTTCAGACGCAGAATTTAGTGAGGAACGATCACTGTTGCTGAACACACTCTAGTTCACTATATTTATGTATTTACCATTGTTGAGTGATATACCCAACCAAGTTCTCAATAGCTAGCTGAGCTGCTGGAAGTTTGTTCAAAGAAACCAGAAAGATAGTCTGTGAAACAACATTCAGGCTATAACTGCACCATTTATATTGGAATCCTTTTGTTATTTTTTCCCCTAATTCCATTTAGGTTTTCAGGATATTTTGTGCTGCTATTGGAATTTTTTTTTTGACAGTTCAATCACTCTGTAATCAGTCTGTTGACTGGAATCTTGAAGGGGAGATGGCAAATCATCCAAAGGATATCAGGCAGCTTGCAATCACCCATCAGTTCCTTCACATCAGAACCGACAGTCAGAGGGACAGTGCCCGCAGAGGTCCCAATCCACCATGGATACAATGCTGCATGCCTGTCAGAAGAGAGTTCCTAAGATAAAAGCAAAATACTGCAGATGCTGGAATCCAAAACAAAAACAGAAAATGCCTGAAAATCTCAGCCGGTCTGACAGCAACTATGAAGAGAGAATAGAGGCAACGTTTCAAGTCTAGATGATCCTTCATCAGTCTGACGAAGGGTCATCTGGACTTGAAATGTTGGCTGTATTCTCTCCCCACAGATGCTGTCAGACCTGCTGAGATTTTCCAGCTGTTTTAGGATCAATTTGTTGCCTCCTTAATTCTTTGCCAATGTTTTCTTCACAAAATCTTACTAACTTCTAATTATCAGAAAGCAAAAGACTTACATGTGTACCAGGCTTTAAGTCCTCCAGAATTCCATGAATTTTCATGCCTCAGTAAAGAAGCTATCAATAAGAGATAGTTTCCATGCTTGGAGGTGACTCGTGCAGGGCTGGAGTATTGGACGGTACAATTCTCACACACTATTTCTGCTCAAATGTGAAATCAACGCTTGTCAATTTATTTGTGACATCATCCAGTTTTAATGGCTAAAACCCAACACTAGAATCATAGAATCCCTACAGTGCAGAAGGAGGCCTTTCAGCCCATCAAGTCTGCACTGACCACAATCCCACTTAGACCACATTCCCTTAACCCCATGTGTTTACCCTACTATTCCCCTGACACTAAGGGACAATTTAGCATGACCAATCAACCTAACCTGCACATTTTGTCTAAATACTCAATGTTACTTGGAACATATCAAAATCTACAGCATTTAAAATAATTATGAGCCAAAACCCATCTATTTTAACAGCACTGCATATTTGAAGAAAACACATCAGTGATTTCAGTAAGGAAACTGTTTTCCTGTTAAGAATAAGGCCTTCCTATCCTTTTTGTTATACCCAAAAGTTTAATCAAGCATGACTTCAAATACAAGAAATAAGCCATTGAATTAAAATGTTTGCAGTTTGAAAGACCTCTGTGCCTTTCTGAATGATGTGAATGCCATAGAATCACATCATTCACCTGATTTCCACAAAACCAATTAAATAATCCACGCACCAGGAGGCAGAACCAAAATCTGGAGTTTGAATGCCATCTGGTGGTATTGTAAAGTAATGCAATTAATCAGCATTCTTATTATATAGGGCAAACATTTCCTCGGCTCTCCTGCTCAGTCGTTGTATTTTTGATAGAAGTGTAGCACTGGAAAATCTGTTCAGACATTTCTGGTAATGAGAGCATGCAAGCTTAGATTAGAACCGTCAAACCATAGATATTTACATCGAAACTAGAAGCAGGAGTAGGCCATTCGGCCCATCGACCCTGCTCTGTTATCCATTTTGATCATGGTTGATCATCAAATTCAATATCCTGACCACCTCTTTCCCCCCATATCCTTTGATCCTTTAGCCTCAAGAGTTTTATTTAATTTCTTCTTGAAATCAGACAACAGGCCTGATTCTACCATTGCGTTGAGCCCGGCTCGGGCACGAAAACTTGGTAAAGTCAGGCGGGAGAGGATTAGCACGATCTGCGCCCACGTCCGCGCAGAGGGCCAATTTATCAAGGCCAGAAAATGGCCCCGATCCAAATTGTGCCGCAAATTAAATGCATTTGCATGCATTTAAATTGACTTAATGAGATGAATGTCCAATCTTAACTGCTTTTCCCCCTTTACCATCCCGTTTGCCCATCCAGATGCGGCATGAAACAGACATGCTCAGCAAAGGTCCGTTTTGGGCACTCCAGCTTCTGGAGAGGTAGGCTCAGAGCTTCCAATGGCTCTCTGACTCAGATCGGTGGCGGGGGGAGGGAGGCAGCTCAGATCATTCTCTGGTGGGGAGGGAGAAGGAAGTGGGCCAGATCATTCTCTGGTGGGGAGGGAGAAGGAAGTGGGCCAGATCATTCTCTGGTTGGGAGAAGGGGGAGTGAGGAGGGGATGGGTCAGAGGTATCTCTGGTTTGGGGGAGGTGGGGAAGAGGGCCCTCTGGTGGGGGTGGGAGGGAGGGCCGATCATTCTCTGGTGGCGGGATAGGGGAAGGGGAGGAGGAGGGAGGCTAGATGGTTCTCTGGTGGAGGAAGGGGGTTGGGGGAAGCGGGGTAGGGAGGAGGAGAAGGAGGAAGAAGAGAAGGTCAGATCGCTCTCTTGGGGGTGGGGCGGGGGGAGACTAGATGGTTCTGTGGTGGGGGTGGGCAGTGGGATCCACTGCCACTCTGCAGGCGATTGGTGGGGGGGATGTGCAGGGGGCTCGCAATTGGTCTGCATAGTGGGGGAGAGTGGGTGGATAAGTGGAACAGTTGTCTTGTGGGGGTGGGGCGATATCTGTGGGGGCCATCGCTCCCAGACCGCTCTATCCACTTTTTTGTGGCCCAGGAGCAATGTGACGGGGGAGTGTTTTTCACATTTTTTTCTCACTGTGCATTTGCTGTTGAAGTCTCCAATCAGAGCTGCAGCTTTCAAATGTGATAAACCCTGCCCACAGTGCAATTCAGACCCCTGATTTTTTTTTCAAGCTAAGTGCATATGGGGGCACCTGAGAACATTCTTCCTGAATCTACCCTGTCTAACTAACCCTGTTAGAATTTTATAAGTTTCTATGAGATCTCCTCTAACTCTTCTAAACTCCAGTGAATACAACCCTAACCAACTTAGTCTCTCCTCATTTGACAGACCTGCCATCTCAGGGATCAGCCTGATAAACTTTCATTCTATCGCAAGGACATCCTTCCTGAGGCTTGTACTCGTTAGAGTTTAGAAGAATGAGGGGAGATCTCATTGAGACGTATAAGATGATGAATGGGATGGATAGGATAGAGGTGGAGAGACTCTTCCCGCTCAAAAAAGACAGTAGGACTAGGGGGCACAGCCTCAAGATAAAGGGGAGGCGGTTTAGAACGGAGTTGAGGAGGAACTTCTTCACTCAAAGGGTGGTGAATCTCTGGAATTCTCTGCCCGTTGAAGTGGTGGAGGCTGCCTCGCTAAATATTTTTAAGAAGCGGGTTGATGGGTTCTTGATAAGAGAGGGGATTAAGGGTTATGGGGAGAGGGCGGGAAAGTGGAACTGAGCCACAACAGATCAGCCATGATCTTATTGAATGGCGGGGCAGGCTCGAAGGGCTAGATGGCCTACTCCTGCTCCTATTTCTTATGTTCTTATGTTCTTATGAGATAAGGACACCAAAACTGCATACAATACTCCAGGTGTGGCCTCACCAACGCCCTATACAATTGCAGCAAAACATCCCTATCCCTGTACTCAAATCCTCTTGCTACAGAGGCCAATATACCATTTGCCTTCTTTACTGCCTAATTCCTTTCAGCAACTGATGGACAAGGACTCCAAGGTCTCGTTGAGCATCCACCTCCCTCAATTTACACCCATTCAAGTAATAAGCTGTCTTCCTATTAAACAACTCCATTGACAACAGCCCATTGGTGATGGTGTCAGTAAACCTGGATGGATAGTTTAATTTGACTATTTTTAAATTATATCCACTGTAATAACTAACAAGGTCAAGGAAGCCATTTTAATATTAACACATGGTTGTAGAAGTAAGTTTGTATTCTGTATAAACCACGTGTATTCATCAAATTACTGTATTAAGGTTGTAACCCATCATGAAACATATAACTGTACAAGTAATGAGAACAATTCCACAGATTCACCATTCTCTGGCTGAAGAAATTTCTCCTCATCTCTGTATATAATTTGAGTTATAAGTAATGAATCAATAAACATATCAGAAAGAATGGATTTTCAATTACTGTAAGTCTTTGTGTTTCTGCAGGAAGTGCAGTAAGGTTCCCTGGAAATGGTATATTATAACCTGGCAGAGTTTGGGCCCAGTGAATCGGAAATTGTTTAAGATCTGGTTAGGCTCAGTGGGAAACAATTCCATTGTAGTGGCCAATCTGATTAAAAATCCAATCAAATTAACCAAGCAACAACAAGAACCAATTATTAAATTAGAAAAGCCTGACTCTGGTGTTGGGTGATGGTCCTTCATGAGTTAAAAACCAAAGCTCCGTCATACCTCTTCAGCCAAGTACTGAAGACTCCCGAGGCAGTGTTTATCTCCACTAGTGGGATCATGGCTGAGATGGTTACACTTCAACAGACTGATCGCCCTGATGAAGTTATAAAAGACATTGCCCTGAGTTGCTAAGGATACAGTTTTCCTTTAATAAACTTCCTAACATGTACTTTCCAAAGAACCTTGATTATGTTTTAATTGGTTTAATCGTGCACAAGCAAATTTACTAAATCACTTATAAATTGCATGGCTGAAATCAATCAGATAACAGTTCAGTCAGGGTGGCCACTTTGCTATGACAACATGCAGGTTGTGGCCTAGAGCTATGGACAGTGATGGTAGAGGCTCCAACTTGTTTTCCATCATATGGCTGACTAGGAATCTCCCCCATTCTTATCACTGATGTGTTGGAAGAACTTGCAAGTTGATATTAGCCTGTTTGGCTGTGTTACATGTGCACCCTCCTTGGCCATCATTCTGGGGTAGGACTTGAACCAGGAATTTGAGGCTCAGCAACAGGGATGCAGCCCACTGCATCACAGGACCACTTCGAGGTTCATTGATAGAACAATTCAAAACTAATCCCATTGCACTGTTCATTCCCCTTAGTTTTGTTTCTTTTTCAGCTTCAAATATTTTTTCAACTTCTACCAAATATGGCACAATGACTTATGTTTCAACTTGTGTTCGTTAGTCTATGCACCGGATAATGCCCCTGTCTGTAAACCAGAAGATCTGGGCTTATCAATCTGTAAATCCTTCCAACGTACCCAGGAAACAGTTTAACTGTGTGTAAATGAACATTGTGAAATTGACGGCAGAGACCAGAGAACCTGAGTTGTCAATATTCCAAATAGGGTCGGACCTGAGCCTTATAAAGTCTCAGAAGTACATCCTTGCTCTTGTATTCTAGCCCCCTCGATATGAATGCTAACATTGCATTTGCCTTCCTAACTGCCGATTGAACCTGCACGTTAACCTTAGAAGAATCTTGAACAAGGATGAAAGTATCATAGCTTAGCATGGGGGCATAAAGGGGCCAGGTTGGCTGGGTGAAAAGGCAGAGCTTGGTAAAGGGGACATGAGGTGGATGTTTTGCATTTACTTTTATGCAGACTAGGGTTCATCTTCTGAGGGAGTGCTATTAAAAACCTGGCCTGATTCCATGAAAATTGTGGAGCAGTAGACAATGCCAATCCTGGCAATGGAGCCAGCCAAGTTGGGAAGGTCGGATATGGTCTTTTGACGGGAACCACCCAAACTCTTAAAAGACACTCCTGATAATCAGACAGCCAGGGAATGGGGTTGGGAATCTTGGAACCATGACCCACCCACCATTTTTAAAGGGCTCCCAGGTCAAACTGACTCAGTGAAAATTCAAGACTGGTGCCTTGTACTGAAATCACATGGAGTTAACATGTAGGAACAGCAAGAAACTAGGAAGGGAAATGGCACACTAGTATTTATTGCAAGGGGGATAAAATGTGACAGTAAATTCAGGGCTTTGGTGAGAGCACACCTGTATACAGTTCCCCTTTCCCTTCTGTTAGCCTTGCCTTAAAAGAATAAAAATAAGGCTGACTTGATTAATTCTTGAGATTAGAAGCATACCCTGTGAGGAGAGATTGATTGAGAAAGTCCTATATTCTCTGAAGTTCAGAAGAATGAGAAATTATCTCATTGACATGTACACATTTTTCAAAGGTTTGACATAGTTGATGCTGAGAGGTTATTTCACCTGGTGAGACGAGAACTTGGGGGAGGGGGAGGGGGAGGGGGAGGGGGAGGGGGAGGGGGAGGGGGAGGGGGAGGGGGAGGGGGAGGGGGAGGGGGTGGGGGTCACCATCAGTCTTCAGGAAAATGTTAGAAGCAATTAAAGATGAGAGAGTTTAATCACCTCTCATTGACATTCAATAGCATTATCAACTTCCTTATCATTATCAGCAAACACCCCCCACATCTGAATGATAATAAAGGGAATGTCATCGTTAAAGAGCTGGAGATATTTGGGCCTCGGATACTATCTTCAGGAATTCTTGCAGCAATGTCTTGAGATTGAAATCTAACAAATGCAGCCATCTCCCTTTATTCCAAATTTGACTCCAGTCATTGAATCAAAGAATCATAGAATCCTTACAGTCCAGAAGGAGGCCATTTGACTTATTGAGATCTGCACCAACCACAATCCCACCCAGGGCCTATTCCAGTAACCCCACATATTCACCCTAGCAAACCCCCCTGACACTAGGGTCAATTTAGCATGGCCAATCCACCTAACCCACACATCTTTGGACTGTGGGAGGAAACCAGAGCACCCAATGGAAACCCATGCAGACACGGGGAGAATGTGCAATCTCCACACAGACACCCAAGGCTGGAATTGAACCTGGTGCTGTGAGGCAGCTGTGCTAACCACTGTGCCACCGTGCCACCCATTAGAAAGGTTCCCCCCAATTCTCTTAGGTTTCAGTTTAACTGTGGTGTCTCAGTGATTAGCAGAGCTACCAGAAACCAATGCTTTGTCGTTCTTACCAGTTACGTTGTCCTACCTATCACCAAGCCCATTATCCCTCATCCTCAGAGAAAAATCTCACCAGCAGTTTCTTTATCATCTTGTTAATATTTTCACTTAGGCATGAAATGGAATTATTTATTTCAGATTCTATCGTAACAGGTGCACAAGGAGGACAATGATCAGGAAGCAGCAGGAGGACAAACATATCTACCTTCTTCTTTGTTTCTACGATGTTGTCTAATTTCAAGAAGGGATCAGGGGATATGAGGGGAAGAGAGGAATCAGGATATTGAATTCAATGATCAGCCATGTTCAAAATGAATGGGGGAAGCAAGCTCAAAGGGCCAAAAGGCCTCCTCCAGCTTCTAGTTTCTACCCATTTTGACTCCATCAGCAGAATCTATCCCTCACAACCCCATGAGGCTGTGTGCTAGCTGCAACAAGACTTGAAGCCAGGGTAGCACACTGATCTCAATCAAAATGACAGTGAACCTGAATTGATTTTGTCATGGTGTCAGCAGGAGGTGGATTCAATTTGCAGGGCCCACCTGTGACTGCAGATATTAATTAGTCACATGGACTCATCAAATCACTGATTAATTGCTTAGCAAAGGCTTTCCCAACAGCTCAGAGTAGCGACGAACGCAGGTTTAGCTGCAATGTACATATGCACATCCTTCAGCATGTTCCTCCCAAGGGTGGGGTCAATAAATGAATCCCTCATGTTCTGTTCACCAGTGTGCAGCTGCTGTATACATGCTGCCTTCATATTGAGGTATGTGATTGTTCCTCTGCTATATGGAAGGCTGATTGTGGTGACCTGTTGCCATTCTTTACCACCTTAGTGTATCAGCCAGAAGCACCGACGGGGAACAGAGGAAATGGAGTTGATACCTCCACCTGAGTAAATAGTGAGAATATTACTGGAGTGGTCAGGTTATTTGCTGTTACACCAACCTGGAAACAACGTATTCCACACAAATAGAACTGAGAAGGGGGCAGACTTAAAGAGACATCAGAAGCAGAGCGAAGGAGAAAGAAGAGATTGAGGTGTTAGTACCGCCTGTTATTGACTATTTAGCAGACCTTGATAGAGGAAATATTCTCCACAACATCCAAGATTGCTTCCCATTTATAGTTATTCCATCAATTTCCTCATCCACTGCAGTAAAGCTGCCAGCACAAACCCCACGAGAGCCACAAAGTGGACCAATCTGCATAGCACTTATTGAAATCTCACGAACAAAAATCTGACTACAACGTGTTGACATGGAAAACCTATATAAAGTCGTGCTCCCACTGTGATTTCCCTTCCTAGAAGTGACTGTGAGACCCTCTGAGCAGCTGATGTGCCTACAAGGCTTGCAGACGCCTGAGGACTCCCTCTCCCTCCCCCCACCGGATAGGCAGTCAACTGGATTCAAATTCTCCCGGGGGGGGGGTGTGTGCTACTGGTCCACAGCACTTGAGCCCAGGTATAGGGATAAAGGAGAATCGAGACAATCACGGTTCCACATCCAGCTTTATAAATGAGGCAGAAATGCATTTCTTCAATTAAGAACCAATCACTGCATGGCGAGTTTTAAATAATCACTAACAGCCATTTAGAAATACAATTAGATGTAATGAGGTACTTTTCTATAATTGCTTCAGATGAGATTTTAATTTGAAATACAGAACTGTACCTTCAATGGTCTTCAGATGAAAGTAATGAGCAACAGCCCAACCAAGTGGTGAAAGTTTGAAACTGCACCCTTGTTGGCAAGGTTTGATTTATATGGAAAAACGGAATAGAAATACTGTGAAAAATGAAGAGCTGGGTAAATATCTCACTGGGGACAGGGTTGAGGGTTAGAGGTACAAAAATAGACTCAAAATTCAGAGCAAACATTAAAATTGAATCCAGAAAAATAAATCTTCACACAAAGGGTTGCAAAGATGTGGAATACACTCTCTCAAAGGTCATACAAGAGAATCAGAAAGTGCTTAGAGGCATTAACCAATTTAAAATAGACTGGCTCTTTTAAGATAGGCAAACAAAACCACTAAGCATTAACACACAAATGTTTGACAGACATAATTTCAAAAATATGGTGATTTAAGTTTTTTTAATATTATTTGTACCATAATACGAAATAAATCACAGTATTCATGTGTTCATCATAACAGCTTGCTTGGGATTTTAATCCTTCTTGTTCATTAGTTTAATATCTCATTCTACATCTATCTTATTAAAACACAGTAACTCATGTGTACATCTCTATAAAAAATCAATAATATAAATAAACTATCATTAATGATAAAGTGAATAGCAAGCAAGAGCCTATGGGACATTCTATCATCAGCACTAGCAGCTCTTTTTCAGATCAGTTCTTCTTTTCAGTTCTGAAGAGATTGAGGCTGGCAGCCTGCAGCCATTAACAGTCACTGAAATAAAATTCCCATCAAAGGCTCAAGCCAAGATCAGGTAAAAAAGAAAGTCAGTAACAGGGGCACCAGATAACTTATCCAGCTTTCTATCTACTGGTAAAGATCCTATCCTGCTCACTGTATCTCAGTTTAAATATGTTTATTAAGTGGGAGACAGAGATCACAAATGAAGATTGGCATAATGTTGAATAACTGATGGAGTATTATATCTTCCACTATTTTTTAACTTCCTCTTCAATTCCTTTCCCCATGTCTTGGAAGTGTCATATCACTTACAGATACATAGAATCATAGAACAAAATCATAGTGCAAAAAGAGGCCATTCAGCCCATTGACTCTGCGCAGACCAATCCTGCCCAAACCCTACCCCCATATCCCTATATATTTAACCCACTAATCCCTCTAACCTACGCATCTCAGGACACTAAGGGGCAATTTTAGCATGACCAATCAACCTAATCCACACATCTTTGGATTGTGGGAGGAAACCGGAGCACCTGGAGGAAACCCATGCAGACACAAGGAGAACGTGCAGACTCCACACAGACACATCTACACAATATTGAATGGGCTCACAAGGGAAGAATACCCAAATAGTATTCTTATCATGTGCAGCAACAGGCAATACGAGAGTTGAAAGTTCATAGACAAGGCTGTTACTGCCCTCATCTGACAGTCAGGCATGTTCACTTCCAGCAGGGGTCACTGTTTAGCTGTCAGCCACAATCACCCTGGCTGATTCCCATTTCCAGTAAAAAGTCTGACAACACCAGGCTTAAGTCCAACCGATTTATTTGATAGTAAACTCACTAGCTTTCAAGGTTTCCCTCTCCGTCAGGTGAATGGAGAGTTCTGGCCTCAGACAGAGTTCTGAGGCCAGAACTCTCCATTCACCTGAAGAAGAGGGAAACCTCGAAAGCTAGTGAGTTTACTATCAAATAAATTGGTTGGATTTAAACCTGGTGTGTCAGACTTTTTACTGTGTTTACCCCCGTCCAACGCCGGCATATCTACATCATGATTCCCATTCCTTCAGAGCCCCTTCACTGAACCATTTACAGCAGCCTGGTTGCTGCTCCAGCCAACATACTGAGGATCCGAAACCAAACTTGTTTCACTGTACTGCTCAGCTTTTCACCAAATAAACTCAACAATCTTCTTACATCACCACCCCTACCACAGGATGAGAATTACAGCCCATCAGCCACCTTGAAACTTGGCCCCCAGTGGAGTTGCAAGTGTCATGATGCCCATCCAGGCCAGTGTTGCAGCAACTGTGTATGGGAGAAATGAACTTGTGTATAGAGAATTACTTCCATTGGAGCAGAATTGCCTGTTCCTAACCCATCCCACTGATTCGCATTTGATTTGATTTGATTTATTATTGTCACATGTATTAGTAGACAGTGAAAAGTATTGTTTCTTGCGTCCTATACAGACAAAACATACCGTTCATAGAGAAGGAAAGGAGAGAGTGCAGGATGTTACAGTTATAGCTAGGCTGTAGAGAAAGATTAACTTAATCAAGATAGGTCCATTCAAAAGTCAGACAGCAGCAGGGAAGAAACTGTTCTTGAGTTGGTTGGTACATCTCGTCAGACTTTTGTATCTTTTTCCCGATGGTGGAAGAGAGAATGTCTGGGATACGTGGGGTCCTTAATTATGCTGGCTGTTTTTCCGAGAGTGCAGGAGGTGTAGACAGAGTCAGTGGATGGGAAACTGGTTTGCGTGATGGATTGGGCTACATTTATGACCCTTTGTAGTTTTTTGTGGTCTTTGGCAGAGCAGAAGCCATACCAAGCAGTGATACAACCAGAAAGAATACTTTCTGTGGTGCATTTATAGAAGTGGGTGAGAGTTGTAGCTGACAAACCAAATTTCCTTAGTCTACTGAGAAAGTAGAGGTGTTGGTGGGCTTTCTTAACTATAGTATCGACATGGGGAGACCAGGGCATGTTGTTGGTGATCTGGACACATAAAAGCTTGAAGCTTTTGACCGTTTCTACTTCATCGCCATTGATGTAGACAGGGGCACGTTCCCCACTATGCTTCCTGAAGTCAATGACTATCGTCTTCGTTTTGTTGACAATGAGGGAGAGATTACTGTAATCATATCAGTTCATCAGATTCTCTATCTCTTTCCTGTACTCTGTCTAATCATTGTTTGAGATCTGACCCCTAAAGTCCTGTCAGAGGGAAATGCTTGAGGTCCTTAGAATGAATTTGCTGCAGCCGTGGTTAGTGATCTGTGTCTCCCAGAAGGAGTACAATGGTAAATGGTACAACGGGGAAATAGGCAGACTGATCTGAACGGGGTGTGTGTACTTTAAAATGGAACAGCAATAAAACAGGGAAACTGGTTTGAACTGTTTCTTCTTTCTGGCTGTCGGTAATCAGGAGAAGCGTAAACAAGGTTCTTGAATCAGTTTATCTGTATTTGCATTGGAGCAGCAATTTGCATAAAATCCTTGTAAACCTGTGTAATCCACTGGGTACTTACAAATTCTAATGGGGCCTTTAAATGAGATCTTTCGTACCCAAGAGGGAGGAGATGGCAGCTTGCTTTCCCAGACCAGCAGAGAGAGAGCGCTGGAATATCTTAGCAGGTCCAACAGCATCTGTGGGGAGAGAATAGAGGCAACCTTTCGAGTCTAAATGACCTTCATCAGAGCTCTGACAAAGTGTCATCTATTCTATGCCCACAGACACTGTCAGACCGACTGAGATTCTCCAGCATTTTCTGTTTTTGTTTCAGCTTCCAGCATTCACAGTATTTTCGCTTTTGTATAAGAGACAGCATTCCCTCATGAACATTAACAAGATGTTGTGCTCCATAACCCATACTCTTCTGACTCAAAGGCTAGAGTGTTACTGACTGAGCCACAGCTGATACTCCAGAAACAGCATTTAACAGAAGTATGTTTGACGAACAGTGTACTTTCCTACTGGCTGTGATGTCAGTCTCCAAGAATGTGTAGCAGTTGACACGTTTGCGTATTGGGACTTGCAGCAACATGAAGGACATGAATTGAATTCTTGGGAGTTTCACTAGAATCTGAACGATCCCCAGCTCAGTGTCCAGACATCAGTCAGTGCCTCCATATAATCACAAATTGGAGCTCCGCTGTCAACAGGATGAGAAAACGGTCTTCCTTCGAACTACAGTGACACAGGGGACACCTGGATTGACTTTGAGGTATTCAGGTTAAATTGAAGGGAAACTATGGTAACACTCGAGGTGGGATGGGGTAACACTGAAAGGGGACTGGGCTGGGGGGGATGGTTGGACTCCAGGGTGCTAAGGGATTGACTCCAGTGTACCGAGGGGATTCATTCCAGGGTACTGGAGGGATTGACTCCAGGGTACTGGGGGGATAGATTCCAGGGTACCGGGGGGATTGATTCCAGGGTACTGGGGGGATTGATTCCAGGGTACTGGGGGGATTGACTCCAGGGTACTGGGGGGATTGACTCCAGGGTACCGGGGGGATTGATTCCAGGGTACCGGGGGGATTGACTCCAGGGTACTGGGGGGATTGACTCCAGGGTACTGGGGGGATTGACTCCAGGGTACTGGGGGGATTGATTCCAGGTTACTGGAGGGATTGATTCCAGGGTACTGGGGGGATTGACTCCAGGGTACTGGGGGGATTGACTCCAGGGTACTGGGGGGATTGACTCCAGGGTAAAGGGGGGATTGACTCCAGGGTACTGGGGGGATTGACTCCAGGGTACTGGGGGGATTGACTCCAGGTTACTGGAGGGATTGATTCCAGGTTATTGGAGGGATTGATTCCAGGGTACTGGGGGGATTGACTCCAGGGTACTGGAGGGATTGATTCCAGGGTACTGGGGGGATTGACTCCAGGGTACTGGGGGGATTGATTCCAGGGTACTGGGGGGATTGACTCCAGGGTACTGGGGGGATTGATTCCAGGGTACTGGGGGGATTGACTCCAGGGTACTGGAGGGATTGATTCCAGGGTACTGGGGGGATTGACTCCAGGGTACTGGGGGGGTTGACTCCAGGGTACTGGGGGGATTGACTCCAGGGTACTGGGGGGATTGACTCCAGGGTACTGGGGGGATTGATTCCAGGGTACTGGGGGGATTGACTCCAGGGTACTGGGGGGATTGACTCCAGGGTACTGGGGGGATTGACTCCAGGGTACTGGGGGGATTGATTCCAGGGTACTGGGGGGATTGACTCCAGGGTACTGGGGGGATTGACTCCAGGGTACTGGGGGGATTGACTCCAGGGTACTGGGGGGATTGATTCCAGGGTACCGGGGGGATTGATTCCAGGGTACTGGGGGGATTGACTCCAGGGTACTGGGGGGATTGATTCCAGGGTACTGGGGGGACTGACTCCAGGGTACTGGGGGGATTGATTCCAGGGTACTGGGGGGATTAACTCCAGGGTACTGGGGGGATTGACTCCAGGGTACTGGGGGGATTGACTCCAGGGTACTGGGGGGATTGACTACAGGGTACTGGGGGGATTGACTACAGGGTACTGGGGGGATTGATTCCAGGGTACTGGGGGGATTGATTCCAGGGTACTGGGGGGATTGATTCCAGGGTACTGGGGGGACTGACTCCAGGGTACTGGGGGGATTGATTCCAGGGTACTGGGGGGATTGACTCCAGGGTACGGGGGGGATTGATTCCAGGGTACTGGGGGGACTGACTCCAGGGTACTGGGGGGATTGACTCCAGGGTACTGGGGGGATTGATTCCAGGGTACTGGGGGGATTGATTCCAGGGTACTGGGGGGGATTGACTCCAGGGTACTGGGGGGGATTGACTCCAGGGTACTGGGGGGATTGATTCCAGGGTACTGGGGGGATTGACTCCAGGGTACTGGGGGGGTTGACTCCAGGGTACCGGGGGGATTGACTCCAGGGTACTGGGGAGATTGACTCCAGGGTACTGGGGGGATTGACTCCAGGGTACCGGGGGGATTGACTCCAGGGTACTGGGGGGATTGACTCCAGGGTACTGGGGGGATTGACTCCAGGGTACTGGGGGGATTGATTCCAGGGTACTGGGGGGATTGACTCCAGGGTACTGGGGGGATTGACTCCAGGGTACCGGGGGGATTGACTCCGGGGTACTGGGGGGATTGATTCCAGGGTACTGGGGGGATTGACTCCAGGGTACTGGGGGGATTGACTCCGGGGTACTGGGGGGGATTGACTCCAGGGTACTGGGGGGATTGACTCCAGGGTACTGGGGGGGTTGACTCCAGGGTACTGGGGGGATTGACTCCAGGGTACTGGGGGGATTGACTCCAGGGTACTGGGGGGATTGATTCCAGGGTACGGGGGGATTGACTCCAGGGTACTGGGGGGATTGACTCCAGGGTACTGGGGGGATTGACTCCAGGGTACTGGGGGGATTGATTCCAGGGTACTGGGGGGATTGACTCCAGGGTACTGGGGGGATTGACTCCAGGGTACTGGGGGGATTGACTCCAGGGTACTGGGGGGATTGACTCCAGGGTACTGGGGGGATTGACTCCAGGGTACTGGGGGGATTGACTCCAGGGTACTGGGGGGATTGATTCCAGGGTACTGGGGGGATTGATTCCAGGGTACTGGGGGGATTGATTCCAGGGTACTGGGGGGATTGATTCCAGGGTACTGGGGGGATTGACTCCAGGGTACTGGGGGGATTGACTCCAGGGTACTGGGGGGATTGATTCCAGGGTACTGGGGGGATTGACTCCAGGGTACTGGGGGGATTGACTCCAGGGTACTGGGGGGATTGACTCCAGGGTACTGGGGGGATTGACTCCAGGGTACTGGGGGGATTGACTCCAGGGTACTGGGGGGATTGACTCCAGGGTACTGGGGGGATTGACTCCAGGGTACTGGGGGGATTGACTCCAGGGTACTGGGGGGATTGACTCCAGGGTACTGGGGGGATTGACTCCAGGGTACTGGGGGGATTGATTCCAGGGTACTGGGGGGATTGACTCCAGGGTACTGGGGGGATTGATTCCAGGGTACTGGGGGGATTGATTCCAGGGTACTGGGGGGATTGACTCCAGGGTACTGGGGGGATTGATTCCAGGGTACTGGGGGGATGGACTCCAGGGTACTGGGGGGGATTGATTCCAGGGTACTGGGGGGATTGACTCCAGGGTACTGGGGGGATTGACTCCAGGGTACTGGGGGGATTGACTCCAGGGTACTGGGGGGATTGACTCCAGGGTACTGGGGGGATTGACCCCAGGGTACTAAGGGATTGACTCCAAGGTACTGGGGGATTGACTCCAGGGTACTGGGGGGATTGATTCCAGGGTACTGGGGGGATTGACTCCAGGGTACTGGGGGGATTGATTCCAGGGTACTGGGGAGATTGACTCCAGGGTACTGGGGGGATGGACTCCAGGGTACTGGGGGGATTGACTCCAGGGTACTGGGGGGATTGACTCCAGGATACTGGGGGGATTGACTCCAGGGTACTGGGGGGATTGACTCCAGGGTACTGGGGGGATTGATTCCAGGGTACTGGGGGGATTGACTCCAGGGTACGGGGGGGGATTGACTCCAGGGTACTGGGGGGATTGACTCCAGGGTACTGGGGGGATTGATTCCAGGGTACTGGGGGGATTGACTCCAGGGTACGGGGGGGATTGATTCCAGGGTACTGGGGATTACACTGTAGGGTACTGGGGGGATTGATTCCAGGGTACTGGGGATTACACTGCAGGGTACTGGAGGTTAAATTCCAGGGTGTGTTCCAGTCAGTCCTTCCTGATATTCTCGTACTGAAATTCCTGTAACTGAGGCAGCACTGAGTCCAGAGGCTCCTCATCTGGGATTCTTGGACTTTGCAGATTCCTGGCCACCAGCAGTCCTGCAATTGCCAGCTCCTCTGACCCCCTGCCTCTGCCTCAGGAAGTGTGATCCGTTTGTTCGACTCTGACCCTGAGGCTCTTGTCAAACTTGGTCCCAGTGAGCTGAGTGTCTCTGTGCTGGGATAGTGTGGAGGTGGGGATGGGTGGTGAGTGCTGTGACAGGTTTCAGTGGGGGGGTCTGTGAAATCCTCTTCTGCAGTGCTCTTGAATTGGAGTCAAGGACCTGTGGGTGGACTCCCTGCTCTGCTTCCCAGATGTGCCTGTGAGCGAAAGGAGAGGTCATTAGTGTTTGGAAGGGGCCTTTAGAAACAGGAGGTATGACTCACAGCATTGCTGTCTGATGGATGATGCAGTACTGGATCCTCATTTGGATTATCACCACTGACCTCACCATCAGTATCATAGAATCTACAATGCATATGGAGGCCATTTGGCCCATCAAGCCTGGACTAACAATAAACCCTCCCAAGCCTATCTCTTAACCCCATGTATTTACCCTGCTAGTCCTCCTGACACTAAAGGGCAATTTAACATGGTCAATCCACCTAACCCACACATCTTTGGACTGTGGGAGGAAACCCACACAGGCACAGGGAGAACATGCAGACTCTACATAAACAGTGACCCAAGCCAGTAACCAAACTCGGATCCCTGGCACTGTGAGACAGCAGTGCTAACCGCTGTGCCATCGTGCTGCTGCAGGGTTGGTCAATGTCCTCCTTGGCTGCTGCATGGTTCTGTGCTTAAATTCCATGAGCACCTTCAGCTCTGCCATCCCTCCACCTACTGTGAACTCTCGCTCTTGTTGTGAGCAAAGTTTTCCTGCATGAATATAGATGGAGAGAGTGTAAGCAGGACGTGTTCCAGCACAGATGATAAGGATGCCTGGTACATGTGGATGGTGAGTGGGACCCAGTGAGGTGATGAGAACACGACCCACAGGGAGATAAACATGTGTGTGGGACAGGGGGTGGTGGTAACCCTCAAGCTGGCAGTGAATGAGAAGCTTGTAGATGTGTAACTGGTGTGTGAATTTCGAGTGATGAGAAAAGTGACTTACCCTGGCAGAATAGAAGAGATCATTCATTCTCTTCCTGGACTGGATGGCTGTCCTCATCCGCAGGGCATTGGCACTGACCACCCTGCCACTGCCTCCCATGCTGGGCTGGTGACCTTATGGGCTGGTTTTGCTCCTGCGCGTGGGTAGAGGACATCCTGTGAACGGGCATCTCTCCAGGGAGGCAGCTGAAAACGTGGGGGAGGATTTCTTGTCAGCCATCACTTCCCAGTGATCTATGAAGTTTGGCTGAAGGTGCTAGGGTGGCCTTTCAATGTGATGTCCCAGTAATCACAGGGATGAGGGGGTGGCAGGGCAGGTGAGTCAGAGGCCACTCCACCAGCGTGGAGCTAGGGCATGAAAATGATTGGCAGTGAGTGCCACACTATACAACAGGAAAAGCACCACCACCATTGGTGAGCTCAGTGCAGCATTTCCCAACCAGCTTTGTCCTTGTTGATATCGGGGAATATCTCCCCCCACCCACCCCATCCCCGAGACTTTCACTTAAAAACTTTAATCAAACGCAGTGAAATGACATGAAAGACAATTTGGTGGATACAGCTAACCATGCTACAATATGAGGTATTTGAATTTATTTTACTTGTATATAAATCATTATTTGGACATTAATGGCAAGATTTTCCAGCCTAGACATTTAAATTACTGACAAAAGCTCATAATGGACCAAATAATTCCAGATGAAGAAGTTTTTAAAGGCTTTTTGAGAGATTTGTGCAGAATGGATATTCTGATGCCACCATGTGGCCAGAGTTTGCAATTACAGGTGAGGAATTTACAGACACTGTTCTCATTATAAATATTGATTCATTCATTTGTGCTCAGCCCAAAGGCAGGTCCTTGGCTCCTTGTCTGCAGAGGCCTCACCCTGACAATTTATCTTTGCAGTCTGGGAGAGTGGAGGAGAAGGAGGCAGGTCCCAAATCAACCTCTATATCTATCTAGCCAACTGAGCCAACCAGCACCCCTCCCATGATAAATGAATTATTTGCTGTGCAGTGATTATAGTCATTTACATAAATACAGCGACCATTTCGTGCATAGACAGATCCCACAAATAGGATGAATAAATGAACAGCATGCGCTACTATTGTTCAGTTGGCAGAGGAATGTCCTTCCAAGATGTCTTTAAAACTTGCTGCAGAGGGTAGCACAGTGGCACAGTGTTTAGCATTGCTGCCTCATAATGCCAGGGACCCGGGTTTGATTCCCGGCTTGGGTCACTATCTGTGTGGAGTTCACATGTTCTCCCCATGTCTGTGTGGGTTTCCTCTGGGTACTCCAGTTTCCTCCCACAGTCTAAAGGTGTGCTGGTTAGGTGCATTGGCCATGATAAATTCTCCCTCAGTGTACCCGAACAGGCGCCGGAGTGTGGCGACTGGGGGATTTTCATTGCAGTGTGAATGAAAGCCTGCTTGTGACTAATAAATAAACTTTAAAACTTAAACTTAGTTGATGGGACATTTAACATGCATTTGACCCACCATGACAAGATCTAACCTGGTTTAAAATCTTACCCAAAGACCATTTCTCCAGTGCTGCAGCACCGAAATGCCAGTCTGGATTATACTCCGTTCCTGGCCTGGGGTTCAAATTCACAGCCTGCTGACTCACTGCTGAAAGTGAGACAATTAGTTTATTCACTCACTGGTAAGACCATCACTGACATCCTTAGTCTCCCTTGTGAAGGTAATGGTGAGCTGCTGTCCTGAGCGGTTACAGTCTGTGTGATAAAGATGCCCCCATTCTGGGTGGGATCCCGAGCCCAGGCTATCCAGGATGGCTGGCATGAACATAAAATCTGGACAGAACCAGAAATTGCGACTCTTGCCGGCAACATGATCATAAATTTAATAGATTTTAATAAATTCAAATCTAATTTATCTGGTCCCCTTGTCACATGACCCCCCCCCCCACCACTCCCCAGGTATATTCATAACTCACTGATGTGACGTTGTGCACAAAAAAGCAAAAACTCAAGCAAGCTGTAAAAACATTGGGAGAAGTGAAGGAGACAGAGGGAGAACAGGGAGCAGTTAAAAACAAAGTTCCCAGTAAGGGAGAAAAGAGAGAAAGCAGCAAGTGTACCTCAAAATATTTTTATAATAAAGAGGTATGCCATGACATATATGCACTTCAGCAGTCAAGGGCATTCAGCCTCCGATCTTCAGGTAAGCGTTCTCCAAGGCGACTTTCAAGACACACAACAACACAGAATCGCCAAGCAGAAACTGATAACCAGGTTCCCCACACATGAGGAAGGCCTCAACTGGCATCTTGGGCTCATGTCACACTACTTATAAACCCTAACCATTTAGTCTGGGTTTGCAAAATCCTACTAACTATCCTGGCTTGAGATGATTTGCACCTCTTTAACCTGTGATTATCTCTCCACACACACACCGTTTGTACCTGTAAAGATTGGATTACCTGTAAAGACTCGCATTCCAATCATTCTTCACATTCCAACCTGTAATTATCTTACAATTGTGTCTTTACTTATTTATGCTGTGTTTGTGAACTACCTCGACTCACCTGATGAAGGAGCAGCGCTCCAAAAGCTCCTGATTCCAAATAAACCTGTTGGACTTTAACCTGATGTGTGAGACTTCTTACTGTGTTTACCCCAGTCCAACACTGGCATCTCCATTTCATGACATATAAAAGGTTGGGAACCATTGGCTTACAGCAACCATTCATCCATTTCACCCTTAGTTTTCGTAAAAGAATATGAGCCAGGATGTCAGGGCACCTCCTGCTCGCTGGGTCCCTTCCACGCTGAATAGAGATTTAAATAGCTCACTGCCATTGTCGGGGATAGACACAGGGTAAGATCCTGGCTGTGGAGTGAAAGTGATGTGAGAAATATGCTGATCATACAGTTTGACATCAGAAGATATAAACACTCATTTTCTACTGCATAGATGTAAATTTAAAAGTAACTGACATCTCTCAGTAATCAATCAAGAGGCAACAAAGACTTAAATCATGAAATCCCTACAATGCAGAAGGAGGCCATTCAGTCTATCGAATCTGCACCAACCACAATCCCACCCACATATTTACCCTGCTAATCCCTCTGACACTAAGGGACAATTTAGCACAGCCAATCAACCTAACGCGCTCATCTTTGGACTGTGGGAGGAAATCGGGGCATCTGGAGGAAAGCCACGCAGACACAGGGAGAACGTGCAAACTCCACGCAGACAGTGACCCAAGCTGGGAATTGAACACGGGTCCCTGGCGCTGTGAGGCAGCAGTGCTAACCACTGTGCTACCATGCTGCATGACATGGAATATTTCAGCATTTGAAAGCATGGATCCTTTTGTGTCTCAGAGAGGTTAATCCAAAATTATTACACATCTAGTAACAATCAGCGAAAGGAAAATAAATGCACAGCAACTCAACATATTTGATTTTCAACTTTACGTTATAGAAGATCTAGAACCTGCAGAATCCATTAATTCCACATGTGGTTGTTTTAAATTGTAAAGGCAAATTCAAACTAGCACAAAATTATATGTTTTTTTTGTCTACTTTAATTCATTTTAATAAAAATAATTTTGAAACACAAACTTTATTTATTTTATGCTGTGATATAACCTTAAAACATTGAGGAAAGGTTTCCTGTGGTTCTGTTTCGACATAAAAACAGCACTTCTATTGAGTGCTGCAAAACACATTGGGATTTCAGACCTAATCAACATGGCTTCCTGAGTTACTCATTGTAGACCCTGTAATTATCATTATCATCCGAACCATCTTCACATTGCCTTACCACTGTCCTACTGTGTTCATTTTATCAGTCTATGGTGAACCTGAGATAACTACTCAATTATGATGACAGCCACCTAATAATCGCTTTAATTTATAAACATCATATAGTATATGAAAATATAAACAAGATAATGAATAGCATAATGAACAGAACATATTGTTGCATGTTGTGAGTGTGCGCAGTGGCACAGTGGTTAGCACAGCTGCCTCACAGTGCCAGGGACCCCAGTTCGATTCCTGGCTTGGGTCACTGTCTCTGTGGAGTTTGTATGTTTTCTCTATGTCTGCATGGGTTTCCTTTGGGTGCTCCGGTTTCCTCCCACAGTCCAAAGATGTGCAGGTTAGGTGAATAGGCCATGTTAAATTCTCCCTTGGTGTACCCAAACAGCCGCTGAAGTGCGACGACTAGGGGCTTTTCACAGTAACTTCACTTCATTGCAGTGTGAATGTAAGCCTAACTACGACACTAATAAATAAACTTTAAAATAAACTTTCATTCAAGGCGCCAAGAGATAGATAGGAAAATTTAAGAATAAGATACTCTACATTGGACAGATACCCATCCTGGGGATTAGTTCATCAGCAGAGGTGGGTAACCATGTCTTGTGCAGTTTCAGAAAAAATCTAACTCGTGACTATATCGATGTGTTTCTCTCTTAAAGGGAGCAGTTTTCCCATTTGGCCTGACTGATACTAGGATATTCCAATTGTAAGCAACAAGTTTTGTAGCATAGTGTATCATCACGGGAGTGTACAGCACTACCTTAGCCCATCTATATGTGCAGTATTAGCTGTATGCTCCGAAAGTGTACACCTAACTGAATGTTACAGTGTACGGATGATGATTATATATATGTGGCTATTCTTGTGTTTAGGCATTATTTATTGAAATATGTTGAATCCAATACATATCATAGAATCCATGCGGTGTAGAAGGATTGTCAAATTTGTACCAACTCTCCAACAAAGAATCCCACCCAGGCCCTATCCCAAAAATCCCCATATTTAACCAACTAATCTGCCTTATTTACACAGCTTGGGACACTAAGGAGCAATTCATCATGTCCAATCCACCTAACCAACACATTTTTGGACTGTGGGAGGAAACTGGAGCATTCGGAGGAAACCCACACAGACACAGGGAGAATGTGCAAACTCCACGCAGTCACCCAAGATGGGAATGTCCTTATTGGTTTGGGAAATTGTCTGACAGATCTGTAGAGTGTGCTGATTGCCTCAGGTATCACATTAATCAAAAGTAATCAATAAAAGAACATTTAAACACTATTTTACACAAAACATTGCTCTCAAAAAAATTCCCATTCACAAAAATCAGAACTAATTGCATTTCTCAGTAAAATCTACAAGAAAGACTTTGTGTGCTGCGGATTTTCTATTTTCCACTCCTTCATTTCTAACGTTCTCCACAGTCCTATTCCCTCCTGTTTCCAATGTTACATTCATTTAGGAATCCTTATTGGGCCCCCTACCTTGCCTTGGCTACCTTGTCTTACTAATCACAGCTGTATGTTTTATTCCCTTCTCAGAGTTTCCATGGAGACTTATATCTGATCCTGCAAAAAAAAAGAAATATTTAAGCACATCCAATCTTCCTCTGTTGAAAATATGCAGAATATTCCTGAACCACAGCTATCTACTCTGTTCATTTCACTATTGTTTTTGCCAATTCACTGACATTTCTGCTAAAAGTTGTAGAATCGAAACAATCACAAAGCTACTACAATGAGGGGAAGAAAGAAAGAACAGTAAAAAGATAGGGGAGAGAAACAGCAAATAAAACCATGAAAGAATTCAGCTAACACATGTATAATTGAAAAAGTATCAAATATGAAACAAAAAGCACAAAAGTTTAGTAGAGTATCTTAAGAAAATGAACTAAAAGGGAACAAACACACACCCATAAATCATACAACCCCTACTGTGTAGAAAAAGGCCATTCAGCCATCAAGCCTGGACCAAAAACATTCCTACTGAGGCCCTACCCCCTGTATTTACCCTGCTAGACTTCCTGACACTGAGGGGAAATTTAGCATAGCTAACCAATCTAACTGACACATCTTTGGACTGTGGGAGGAAACCAGGCACCTGGAGGAAACCCACACAGCCACAGGGAGAATGTGCAAACTCCACACAGGCCAGAATTGAACCTGGGAGCTTGGCAGTGTGAGGCAGCAGTGCTAACCACTGTGCCAGCGTGCTGCCTGGAATAAAAGGGGAAACAGAGAAAAGAGTTTTACAACTGTGGATAGTCACAGTACAGGAAATTAATATTAGTTCCCGTAATTTCCAGCTTGTGGAAAATCAAAATCCAGTGGACATTTCCTTCATGGTGGAGTTCAGTCACAATAGATTTCTGGTTGGAGATGACAACACAAATATCTTTGAAACAAATGGCTCCGCTTGTATGCGTTTTCTGTGCATAGACTGCTTGGCAGGCAGTGAACAGAGACTTTTAAAAACAAGCAGGAGTTGAGTGATGGTAAGCAACTGCTTGCTCAACCGTGTTGTTGGAGTCCTTCCCAGTTGATGTCTAATTGTAGTCTGCCTGGGAAGCCCCAATCTCCCCCCTCCACCAGCCCTTGAGCAGTCTTGACCCCTCCCCCCCTTGGCCAAGCTGACCCCCCCACAATTGACAGCCCCTATCATTCTCCTCCCTTTCTTCTCCACCAATCCCATTGCAGAGGGGCAGCAGGTCCCCCACCATCACCACTAATCACCCCTCAGTAGACTCTGTGCCCATGAGGTCCCATCCCTCTGGCTCCGCTCCCTTGGCTGGCATTTGGTCGGCAGTGCCAGGGTTCCAAGCTGACACTGCCCAAGGGGCACCTCGTTCCACAACCCACTATGGGGGGGCCTCAGTGGCCTCTGTCCCCACCAGTGGAGTGAGCATCCTTGTCCCCCACTGGTGGGAATCTTTCCCCATGGGGTGGGGGCAGACACTACTGTCCTGGGCCTGCTAATGATATGGTAATTCAGATTTCCATATGATAATCAGCCTTGCACTGATTTCCAGCACGGGGCTGATAATGCAGGATAAAAAAGGGCCTGGAAACTCATGATGGGCCGGACACTGGTCATGAATCCTGCTGCAGGCCCCCCAGGTGATGTCTCCCAGTGAGAATCGCGCCCATTCCCTTTGATCTTCATGGAAGAAGTAAGACATTTGATGCTGACACAAATAATGGAAAACTCAATGATTGCCAGACGTGAAAACAGTCCAGTTGTGGGTGTGAATACACTGTAAAGACAAGCAGTATAAAGATGAAAGCACTTGTATCAGGTCCTTCTCTTAGGGTAAAGGACAGAATTGGAAGAACAATAATGAGTGAATTAATCCCAGAAATACTCAGGGGAACAGATAAAAGATGCTGCAGGTGTGACTCTTTGTATTGTTATGTAGTTAACTGTTGAAAGAGGCGTATTCCTCACAGTGATAGCTGATGAAGAGGACTCTGAGGCAAAGGATAAAGATAATGACGAATCCAAACACCTTGGGCACGATTTTCCCGAAAAGAAAACAGAGTGCTCAGTGGGCAGAAATACAGGAGATTTTCCCGCTTGTTCTTTGTATAAGCTTATAATCATAGAATCCCTACAGTATAGGAGGAGGCCATTCAGCCCATCGTGTCTGCGTTGACAATGACCCCACCTAGCCCCTATCCCTGTAAACCAATATATTAACCCCACTAATCCCTCTAACCTATGCATCCTGGATACAAAAGGAGAATTGAGCATGGCCAATGCAACCTGCACATCTTTGGACTGTGGGAGGAAAGCAGAGCACCCGGAGGAAACCCACACAGACACAGGGCAAATGTGCAAATTCCACATAGACAGTCACCCAAGCCGGGAACTGAACCTAGGTCCCTGGTGCTAACCACTGTGCCACCATGCCACTTAGTTAAATGAACTTACAGCACTCTGTACATCACAGAGACTGTCAAGGGATTTATGCCGGTAAGGGTGGGAGACTAATCCTGCCCATAGGCCAGTATCAGACTACAGGGGTTAGTGTGCACGTGCTGATCTCCCAGTATAAAAGGAGATTGGTTGACAAGCGCTTCCACCCTGCCATTGTCAGCCTCTCGATCAACGACCCAGGCTATCCCCTCACCAACAACGCCGGCCCAGACCCACCAACAACCCCCCTCCCTGAATGGTCAGCCTCCTCATCGTCAGATCCAGCCTCCTCATGACGAGACCAGGCCTCTGATCCCTGATCGCTCGATCCCCAATGGCCGGTCTCTGATCACTGACCACACCACCAGCAGAGTTCCTCCATTCCCTCCTTTGTCCCCCCTACCCCCCAGTTGTAGTTTGATAGTTTAGACAAGAGCGCAGAACAAGCTTGCAGCAGAACTAGAAGCAGAAGTCCACATCACTGTGAAGCTTTGGGGTGGGATTTTCTGCTTGTGCCCGCCCCAAGACCAGAAAATCCCACCCAAAGTCACAGCACCTCTCAATGCTGCATCAAATTTTGTGTGTCACCTGCAGCAATTCCCACAGCAGGCCGGGTTGGAAAATTTACCCTATGCCAATAGATTTGAGGATAAACTAATAAGAGAGACAGAACAAAGGGAATTAGACAGCAGGAGACAGTTTGAAGTTTATTCACAAGGCAAGGAACAAGCAGCGTTGTAGCCTGGGTGGTTCCGGATTGAAAAGGTCCTTGCAACAGGAACAAAGAAGGCTAAAGCAGCAGCAATAGCTTGAGGTTTTGAAGAGTGATTGGGTGATACAGATGTTAGAGCGTGTTCTCCCACTGCTAGAGAAATAATCCTGAAATAATCCTCTTGGCTCTTTTAGAAGGATATTTGTGGGAGTTCGGGACAATTAACATAATTGGCGTGTTTCTGCAGGGTGACACTTATCAGACAGAATTTTTTCTGAAACCACCCACAGAGACAGCAGGTCCAGAGGGAAAACCACAGAAAGTAAAGATAAATGTCTGTGGCCTGAAAGATGTTTTCAGGGTGTAAAATATTCTTCACGGAGATGTCTTTTGCTGAAAATAGGTTGTGCTGAACAGAAAGCAGATTATAGAATCAGACAACAGTTCCAGCAAAACAAATACAGCTAGTCCCCCTCTCCGACCCTTTGCTCATAACACTGGAAATATTTTCTGTTCAGATTTATAGGCAACACCATGGCACAATGGGCGGCATGGTGGCACAGTGGTTAGCACTGCTGCCTCACTCCTCCAGGGACCTGCATTCAATTCCCAACTTGGGTCACTGTCTGTGTGGAGTCTGCACGTTCTCCCTGTGTCTGCATGCGTTTCCTCCGGGTGCTCCAGTTTCTTCCCACAGTCTGAGAGATGTGCTGATTAGGTGCATTGGCCATGCTAAATTGCCCCTTGGTGTCCCGGAATGCAGAAGTTAGAGGGATTAGCGGGGTAAATGTGTGGGGTTACGGGGAGATGGCCTGTTGGGTTGTTGTCGGTGCAGACTCAATGGGCCAATGGCCTCCTTCTGCATGGTAGATTCTATGAAATCTATCCAATTCTCCTTTGAAAGCCACAGTTGAGTCTGTCTCCACCAGACTCTCAGACAGTACATTCCAAGTATTGGAGAAAAAGCCTCTGACACTGCAAGAGGAAGATTTCACAGTAGCAGTCCCAGCAGACATAGAATTGGAAGTAGAGGCCATAGTTTTATAGACTAGACAATGAAATAAAGAGCGCAAAGCAAGTTTGCAGCAGAACTAGAAGCAGGAGTTCACATCACTGTGAAGCTTTGGGGTGGGAATTTCTGCTCATGCCCGCCCCAAGACCAGAAAATCCTGCCCAAAATCACAGGACCTCTCAATGCTGCGTCAAATTTTCTGTCTCACCTGCAGCAATTCCCTTGGCAGGCGGGACTGGAAAATTTACCCTGTGGTGTCTGCCAATAGATTTGAGGATACACTAATAAGAAAGGCCCCCTGCTGTTTGATTTCTAAGGAATTAGACAGCAGGAGAGAGTTTGAAGCTTATTCACCAGTCAAGGAACAAGCAGCGTTGTAGCCTGGGTGGTTCTGGATTGAAAAGATCCTTGCAACAGGAACAAAAAAGGCTAAAGCAGCACTAGTAGCTTGAGGTTTTGAAGAGTGACTGGGTGATACAGATGTTCTCCCACTGCTGGAAAAATAATCCTGAAATGATCCTCTTTGTTCTTTTAGTTGGATATTTGTGGGAGTTCGGGACAATTAACACAAATGGCATGTTTCTGCAGGGTAACACTTTTCAGACAGAATTGTTTCTGAAACCATCCACAGAGACAGCAGGTCAGAGGGAAAACCACAGAAACATCAGTACCAGGCAGTGAAGCTAAAGATATTACTGTGAAAGTGCCCTAAGATACAAAAATGCTTTCAGGGTAACATATTCTTCACTGTGATGTCTTTTGCTGAAAATAGGTTGTGCTGAACTGAAAGTGGGAAGGTCTTATGAGAAAAGGCTGAGGGACTTGGGGCTGTTTTCATTAGAGAGAAGAAGGTTAAGAGGTGACTTAATCGAGGCATATAAGATGATCAGAGGATTAGGTAGGGTGGAAGTGTGAGCCTTTTTCCTCGGATGGAGATGGCTAGCACGAGGGGACATAGCTTTAGATAGATATAGGTAGATATAGGACAAATGTCAGAAGTAGGTTCTTTACTCAGGGAGTAGTAAGGGCATGAAATGCCCTGCCTGCAACAGTAGTGGATTCACTAACGTTAAGGGCATTTAAATGGTCATTGGATAAACATATGGATGATATTGGAATAGTGTAGGTTAGATGGGGTTTAGATTGGTTTCACAGGTCGGCGCAATACTGAGGGCCAAAGGGCTTGTACTGCACTGTAATGTTCAATGGTCTATGTTCTACGAAAGCAGGTTATAGAATCAGACAATTCCAACAAAACAAATCCCACTGGTCCCCCTCCCCTACTGTTTGCCATATCACAGAAAATATTTTCTATTCAGATTTAGGGGCGGCCCCATGGCACAATGGGTGGCACAGTGGCACAGTGGTTAGCAATTACAGCTTGGGTCACTGTCTGTGTGGAGTCTGCATGTTATCCCCGTGTCTGCGTATGTTTCCTGCGGGTGCTCCGGTTTCCTCCCATGGGTTAGGTGCATTGGCCATGCTAAATTGTCACTTAGAGTCCCGGGATGTGTAGGTTAGAGGGATTAGCGAGGTAAATGTGTAGGGTTACAGGGTTAGGACCTGGTTGGAATTGGGTGCATACAAGATGGGCCCAATGGCCTCCTTCTGCACTGTAAGGTTTTCATGATCTACGATAATTACCAAATTCCCTTTTGAAAGCTACAATTGAGTCTGTCTCCACCAGGCCCTCAGGCAGTATGTTCCAGATCCTAACCGATCGATGCGTAAGAAAGATTTTCCTCACGTCGCCATTGGTTCTTTTGTCATTCATCTTTAATCAGTGGCTTCTGGTTCTCAAGCCTTCCATCAATGAAAGCAGTTTCTCCATATCTACTTGGTCCAGATCCCTCATGATTTGGAACATCTCAATCGTATCTCCTCTCAATCTTCACTTTTCTAAGGAATCTATCCACGTAACTGAACTTCCTCACTCCTCAGGAATCTTCTCTGCACCATCTCCTTCCATTGCCTTCATATCCTTTTGAAATAAGACCATAAGATCATTAGAGATCAGAGTGGAATTAGGCCATTCGGCCCATCGAGTCTGCTCTGCCATTCAATCATGGCTGATATTTTTCTCATCCCAATTCTCCTGCCTTTTCTCCATAACCCCTGATCCCCTTATTTACCTATGTGGTCCCTGAATTGATATATCACTACTGTTGAGGCCAAACCAGCATTTTATAAAGATTCACCATAACTTCCCTGGTTTTTTTTCTCCTATTGGCTGGATTTTCAACGTGGAATCAGGAAGCAGACACTCAGATGGATTGCAGATCTTAACACCACGCCTAAGTTGTGTTTTTCTTGTGGTATGATTTTCAAATTCGGATAGCCTAGTTGCTGAGAGGAGGAAGCTGGCTTCTTAACACCAGCAGAAAGGCAGATGGCAGCCCTGTTGGGGGCTGCAATACTTTGCTGATTTGAGTCAGCATCTCCTTACAGGATCAGGATGAGTACAGGATGAGTAGGGGAATTAAATGACAAGGTAAGGACAAGCGTTCATGGTGGCGCTACTTGACCGCAAAGATTCCACTCAAAACCATCTGCAAAATGATTAATTGATGAAGACCAGACTGTTTGGGCTTACCAGGAAACATTTTTGAATTTTATTGCACTCCAGACAAGCCCCTTAACAGCCTCCTTAAGGAGCTTCAGGGGCTGTTAATTGGTGATGTGTGTCTATCCTGTTCCATCCCCACCGCCATTCCATTGAGAATTAGGGACCTTTCTGGAGGCAGCAGAATGCTGACACAATCTACAGGAGCACAATTTTCAAAGCCCATCCACCCCGTGTCCTGACAATGCAGTTCTTTGAAAGCCCAGTATCGTGTATGCCTCATCATCCACTTTCTCAACCTGCCCTACCACTTTCAATGATTTGTGCACGTGTAGAACCAGGTCCTCTTCTCCTGCATTTCCTCAAGAATTGTAGCTTTTGTTTTATATTGCCTCTCCCTGTTCTTCCTACCAAAATGTGTTTTCTTTTTGTTCTCAGAATTCGCTGCCCGAGTTGGTAGAGGCAGAAAAACACACTTTTTAAAAATATGTGGATCTGCACCTTAAGTGTTGTAAGCTATAGGGCTATGGGCTGGATGTAGGAAGGCGGAATTTGAAAGGGCATCTGGATGTCCTTGATTTGGACAAGATGGGCCAAATGGCCTCCTTCTGTGCTGTACCTTTTCAATGGCTCTATAGTTCTATATATGGGTATTGTCAACAAGGCCATTGTTTATTGCCTGTCCCTAATTGCCCTTGAGAAGTTGGTGGTGAGATGCCTTCTTGAACTGGTACAGACCATGTTTAAAGTTGAAGTTTATTTATTCGTGTCACAAGTAGGCTTATATTAACACTGCAATGCAGTTGCTATGAAAATCTCCTCTTCACCACACTCTGGCGCCTGCTCGGGTACACCGAGGGAGAATTTGGCCTGGCCAATGTACCTAACCAGCGCGTCTTTCAGACTGTGGGAGGAAACCAGAGCACCTGGAGGAAATGGGGAGAATGTGCAGACTGCATAGACAGTGAACCAAGCCAGGAATCAAACTTGGATCCCTGGCACTCTGAGGCAGCAGTGTGAATCACTGTACTGCCATGTGTTGTCAGAATCCCAACAGTGCTGTTAGGGAGTTCCAAGGTTTTGACCCAGTGACAGTGAAGGAATGGTGATATAGTTCCATGTCAGGATAGTGGATGACTTGGAGGGGAACTTGCAAGTGGGGGTGTTCCCATGTATCTGCTGCCCTTGTCCTTCTAAATGGTAGAGGTGACAGATGTGGAAGGTGCTGTCAAAGCAGCATGTTTCCTTGTATAAATGTCATCTGTCAATGGTGCAGCTATTACACCAGCCTCTCAATGTGCTCTCATCATTGAGTATCCTCCTTATAGTTCCAAGGTTTGGGTCAACTGCATATTCTGAGATGGTACTTGCATTTTTTTCTGTTTTAAAGTAACAAACAAGAGATTGAACCATTTACTAGGCTTTTCCAACAATCATTTCATGGACATCAGTAGATTTTTTAATTCAGGTTTTGTTTTTAATTCAATTCAAACTGCACCATCTGCCATGGCAGGATTTGAACTCAGATCCCCAAAACATTAGCTGAGTTTCTGGATTAATAGTCTAGTGATAGCACCACTAGACCATCACCTCCCTTGAAGCCTAACACAAATTAAAGGAACAGCACATCATCTTTCATTTAGGCATTTAACAGACTTTTGGACTCAACATTGAGTTTAGCAACTGTGGACTGTGAACTTTCTTCTCCATCTTGACCCATTTTTTAAAATCCAAAAGATGTATTGTCCCAATACAAACCATCCTCTCCCACAGGGCCATCCGTCACTTGTTCTTAAATTTTGTTCTTACTGAGCACTGGTCTTTTATCTCTCAGTAAGACATTCTGCTATCTTAATGTTATGCAACTATCAGCACCTTCTATAGTTTTCACACTACCATTAACACTTCCTTTGTCTTACGCCCTACACATCTTTATCAGTCTCTCATAGCTCCCACCTATCACTGACCGACTCCATCTCGCTCTTAGAGGATTTAATCCATATTTCTCCCATTTTTAGCTGCGAAGAAGAGTCACAAAAACTCAAAACATTAACTCTTTCTCTTTCCAAAGAGGCTGCTAGACCTGCTGAGTTTTTCCAGCTTTTGCGCTTTTATTATGTTTGCTAGGGATTATTTTTAATGGGTCCAGCTGTTAACTTGCCAATAAATGCTGTCAGGTCTGGAACCCAACCTCATTCTACTTCTTCCAGGTCTCCAGATAGGTTTGGAAGTTACCTGTGCAGCTGTGGCAGGTAAGCAAAATATTCAGGTAGGTCATTAGAACATAACAGCACAGTACACACAGTTTCACTTTCACCTTTTCTATAGAATAGAATTCTACAGTGCAGAAGGAGGCCATTTGGCCCATTGAGTCTGCACCAACCACAATCCCACCCAGTCCTTATCCCCATAACTCCATACATTTACCCTAGCTAGTCCCCTTGACACTAGGGACAATTTAACGTGGCCAATCCACCTAACCCACACATCTTTACACTGAGAGGAGACCAGAGCACCCAGAGGAAACCCACTCAGACACAGGGAGAATGTGCAAAATCCACACAGACAGTGACCCAAGCCAGGAATCAAACCCAGGTCCCTGGCACTGTGAGGCAGCAGTATTAACCACTTGCCACCATGTTGCTTTCATTCTGGCTTTACCAATTGGCCCACAGCTTCTGTCAGCTCTCTGCATCATGACTGGTGCAAGAGGTGGGCACACAGCAGGCAGTGGTTACTACTCAAATGAACATGCTGGAAAGGCCTTAAAGACTTAAATAGACAAGCTTCATGTGAGCCACAGTGAATGGCTTCTATCTACACAATTCTGTAAGTTTCAAGATACTTGTAGAAAAGGATAGAAGTAGTCCCAGAATGAAAGTACTAAACTGAGGGAAGGCTAACTACAGTAGTATTAGGCAGGAGCTAAGGAATGTAAACTGGGGGCTGCTGTTTGAGGGTAAATCCACACCCAATATGTGGGGGACTTTTAAATGTCAGTTGTTAGCAATTCAGGACAAGGATGCCCCTGTAAAAATGAAGGATAAAGATGACAAGATTCAGGAACCCCAGATAATGAGAGATTGTGAGCTTAGTAAAAGAGAAGAAGCAGGCATTCAAATTTCAGAAAATTGAAACAGATAGGGCTCTGAGGAAAATGAAGATAGCAGGAAAGACAGGGATTTAGGAGGGCTAAAAGAGGCCATGAAATGTCCTTGGCACACAGGATTAAGAGAATACCAAGGCTTTTTATGCATATATAAGAAGGAAGAGAGTAGCTAAAGAAGGTGTACATCCACTCAAGGACAGTGGAGGGAATTTGTGTGTGGAGCCAGGTGAAGTGGGTAAGATCCTTAACAAGTACTTTGCTTCAGTGTTCACAAAGGAGAAGAATGTAATGGACAGTGAGTCCTTGTGCATGAGTTGCAAAAACCCAGCCTGCAGGTGCAGCAGGTGGTCAGGAAGGCGAATGGGATGCTGGCCTTCATAGCGAAGGGGATTGAATATAAAAGTAGGGAGGTCTTGCTGCGGCTGTATAGGGCATTGGTGAGGCCACAGCTGGAGTACTGTGTGCAGTTTTGGGCGCCGCATCTGCGCAAAGATATTTTGGCCTTGGAGGGAGTGCAGAGGAGGTTTACTAGGCTGATACCGGAGTTGAGGGGGTTGAGCTATGAGGAGAGGCTGAATAAATTAGGCTTGTACTCGTTAGAGTTTAGAAGAATGAGGGGAGATCTCATTGAGACTTATAAGATGATGAATGGGATGGATAGGATAGAGGTGGAGAGACTCTTCCCACTCAAAAAAGACAGTAGGACTAGGGGGCACAGCCTCAAGATAAAAGGGGGGGCGGTTTAGAACAGAGGAGGAACTTCTTCACTCAAAGGGTGGTGAATCTCTGGAATTCTCTGCCCGTTGAAGTGGTGGAGGCTGCCTCGCTAAATATTTTTAAGACGCGTGTTGATGGGTTTTTGATAAGAGAGGGGATTAAGGGTTATGGGGAGAGGGCGGGAATGTGGAACTGAGCAGCGACAGATCAGCCATGATCTTATTGAATGGCGGGGCAGGCTCGAAGGGCTAGATGGCCTACTCCTGCTCCTATTTCTTATGTTCTTATGTGAGTGTAGAAAGGAGGATGTTGACATTCTAGGACATGTTGAGATAAAAAGGGAAGAGGTATTGGAGGTTTTGAAAAACATTAAGGTGAACAAGTCCCCAGGACCAGATGGTGTCTTTCCCAGAATACTGAGGCGAGGAAACACATTTCTGAGGCCTTGGCCAAAATCTTTGTATCCTCTTTAGCCATGGGTGAGGATTGGAGAGTAGCTAACATTGTTCCTCTATTCAAGAAGGGCAGAGGAAACAATCCAGGAAAGTATAGGCCTGTGAGCCTTACACTAGTGGTGGAAAAATTATTGGAGAAGATTTAGGGGCAGGATGTATTCACATCTGGAAGAGAATAGGCTTATTAGCAATAGGCAGTATGGTTTTGAGATGGGGAGGTCGTGTCTCAAACTTGATTGAGGAAGTGACAAGAAAAATTGACCAGGTTAGGGCAATGGATGTTGTATATATATATAGACTTTAGTAAAGCCTTCAATAAGGTTCCTCATGGCAAGCTGATGCAGAAGGTGAAGTCATGTGGGATCTGAGGGGAGCTGGTAAGTTGGTTACAAAACTGGCTTGTGCATAGAAAACAGCAGTGGAAAGGTACTTTTTTTAAACTGGAAATCTGTGACAAGTAGTGTACCACAAGGATCAGTATGGATAGTGAGGAGGATTGTCAGAGGATACGGCAGGATATAAAGTGGCTGGAGGTCTGGGCTGAAAGGTGATAGTTGGAATTTAACCTGGACAAATGCGAGGTGATGCAATCTGGAAGGTCTACTGCAGAAGGAAAGTATACAGTATATGGAAGAGACCTTAGAAATATTAGCATACGGAAAGATCTATGCAGATCCACAGTCCCTGAAGGTGGCCAAGAAGGTGTATGGCATGCTGGCCTTCATCAGTCATGGTGTTGAGTATAGGAATTGGAAAATCATGTTACAAAGATTTTGATCAGGCTGCATTTGGAGTTTTGTGTACAATTCTGGTCACCACACTACCGGAAGGATATTGATATGTGAGAAAGATGCAGAAGATATTTACCAAGATGTTGCCTGGTTTGGAGGCTATGGACTATGAAAAGGCTTGAACAAACTTGGATTGTTTTCATTGGAGTATTGGAGGATGAGGCGAAACCTGATAGAGGTTTGCAAGATTATGACAGGCTTGGATAGACTGGATAGTCAGAGTCTTTTTTCCAGGTTTGAAGGGTCAATTACTCAGGAGGCAGCAGTTGTAAGAGAGAGGGGAAAAGTTTAAAAGAGATGCAAGGGCGTGTTTTTCCACACAGATGGTGGTGAAAGCCTGAAACACGCTGATTGTGGAGTAGTGGAAGCAGATTCTAGAATAATGTTCAAGAGGCATCTGGATAGATGCATGAAGAGGCAGGGAATAGAGGGATATGGACCACAGAGGCAAAAGAATATTCGATTAGGGAGGCATCTGTGTCAGCACAGACTTGTGGGCCAAAGGGCCTGTTCCTGTGCTGCATTGTTCTTTGTTTTGTCAGCCTGAAATCACAAGTATCAGAGTGATTTGCTACTTTTTGGAGTTACTGTTTATTGTCTTAGAGTTTATTCAGCTATAGGGGGAGCACGGTGGTACAGTAGTTAGCACAGCTGCCTCACGGTGGGAGGGACTTGGGTTTGATTCCCAGTTTGGGTCACTGTCTGTATGCAGTTTGCATGTTCTCCCCGTGTCTGCATGGGTTTCCTCCAGGTGCTCCAATTTCTTCCCACAGTCCAAAGATGTGCAGATTAGGTGGATTGGTCATGCTAAATTGCCCTTTAGTGTCAGGGGGACTAGCTAGGGTAAATGCATGGGATTATGGGGATAGGGCTGGGTGGGATTGTGGCCAATGCAGACTCGATGGGTCAAATGGCTCCTTCTGCACTGTAGGATTCTATGATCTCACCGCTCTTGTTGTCAGCCTGCCCTGTATCATAGGAACAAATTATGCAGCAGGCATCTGGACCTCTGAGGAGCAGCAACTGCCACAACGGAAACACCGACATCACTGGCAGATCATGGGAAATGTGTACTATCTCATCAAGAGATGATACACATTCCTCTGGCAGTGTCTGCTCCATGCCAGAAATTGGCAGGGAGGTGCAAAGACTGTTTAAGTGTTATCTAAACACTAGTAAGGACCCGGGACTGAAGCCTCCGGGCCTGCTAGCATCTCCCACCCTACAGAGTGGCTCACTCCAGCAAGGTGACAGTACCTCCCTAGGGAACTAGCTGCTTGACCCTGCTGGAGCGAAGGGAGGGCAGCCGGGGTTCCCAGATGGTTGGGTGGCAGGGGGTGCCCCTTGGGCATTGGCACCCTGGCAGAGTCAGCTTGGGCCCCTTCGCACAGCCCAAAGAGCCACAGGGCACCTTGGCACTGCCCATATGGGGGGCTAGGAGGTGGTGTCTAGGGGTATTCAGTGGGGGTGGGGTGTCCCACTGCCACTCTGCAGTCGGGATTTTTGGGTGATGGAGGGAGGCCAGTGATCGGGGTGGGCTGGGGCCTGGGTAAGCCATGGGGGGAATCAGTGGGGAGGGGGCCAAGACATCTGGACAGGCCAGGAGGGGGGGATTGTCAGTACTGGGCCCAAAGATGGTTGGGGTGGGGGCCAGTGATGGGAGCATGGGTGGGGTGGGTGGTGGCAGAGACCCAACAATGTGGAAGTCACAAATCTGGGCAGCGATTAATTAAGTCAGCAATTGGGAGACCGTCAGTGAGGGGCCACTGCACGTGCACCAATCTCAGCACTGACAGATCGGGACATACACAGTGGGCCGCTCAGCACGCTGATTTCAGCCTCTCCAGCAGGGATAGGCCCTGTACCCTAGCTTTTAGTGATATTCACACTGGTAGCCTCTGCAGTGCACAGAGTTTGGGGGATTCTTCTCTGAACTCCCACTGGGAAAAAAAAAACACACTGAAATTATTCATTTTCTTCTGAATCAACACTTAGAATTTTTTTGGGGGGAGAATGCCGGCCACCTGGTGTGTAATATCCAAACAAATTTGTGGATTCTGCCTTCCAGGAATATAAGTTGGGGATTAAAGCCAACTGCGAAGTTGCCGAGTATGTTTGTGTGTATGTGAATCCGGTGCTGGGATGTCAGGATATAGGCGGCACTGAAGAAGAAGCCAGCCAGAAACAGCAACTCTGCAAACGATTTGTGCAGGTATATTTCAATCTCTATTTCTGATTGTCCAAGTAAGCTCAATCAGCAAAGACCACAACTGAAACAGAGGGAAACTTCTCCACCAAACTGAAGAAAAAGAGAATCTCAAAGCTGAGTATTCCTCAGTAATCCCGCGTGAGAAGCTGACCTGAATCAATACTACGGGGGCAATTTTACCATCGTGCTGCACCCACTTTCAGGTGCAAAAACTTAATAAAGTCGGGCATGAGGTGAGTAGCGCAATCCACACCACACTCCGAGCTTTATCCCCCTTTATCAAGGCCCAAAAATGGCCACAACCAAAACAGGTGCAATGGTCATTTAGAAGTATTTGTATAATTTCAATCCACGCAACAGGCTGCATGCCCCACTTTACCAGCACGTCTGCCATTACCACCGCGTTCCCCAATCCAGAATCGACCTGGAACAGACATGCTCCATAAAAGTCCAATTCGAGTGATCTATCAGTGAAGGTTACTGAGGAGGTGAGTGCCGACTGTCAGACAGCTCTGCTCTGCTTATGGGGAAGGTGGTGTGGTGGCATGTGGGTGGGGAACAGAGTTCTGTGTTGGGGTGGCATGTGGGTGGGGAATGGAGGGGGTCTGTGTTGCTGGGCAGTGAGAGTGCGATGGCTGTCAAATTGATGGCTGCTCTGAACTTTGATGCAACTGGCTCCTTCCAGATCCCTAGTGGAGATGTATGTGGCATTTCCCAATCAGCTGTCCACACCCGTGTCAAGCTCTGTATGTCCAGGCTGGGTAATACATCAAATTTCACCTGGACCAGGCCCATCAGGAAGCCTGGCCTGCAGGGTTTGCGGCCATTGCAGGGACACCTAATGTGCAGGGGCCCATCAACTGCACCCACATCACCCTCAAGGTCCTGCTGTAGAATCCACAAAGAGGTTCCACTTCCTAAATGTCCAACAGGTTTGTGACCACAAGATGAACATCATGGACATCTGAGCAAGACACCCTGGATGCGTGTATGACAGCTTCATTCTCAGGAGCTCTGATATACCGGAGGCCTTTGAGGGGGAGCCCAGGCTGTGTGGGTGGCACGTGGGTGATATGGGGTACCTGTTTCAGACATGGCTGGTGATGTCTGTGAGGATGCCTGTGACTGACATGGAGACCCAGTATAATGAGGTCCATGTAGCCACTCATGCAATAGTTGAGGTGCAAAGAGCTCCTGAAAATGCAGTTCCGCTACCTGGACTGCTCTGACAGGACCCTCCAAAATAGCCCCCTGATTTCTTCCTGCGTTGTATTGATGTGCTATGTCCCACACAATCTGGCACAGCAGAGAGGTGACCTTTTGTAGGAGGCGGATGTGGAGGCTGACCAGCCGAGGAAGCCACCAACAGGAGGAAGAGGGAAGGAAGAAAAGGAAGAGCACGCCTAGCAACCCCCCGGGCACTGGAGGGCTGGCAGCTAGAATGAAGCATGCGAGAGGCCCTGATCATCAGGCGCTGAGCTAACTAGTGGCCTGTGTCTGTGGGTTCCATTCCCCCCCCCATAAAATCCTTCTATTCCCTGCAACATCATCACACCAGAGTGGTGGGCCTGCGTAACTGTGTTAGCCGGTTTTTTGGCAGGCAGGAGGGTGATGACGACTCGCTAAGCACCATTATGCGAGTGTGCTGATACAAATTAGTCTGACTCCTACCTGAGCTCCGTATGCACGCTGGCACCTGGTTGATGTCTCTGTAGTGAGAAAGGGATCTGAAAACCTCCATACAGGGCTTCAGGGTGGGTGAGGAGGGAATTGCCCGTGGGGTCTGGGTAACCAATGGCTTCATTTTCTCAGTGACACAGAACTGAGGGACCTCCCCAACTGACATCAACATGAAGTATCCCTCTGGTGATCACCAATGGAAGAGGACTCCTGTTCGAGACAAATTAGTCACAGGTGGGTGGTGAAAAAATATTTAATGATTACAACAAAGGTTTTTAAATAATAAATTCTAACATAAAAATTTGTTAATGAAAAAGGTTATGCTGCTTAAAGATCTAACTAACTAGTGCAGCCCTTCATCCGTGCCATCTCAGTGCAACTACAACTTCCTAACCTTACATGGCCTACCACTGTCTGTGTCTTTCCAGAATGTACATTGGAGGTGGAGGGGGTCAGCTGCCTACCTCGCCCTGCTGTCTGATACGCTTGGCAGGCATCCTCTGGATGTCCTGGACCTTGGCCAGTTTTTGGGATGTTTCCATGACACCCTCTTCATCCTGCAAATCCTGAGATGCCCCTGAGGTGTCAGGAAGCAGTGAGTCAGAAGATGTAGCCTCAGCCCTGGCATGGGCTCAAGTCCTTCCTCCTCCCTTGAGGTTCTTGTGGGCCCCTGGGTATTCCAAGGGACGACGGTGCTTCTACAGTCACCTGGCCCCACCAGTCTGGAGGACCACCTGCGTCCTGCCCATAGTGGTCAAGCCCTCAGCATTGGCTCCCTGACTCAGGGGCCACCTGTCAATGGCTGTACCAAGTGCCCACTGAGACCCTCTGCAGCCCCCTCAGCCATGGCCCTCTGTGACTGGACCACATTCTCAAGGACTGCAGCCATAGCCCGCTGAGTCTCAGCGTTGTCCCACTGGGTCTCCTGCGAGCTCTCGAGCCTCTCAGCCATGGACTGCAAAATATCGAGAAGCCTGTTCAGTCCCTCAGCTGTGGCCTGCTGTGACTCAGCCTCACTTGGAGCCTACCACTCATGGTAAGATCACCTGCCCCAAGCTTTCCACTGCAGACCCCACCCTTGCAGTGTTGGCCTGAGAACCACACAAGACAGACAATAGTTTGCCTGAAAGCTTTGGGACTCCTCCCAATAGCCCCACAGTTGGTCCAATGTTGCTGTCAGCCCCTCCTGCATCCCCAGGCTCTGTTGCTGCATCTCCAGCAGCTGAGGGAAAGGTGATCTCAGAGGCCCAGCATGTAGCCTGGGGCTAGCTGAGTCCTCACGTCCAGCAGGCCCCCACATGCTACAGGCCTCAGACATTCCCTCCTCCACCCGATGTACATCAGCAGATATGTTGTGCTCACCAGAGAGTGACCCAGAAGCCTCACCACTAACTGGACCCACTGACGTGACAGTATCTGGGATGGTGAACTGCAAGGTGGAAGCTGACACCAAAATGGTGCCACCTTCAAAGATCCCCTCACCCATATCCTCTGAGGACTTGTCCAAGACATCTGGGGAATGATGGGCAGGAGCCTCGCTGGGCAGGGGCGGGGGCGGAGGGGGGGATGGGGGAGCACAATGCTAGATTGCCCCAGAACATCCAGATCTGTTTCTGCAACATAAGAGCAAGGGAGGGAGAGGAATCTGGAAATGCAAAAAAAAAATTTGATTCACATTTCTCCAAAGAACATGGAACAAAGCCCATTGGCTCTCCAAGCCTGCAGCGGCTGAGCTGCCCATCTGATTTATAACACCTTACCTTTCTGGGGACCATGCTCCTCTATTCCCATCCCATTCACAAATCTGTGAAGATGCCCCTTAAAAAAGTGATTCTTATATCTGCTTCCATGGCCTCTCAGGCAGCAAGGTCCAGGCATCCACCACCCTCTGTGTAAATAACCATGCCTCATACATCTCCTTTAAACCTGCCCCTCACATCCAAAACCCATGCCCCCTGGAAATTGCCACAAATTGAGAGCTCACTTATTGGTTCCAGCCTGAACACACTATCTCTGTGGAGGATCAGAGGCTGGAAACATGGAGGGTGCCAGGGGCAGGGGATCTGGGGGTTAATTTGGAAGTAGATGCTAGATGGAGTTAAACACTCACCCTTGCTGCCCAGATGAGGTCATTATCCTCCTTGCAGCAGTGCTTCCCCATTCTGGGGGCCAGTGCCATGTCACTGACCAAGGTGGCAACTGCCTCCCGGGCTGCTTGCTGTCAGTTTCCCAGATCTTCATCCTCCTGGGGTGGAAAAGGGTGCCCTTCTTTATCCTGCCTCATCCAGCAGCCTCTCAAGGTCAACATCAGTGAATCTGGAGCTGGTCATTTAGTCATCTTTTTCCTGTATGTCCATCCTTGGGTTTTTTTATGGTGCTGCCCCTCGTTAGGGCAGATCGGCTGCAGGCAGTTTGACTGAGCATTCCAGCACTTTCCATGCAGTCTGCTTATTAGCACTGAGGGGAAGGCAAGTGAGCACTTGCAGGTGTGCTGCTGGGGGTGGGGAGGGGAAGAGTGGATCAGTGCCTCAATGATTGGGACGGAAAGAAATCCCACAACACCAGTTTAAAGTCCAAACAGGTTTACTTGCGAACAAATAAACCTGTTTGGACTTTAAACTGGTGTTGTGGGATTTCTTTCTGTTTAACCCCAGTCCAATGCCAGCAGCTCCACATCAATGATTGGGGACAGGGAAGAGTGAGGGAGATGTCATTCAGCCATCGGAGTCAGGGGGAGATGGGGACCTTGTGCAGATAGTCCAGGGAGCGGGTGTGGGGGGGGATGGGGGGGATGAGGTGGGGGTGGAGGAATCACTCTGCCTGAAATCGGTGGGGGGGAAAGTGGGTTCTGCTGCCACTCTGTCTGTGATCGGTGAGGGGGAAGGGGGAGTCCACTGCCACTGTCTGAGATCGGTGAGGGGGAAGGGGGAGTCCGCTGCCACTCTGCCTGAGATCGGTGAGGGGGAAGGGGGAGTCCGCTGCCACTCTGTCTGAGATCGGTGAGGGGGAAGGGGGAGTCCACTGCCACTCTGCCTGAGATCGGTGAGGGGGAAGGGGGAGTCCACTGCCACTCTGCCTGAGATCGGTGAGGGGGAAGGGGGAGTCCACTGCCACTCTGTCTGTGATCGGTGAGGGGGAAGGGGGAGTCCACTGCCACTCTGCCTGAGATCGGTGAGGGGGAAGGGGGAGTCCGCTGCCACTCTGCCTGAGATCGGTGAGGGGGAAGGGGGAGTCCACTGCCACTCTGTCTGAGATCGGTGAGGGGGAAGGGGGAGTCCGCTGCCACTCTGCCTGAGATCGGTGAGGGGGAAGGGGGAGTCCACTGCCACTCTGTCTGAGATCGGTGAGGGGGAAGGGGGGGTCCACTGCCACTCTGAGATCGGTGAGGGGGAAGGGGGAGTCCACTGCCACTCTGTCTGTGATCGGTGAGGGGGAAGGGGGAGTCCACTGCCACTCTGAGATCGGTGAGGGGGAAGGGGGAGTCCACTGCCACTCTGCCTGAGATCGGTGAGGGGGAAGGGGGAGTCCGCTGCCACTCTGTCTGAGATCGGTGAGGGGGAAGGGGGAGTCCACTGCCACTCTGTCTGTGATCGGTGAGGGGGAAGGGGGAGTCCACTGCCACTCTGCCTGTGATCGGTGAGGGGGAAGGGGGAGTACACTGCCACTCTGTCTGAGATCGGTGAGGGGGAAGGGGGAGTACACTGCCACTCTGTCTGAGATCGGTGGGGGGGAAGGGGGAGTCCACTGCCACTCTGTCTGAGATCGGTGAGGGGGAAGGGGGAGTCCGCTGCCACTCTGCCTGAGATTGGTGGAGGGGAAAGGGGGGTGGACTTGCTATTGGTCTGTGTGGTGGGGGAGTGGGGGAATAAGGGAATTGGCAATGTTGGGAGGGCAATGTCCATAGGGGCCAGGGGAGGCATTATCCAGGCCAGGTTTGATGTGGCAGGGGAGCGTTTCTTTATCATTTTTTTCTGTGCATGCACAGTTGGAGGCTCCAATCGGAGCTGCAGGGTTTTGGGAACATGAAGCCCCATCCACGGGCTTGTGCAATGCAATTTGGAATTGCTGATTTTGTTCTGGCAGAGTGCCTCAGAATGAGCCTAAAAGTTGGTTCTGAAACACTCCCAGTTTTAAGGCCGCCCAGCACTTAGAAGGTGATTTTACCATTTTCATTCTATGTGTCCAGTTAATTAAGGGTCAATCAAGATGAGATTCTAGTCTGTGCCTCCCACCTTCAGAATAGAGAGGCAAATTGGAATTACATTCTGAGTGGTGCCGAGAAGACTCAATTATTATTTCAACCATGCCTACTTTGGTGCTACACTGCATGGTGCCTCAAATTGCAAGAAACATATCATCATAATCAGTATTGCAGCTGGAACTAAGAATAACACCACACAATTTCTGACTAACTCAAAGTGGGACTCTGAGCCAACATCATTGAGATGACAGCTCTGATCCTCTTATTTTTCTGCAACATGTACATGTTCAGTATGGGAATGTTCCACCTAATACCTATTGTTGTTTTATTGGTTGCATTGAGCACCTCAAGGTAGATGATCTTCGCCCACTGTCAAGTATTAAACCACAGGACATCCATAAAACAGCTGCAACAAAAACCAAACATAACAAATATCTGAATGACCCTTGGCATCCCTTGTTCAGTACCATCTTGCTAACTGTAGGCTGAAGTCATGATGCAACTTTTATATTTCTCAATTATGATGGGGATGGCACGGTGGCACAACGGTTAGCACTGCTGCCTCTTAGCATCAGGGACCCGGGTCCAATTCTCGGCTTGGGTCACTGTCTGTGTGGAGTTTGCACATTCTCCCCGTGTCTGTGTGGGTTTTCTTCGGGTGCTTTGGTTTCCTCCCACAGTCCAAAGCTGTGCGGGTTAGGTTCATTGGCCATGGCAAATTGCCCCTTAGTGTAGAGGGATTGGAAGGGTAAATACAGGGATAGGGCCTGGGTGGGATTGTTATCGGTGCAGGCTCGATGGGCCGAATGGCCTTCTTCTGCACTGTAGGGACTCTATGATTCTATAAACTTAATTTTAACTTGAAACAGTAGGGGAGTAACAACAGCTAAGCACTTACAGAGAATAAGCCACACTCCCAGATATCGAACCTAATGACCAGGGCATCAGTGACCATTCTGGCAATGCGTCACCTGCTTGCCCACTGGTACCAGTGATTCAAACATTATAATATAAGAATGGAGTTACAGTGATTCAGTGATGTGTGATCACAAGGCTAGAGCCATCTGCTCTACAGCAGATGTCTTGAGTCCTTAATATTACTGACTTTGTCAAATAAAATGCGCAGCATGCATAACCTCCTGGAAAGGAGGAATGGAAAGATACAATATACTGAGCACATACGCAGACTGGGGTTCTCTGATTCTGTATTTGCTAAGCTCCAATTTTCCACCCATTCATATTTACAGATAGTAGATCATGGACTAATCCGCAAGAGACAGAAAGTGGCAGCTTCCAGAGGAAGAAATACACACACCAATCCCTTCATGGGATAAGATAGAAAATTTATTGGGATGGGTTCCATTACAGTCCCACCTGGTAGAGCCTTTTTCTCACTTGCTGGTGGTCAGATCTAACAGAGTAGCATACATCTCCCTTTTGGTGAGTCTATTTCAATGATAAAGAGTTAAATCCTTCAATCTATTTCAGTGCATTTGCATTGTTCATTCACTCGATGAAGGGATTGACTATTATGCCCACATGAGCAGCATTCTGAGGTCAGCTAAAGAATCTTTTTGAAGCGATGGTTTGTGTGCTGATGCTCAGGGAGTGCTTCCCCATTCTGCTGAGGTCACTGCAACTTCCACAAGAAACACTGAGTTTTCAATTTCCTGTTCCTGCTTCATCACAATTATCCAGAGATGAACCTGAAGTCACCAGAAAAATATATAAAAGATCCTTGGACCAGTGCGATGTTGGGAGTGCATCACCTTTGTGGGCTGAATTCTGAATATATTTCCCGCTAAAATACCCCACCTAACTGACTAATGAGCAACGTGCTATGTAATGAGGCGGGTAGAATTAGGGAACTTGCGGTGAAGGATCCTCTTGGGGAGAGTGATCATTGTATGGTGGAGTTTCTGGTGCAGATGGAGGAGGAGAAAGTGGGTTCCCGGACGCGCGTCCTTTGTTTGAACAGAGGGGAGTACGGTAGGATGAGAGAAGAATTGGCGAATGTGGACTGGGAGAGCGCGTTGGAAGGTAGGTCTGCTGAGGAGCAGTGGAGGATCTTTAAGGAGATCTTTCTTGGTGCTCAGCAGAAATTTATTCCGATGGTCAAAAAGGACCATAGGAGGAGAGGTAATAAGCCGTGGATAAAGAAGGAGGTGAAGGAAAGTGTTAAATTAAAAGCGGAGGCGTTTAGAGTAGCTAAGAGTAGTGGGCGAGAAGAGGATTGGGAGAGGTTTAAATGTCAACAAAGATTGACAAAGAAGTTGATAAAGAAGGGTAGGAGAAACTATGAAGCTGGGCTAGCGCTTAATATAAAAAAGGATAGCAAGAGTTTTTATAAATATATAAAAAGGAAGAGGCTGGCTAGGGTGAACGTTGGTCCCTTAGAGGATGAGAAGGGGGACTTAGTAGTAGGGGATGGGGATATGGCTAAGGTATTGAATAACTTTTTTGTTTCTGTCTTCACGGAGGAGGACGTGAATAATTTGCCGGGTGTTAGCAATGGAAAGGTGGTAGGACTGGAGGGTCTTAATGACATTACTGTTACTAGAGAGGTGGTGCTCGACAGACTGGAGAGACTGATTGTGGACAAGTCCCCAGGACCGGATGGAATGCATCCGAGGGTCCTGAAAGAAATGGCGGAGGTGATAGTGGATGCCTTGGTGGTTATTTTCCAGACGTCACTGGATTCCGGGGAAGTGCCGGAAGATTGGAAAACGGCTAATGTTACACCATTGTTTAAGAAGGGTGCCAGGCAAAAGGCGGGGAATTATAGGCCTGTTAGTTTAACGTCTGTTGTAGGTAAAATGTTAGAATCCGTCATCAAGGAGGAAATAGCGAGGCATCTTGAGGGGAACTGCTTGATAGAGCAGACGCAGCACGGTTTCGTTAAAGGGAAGTCGTGTCTGACAAATTTACTGGAGTTCTATGAGGATGTGTCTAGGGCGGTGGATAGAGGAGAGCCGGTGGATGTGGTCTTTCTTGATTTTCAGAAGGCGTTTGACAAGGTACCTCACAAGAGGTTATTGCAGAAGGTCAGGGGGCATGGAGTTGGGGGTAGGGTGTTAGCGTGGATAGAGGACTGGTTGTCAAATAGGAGGCAGAGAGTGGGGGTCAATGGGTGCTATCTGGATTGGCGGTTGGTGACTAGTGGAGTGCCCCAGGGGTCGGTGCTGGGGCCTCAGCTATTTACCATTTATATAGATGATCTGGAGGAGGGAACCGAGTGTAGGGTGTCGAAATTTGCTGATGACACCAAAATTGGTGGAAAGGCAAATTGTGCGGAGGGTGTGGAGAGTCTACAGAAGGATCTAAATAGGCTGGGCGAATGGGCCAGGAAATGACAAATGGAATTTAATGTTGGCAAGTGCGAGGTGGTCTACTTTGGTAGGAATAATGGTAGGAAGGATTATTACTTATGTGGAGAAAAACTGCAGCAGGCGACGGTGCAGAGGGACCTCGGGGTCCTTGTGCATGAGTCGCAAAAACCCAGCTTGCAGGTGCAGCAGGTGGTCAGGAAGGCGAATGGGATGCTGGCCTTCATCGCGAGGGGGATTGAATATAAAAGTAGGGAGGTCTTGCTGCGGCTGTTTAGGGCATTGGTGAGGCCGCAGCTGGAGTACTGTGTGCAGTTTTGGGCGCCGTACTTACGCAAGGATATTTTGGCCTTGGAGGGAGTGCAGAGGAGGTTTACTAGGCTGATGCCGGAGTTGAGGGGGTTGAGCTATGAGGAGAGGCTGAATAGATTAGGCTTGTACTCGTTAGAGTTTAGAAGAATGAGGGGAGATCTCATTGAGAAGTATAAGATGATGAATGGGATGGATAGGATAGAGGTGGAGAGACTCTTCCCGCTCAGAAAGGATAGCAGGACTAGGGGGCACAGCCTCAAGATAAAGGGGGGGCAGTTTAGAACGGAGTTGAGGAGGAACTTCTTCACTCAAAGGGTGGTGAATCTATGGAATTCTCTGCCCGTTGAAGTGGTGGAGGCTGCCTCGCTATATATTTTTAAGACGCGGGTTGATGGGTTTTTGATAAGCGAGGGGATTAAGGGTCATGGGGAGAGGGCGGGAATGTGGAACTGAGCCACATCAGATCAGTCATGATCTTATTGAATGGCAGGGCAGGCTCGAAGGGCTAGTTGGCCTACTCCTGTTCCTATTTCTTATGTTCTTATGTTCTTATATCTCCACAAGTTAAGCTCAACGTCAGGACTTGTTACTCAGGAAGGAGGGTTCATAACGTGGTTTAACAGGCTGATAATCAGCTCCAGAATCCATCCACCAATTCGTCACTATTCCCCAACAGGAAAAAAGTGTTTGTGTGAAAATATGCTTAAAGATAAATCTCCACAAGAACTGCAATAGCACAGGGAGAAAACCCAGCACTATTTTCTCAAGACAACTTGGAACATGGGAGTAAACCATTCAGTATCTCAAGGCTGTTCCACCCACCATTCATTGAAATCATGACTGATTTGTGCAACTGAACTCCGCAAAAATCTACCAATCTCAGTTTAAAATTTTACAATGTTAAATTTAGAACAGTGTTACAAATCTCTACCACTCCTTCCTTTAAAAAATTGTTCTGCAGTTTTACTTCTGAAAGGTATCACTCTAATTCTTTTTGTCCATTCCCCGTTTCCTAATTGGAAATAGTTTCTTTCAAACTACCCTTTCTGTTCCCCTTCATATGTTGAAGACATCAATCAAATCATTCCTTAAATGTCTAAATTCCAAGGAATACAGCCCTACTTTGTTTAATCTCTTCTTGCAGCTTTACCCGTGGAGTCTAGGTATCGTTTTATGAAATGCACACTGTATTCCTTCCAAGGCCAATATATCCTTCCAAAGTTATAGTGCCCAGAAATGTTCACAGCTGTGGTCTAGCCAGGGTTTTGTATAGCTAAAGCATGACTTCTAACAGGAAGGCATAGCTGCCAAATTGGACTTGAGGTAAATCCTGAGAGAACACACGTAAGTGGAAACAAAGACCTTGTTCTCACCAATCTGCCTGTTGCAGATGCATTGATCCATGAGAATATTTTGATATGTCTAATCCGTGTGGAGGTAAAGTCCCACAATCCATGTGGAGGCAAAGTCCCACTGTCACACTAAGAGCATGTCCATTGTGCTGTGTGACCCTATCACCAAACTGAAGGGGTAAGATTAAGGATAGATCTAGCAGCTCATTGGTCATTCATGGGCCAGCAGCAGCAGAATTGTCTACTGTTACAATTTGTAATCTTGTGGTTTGGCAAATCCTTCATTCTACTGCTGCCACCAAGCCTGGCATCTATACCTGGTTCAATGAGGAGTGTTTAAGTGCGTACAAAATGCAACAGCAGGCATACCTAAAAATACAAGCAGTGAAGTTACAACACAGGCTCCGTGAGCACCCTGTCTTAATGTGGTGGAATCCAAAACATAGGAACAAAAGTCAAGGCTGAAGCATTCACAACAGTGTTCAGCTAAGGTGCCAAGTATATGATGCATCTCAGCCGCCTCCTGAAGAGTGTCTCCACCACAGGTACTTTAGTCAAGCTGACTCACTCCAGATGCTATCTAGAAACAGCAGCAAAGGCTTTAGGCCCTGACAGCAGCTTGGCTAAAGACCTGTGCTCAAGAACTAAGCGCTCTCCTGCCCTAGCTGTTCTATTTCAATTAAAATCCTGTCAAAGTGGTTAATTGTCCAGGTATGTCCTGTACACACAAGTGGGTCAGTTATCACCCTATCAGTCTACTCTCAGTCACCAGCAAGGTGTTTTAGACAGTGCTATCGGCAGTAGAAATACACGAATAAACTGCTTACCAATGCTCAGTTTTGGTTTCACAAGGACCTTGATTTCATTACAGCCTTGGTCCAAACGTGGGCAAAATTGTTAAATTACAAACATGAGGCAAGAATGACCACCCTTGACAGCAAGGCTGTATTTGAGCAAATATAACACCAAAGTGCCCCAGTAAAAGTGGAGTCAATGGACATCAGGAAGGAAACGCTATAGTGATAGGAGTCATACCTGAAAATAAAGGAAAATGGCTGTGGTTATTGGAGGCCAGTTATCCCAGACCTGGAATATCGCTGCAGGACTTCCTCAGGGAGTGTCCTAGGCTCGACCATTTTCAGCTACTTCATCAATGAGCTTCCTCCCATCGTAAGATCAGAAGTGGTGATGTTCACAGTATTCAGTTTCATTCAGAACTTTTCAGATAATGAAAGAGTCTGTGGCCAGGTACAGTAAAACTGGGCCATGACTAGGTTTGGGAGATAAGTAATAAGATAAGATAAGGATGGCATGGTGGCACAACGGTTAGAACTACTGCCTGACAGCGCCAGGGACCTAGGTTTGGTTATCAACTTGGGTCACAGTCTGTGTGGAGTCTGCACATTCTCCCCATGTCTGCATGGGTCTTCTCTGGGTGCTCCAGTTTTCTCCCACAGTCTGAAAGATGTGTTGGTTAGGTGCATTGGCTATGCTAGATTATGCCTCAGTGTACCTGAACAGGCGTCTGACAATATAATCTCTAACAAGAGAGTCTAACCTCTCTTTTGACGTTCAATGATATTCACATTGTCAAATCCTTCATCATTAACATTTTAGCTTTTGCCATTAACCAGAGACTAAATGGGACCAGCTTTGTAAATACTGTAGTTACAATAGTACATCAGAGTCTGGGAATTCTGTAGCAAGTGACTCATTTCCTGACTCCCCAAAGCCTGACCATCATCCACACTGCACAAGTTAGGAGTGTGACAGAATACCCTCCAACTGTTTGGATGCAGTCCCCAAGTCAATCAAACATCTTGACGTCATCCAGAACAAAGCAGTCTACTTAATTGGCATCCCATCTGTCAATATATTGTGCCTGGAATGTGTACCATCTCCATGATGCATTGCAGCATCTCACCTAGCATCTATGGATCATCTTTTAAACCCATAATCCCTGGCAACTAGCAGAACAGGAACAGTGGGCACACGGGAACATCACAACCATCAAGTTCCACTACAAATCATCCTGACCTGCACATGTATTACCATTTCTTTGTAATCAATGGCTCAGAATCCTGCCACTCCCTATCTAACTGCAAGGTAAGAGTGCCTTCACCCCACATCTACAACAGCTCAAAATGACGGTCAACCACCACCTTCTTGTGGACATATCAGGATGGACAATAAAGGCTAGCCAGGCCAGTGATACCCTTACCCCGTGGATGAATAAATTATTTTTGAAAACTGAAACTTGGTAACTGAAAATAAATCCATCCTTGCTAATGTTACCCCGATCCAAATACAAATTTAATCTGGGAATGAAAAAATTCTGTATGTATCATTTCTGCTGAAAGAAAATGCATGTAATCTGAAGCTTGCACACATTTGAATTTGCTAAATCAAATGATAAGCTGAGGATGGCAAAGTAGCTTCTGGTCAGCAAACAGGAGGGACTTGCAGAGAGGAGTTAAATGCTATGGTTGTTAGGAGTGGCCACCCAGTGTGTGTGGAAGGAAATCTCAAACAGATAAATGAGTTGGAACTTGGCTTCATTGCCTGAATTTTCTAGAGTTCTCTGCAAAAAGCATTTTCAATGTTTGATACCTTACACAACAGACTGTCGATCAGCTTCGATTTAACTGAATAACAGAACGGGATAGAGGGGCTGAATGGCCTATTCTTGCTCCCAATGTTCCTTTTACTAATAACCAAAATAAGGGTTCAAACAAAATAAAATTTACAGCCTTCACAACAACATAGTTACATCTATCTATTGAGCTTTTATAGAGGGCCTGCAGGACTGAACATGTTGAGGAATCCGACACTAGATAGTACTGGTTTGCAGCATTCTCAGAGATCTGTGCAAGCAGAAAAGGTGATGTTGTCATTGATTCCTGAAGGTTATCTTTGTGAATATGCCTTCCCCTTCTCTGCCTCTGTCATAGAGTGAACAATTCAGTTGCCTCACCAAGAAACTGTGGCACTTAAATGTATATGGCTTCCCTTTACCCAATATTAGTTTTGGATATGGCTTCCCATTATAAATATGCATATTGGTTAATTTTAATTCTAAATGTTTTACACAAGCAGCATTTGTAGAAACAATGTGCATGCCATTCACAAAATCTTTAATATTAAACAAGTCAATCCCCCAGTATTGCAAACAGGTGTCAACTTTTGTCCAGTTAGCCTTCTGCCAAACCCTTTGTTAAATGCAAGTTATTGCTGTTGCATCAGGAGTACAATTCTGTTCCTATTATCAAGCTGGGTTAGAGGGTGGGGTATAATGGAGAAAGTGGGGGAAAAAAAAGAGAAAGGAGAAGGACACAAAGAAAGGAGAGAGGAAAGGGGGAAAGAAAGATGTGTGGAGACGGAAGAAGCTGAGAGAGATTGTTAGATAGGGCGATGTAAATAAATAAGAGTATGCAGATTACACATGGAAATACCATTCGGTGGGAGGGGAATGTTGCAGATAGGAATTGCAATTGGTGCTTACTATAAAAGGGGAAGTAACCAATGATTTGATTTGATTTATTATTGTCACATGTATTAGTATAAAGTATATATGAAAAGTATTGTTTCTTGCATTCTATACAGACAAAGTATACTGTACATAGAGAAGGAAGGAAAGAGTGCAGAATGTATTGTTACAGTCATCGCTAGGGTGTAGAGAAAGATCAACTTAATGCAAGGTAGGTCCATTCACAAGTCTAATGGCAGCAGGGAAGAAGCTGTTCATAAGTCAGTTGATACATGACCTCAGACTTTGTATCTTTTTCCCATTGGAAGAAGGTGGAAGAAAGAATGCCTGGGACGTGTGGGGTCCTTGATTATGCTGGCTGCTTTGCTGAGGCAGCAGGAAGTGTAGACATAATCAATGGATGGAAAGCTGGTTTGCATGATGGACTGGGCTTCGTTTACAACACTTTGTTGTTTTTTGCAGTCTTGGACAGAGCAGGAGCCATACCAAGCTGTGATACAATCAGAAAGAATGCATTCTATGGTGCATCTGTAAAAGTTGATGAGAGTTGTAGAGGACATGCCAAATTTCCTTAGCCTCCTAAGAAAGCAGAGGCATTGGTGGATTTTCTTCACTATAGCGTTGGTATAGATGGACCAGGACAGGTTGTTGGTGATCTGGACACCTAGAAACTTGAAGTTCTCTACCTTTTTCATTTTGTTCTTGTGGATTTAGACAGGGGTATGTCTTCCACTCTGTTTCCTGAAGTCAATGACTATCTCCTTCGTTTTATTGACATTGAGGGAGAGATTATTGTTGTCGCACCAGTTTACCAGATTCTCTATTTTTTTCCTGTATGCCATCTCATCATTGTTTGAGATCCAACCCACCATGGTGGTGTCTTTTGAAAATAGGGCTGGAGGGGAATTTAGTCACACAGTCATAGATGAATAAGAGTATAGTAGGGGGCTGAGAACACAGCCTTGTGGGGCACCGGTCTTCTCCAGTTCATTTCTCCAATCATGTGTTGAACTGGTCAGTCTTCCTATTCTTATAGAGGGAGGAGCCAAGGCACAGGCCATGGAGTTTGGAGGTGAGTTTCATGGGAATATGGTGTTGAAGGCTGACCTATAATCAATAAATAGGAGAGTGACATAGGTGTCCTTGTTATCTAGGAGTTCCAGTATTGAGTGCATGGCCAGGGACATGGTATCTGCTGTGGACCTGTTGCGGCGGTAGGCAAACTGTAGTGGATCCAGGCAGGCTGGGAGGCTGGAATTGATTTGTGCCATAGCTAATCTTTCGAAGCACTTCAGAACGATGGATGTCAGAACCACCGGCCAATAATCATTAAGGCATGCTGCTTGGCTTTTCTTAGGTACTGGGATGAAGCAGATCAGGACCTCAGATTGGTGGAAAGAGAGGCTGAACATTTCTGTTAATAACCCCGTCAGCTGCTCCATGTAGGATCTAAGTGCTTGTCTGGGTACCCCACCTGGGCCAGTCACTTTCTGTGAGTTGATCTTTGAGAAAGCTGCTCTGACATCTGTGATGGTGACCTCGGATATGGGATCGTCAGAGGCTTCCAGGCTGTAAGGTATGGTCTTGCTGATCTCTTCCTCAAAACAGGCATAGAGTGAGTTGAACTCATCAGGGAGGGATTCACTGGAGCTGGAAATTTTAAATGCCTTCATCTTGTAGCCTGTTATGTCTTACAGACCTTGCCATAGTCGGCAGAGGTCGGTATGGCTAGCCTGGGACTCTAGCTTGATCCAATACTTTCTTTTGCCATCTCCAGTGGATCTCCTTGGATTGTATTTGGATTTCCTGTATAGGTCAACATCACCTGACTTCAACATCTCAGACCAGGACTTCAGCAAGCAGTGGATATCCCTGTTCATCTATGGTTTCCGGTTGGGAAACATGTGGATTTGCTTCTTTGGCACACATTCTCCTACACACTAATAAGTCAGTTACTGTAGTGACGTACCCATTCAGGCTGAGCACAGAGTTTTTAAATACTGACTAGTCCACTGACTCTAAGCAGTCCTGTAGGAGATCATCTGATTCCTCAGACTGACATTGCATGACTTTCTTTGATGTATTGTCCCGTTTCAGTTTTTGCTTGTAAGCCGGAAGCAGGAGCACAGCCTTGTGGTCTGATTTGCCAAAGTGTGGGCGAGCGATAGAACGTTAGGCATGCTTGATATTTGGGTAGCAATTGTCTAGGGTATTTGAGCTTCTGGTGGAACAGGAGATATGTTGGTGGTACCTTGGTCGGATATTTGGCCTGACTTTAGTCCCCGGCCATGATGAACAAGGCCTCAGGATGGTTCATCTCATGGCTATTTGTAATGGTGTATAGTTTGTCCAGCAGATCTTTATGTCTGCATGGTGTGTGATGTAAACTGCTATCAGGATAATGGAAGTGAACTCTTACAGATGGTAGTAGGGGCGGCATTTTACGTCAGGTATTCTAGGTCCGGGCTGCAGGAACTCACCAGTATTGCTACATCTAGGCACCTAGAGGTGCTGAATAAAAGGCAGACCCCCATCTCCCCGAGCCTTGCCTGAGGCTGCTGTATGGTCCATTTGGTGGATTGAGAAGGCCTTTGGTTATAGGGCACAGTCTGGTGAAGCAGGAGTGAGCCATGCCTCCATGACATAGAGTACGCAGCAGTCTCTCAGTTCTCTTCAAAAAGTGAGTCTGGCTTTAAGTTCCTGTTACTTGTTTGCTAGAGATTAGATATTTGCAAGAAGCTGGGGAGGGGTCCTGGAGTAACTGCTTCTTTGCCTGCCTGGAAGACGGTGAGAGCAGTATGCGGTGTTAAGAGTACGGTATTAATGGGGAGAAGTTACAGTGAGTGATGGGTTGAGGGAGAAAGGGACTGGCAGTCACTGGAATGGGAACACTTACACTGGGGGAAGGTGTTGAAATCTTTGTCGAGGCTGAATTAGTGATATTAGAAAAAGATCATCATGCTGACTAATATTAAACATTGACTTTTGGCAGAGATTGGGTGTGACTGCAACTTGTTTGAGTTTAGAGAGTGATTTAATTCCTGATCTTCACATTTCATTTACATAGATAGGAAGGTTTATCATTCTCAAACTATTCAGATTGTTTAGTTGGAGATAGAACTGCTCGGTTCTCTGATGTGCAAACATGTTGACTAATATTCTCAAGAAGTATTTGTATGTTTATTTAAATAAATAAATGCAAATAGACATTAATATTTTAATTGGCCTCTGTGCATATGAATGTATCTCCAAATTATTTAAGATACTTCAAAGTGAGAGAATATTTCTTCATTTATAATTTTTTTTTAGATACATCACCTCAGGTAGAGGCTCTTTGACTCTAAGTCACCAACACAAAAGCTTAAATTTAATCCCAAGAACATATAAACTCCCAGCTCTCTGGTGGTCCTAGATATTTCAACTGAATGAAGCAAGTTAAACTGGTAAACATCTAGGCTACAACATTAGGGGGTGGCCTAGTGATATTATTGCTGGACTATTAATCCAGAAATCAGCTAATGTTCTGGGGACCTGCATTCAAATCCCATCATGGCAGATGTTGGAATTTGAATTTAATTAAAACTAACTGGAATTAAGAATCTACTGATGACCATGAAATCTTGTCGATTGTTGGAAAAACCCACCTGGTTCACTAATGTCCTTTAGGGAAGGAAATCTGCCATCCTTACCTGGTCTGGCCAAAATGTGGCTCCAGAGCCACAACAACATCGTTAGCTTGCAAATGCCCTCGGGCAAATAGCGATGGACAATAAATGCTAGCCAACCAGCAATGCCCGAGTCCCATAAATGAATTTTTTTTTAAATTATTATCTATATAATAATTTGATGGCCGTCTGGTTGTCAAAAAGATGCCCCTTAACTATAGACATGTTCCACTTTTCGAGATACTGCAACACTTCTTTGCCTGAAGAATGAATTTAAACACAGTCAGAAACACTTTTAAGTATGTGTCCGGTTTGCCTGAGTGAAACTTGAACTGAGAGCCACATGATGGCAGCACAAGGCACCAAACTGCAAATACTGGAGGTAAAAGCAAACTCCTTTAGCAAACCAAGCAAATTAATGTGGAACGGCTTCATTCTGTGCTATTTGAATTGTATGTGAGCTGATTGGAACTTTCAGTTTTGTACATATATGAATGCTCCATTTTACTGATCATAAAACTGAAACTGGAACAAGATCTGTGTATACTAACTGTAAATAACAATTGCTTTCAAAAGTAAACACGGAAAATGCTGGAAATGTACTCTGGCAGCAACTGTGGAGAGAGAAATAGAATTACCGACTTAGGGAAAGGATTTTATTTCAACATTGAGAAAAATAGAAATATAACATGTTTCCATTAAGTGCAGAGAAAGGGAGGAGGGAAAGAACAAAGGGAGAGCCCTGTGAGAGGAGAGATTAAATGACAAAAGGAATCTTGCAAAAGTAAAGAAACATTTTTTTAAGTTTATTTGTTAGTATAACATTAACACTGCAGTGAAGTTACTACAAAAATCACATAGTTGCCACACTCCAGTGCCTGTTCAGATACACTGCGGGACAATTTAGCATGGCCAACGCACCTAACCAGCTTGTCTCTGGACTGTGAGAGGAAACCCAAGCACTCAGAAGAAACTCATGCAGACATGGGGAGAACATGCAAACTCCACACAAACAGTGACCCAAGCCGGGAATCAAACCAGTGTCCGTGGCACAGTGGGGCAGCAGTGTAACCACTGTGCCACCATGCCACCCATCTATGAAGTTAACAAAGGGTTAAATGGGAATAATAGTACAAAGTCTGCCAAAATAGGCAAGGGGTTTTGATATCAAACAATTGAATTCAAATGTGTCGAATCAAAAAAGAGACCCAGGCACACATTAATGTTCAGCGGAACAGTGTGGAAGACCAAGTTCAGGGAGGTCAGCAAGAGCTTTAAAATGACAGGAGACCAGAAACTCAGGGCTGGTCACACTTACAGACTGGACAAGTGGTCACCCAATCTGCGTATGATCTCCTCAATGTAGGGAAGGCTGCATTGTGAGTAACAAATCAAAAAGCTTCAGAACGTAGCTAGAAGGAGTGTTTGGAGGACTGGATGATGTGAAGGGAGGAGGTAAAAGGCCAGGTTTAAATTTCCTGATATTGCATGGAGAGATGCCACGGGCTGGAGACAGAGTGTTGAGGGTGATTAAGGAGTGAACCAGCGTCACAGAGGGAATGATCCCTTTGGAATGTGGAAAGGGGAAGGGGAGGTATGTTTGGCGGTGGCAGCATTCTGGAAATGGCTGAAATCCGTGGAGACTGGTGGGTGGAAAGTGAAGATAGGGGAACACTATCTTGCTTCTGGGAGGGAGGGGAAGGGGTAAGTGCCAAAGTGCAGCAAATGGAACTGACACAGATAAGGCCCTGCCACCCATAGTAGAGGAGAACCTTGCTTAAGGAAAGGAAGATAGAAGGGAGCACAGTTATGGGAGGTTGCATCAACAGCACAGAGCAATGCAGATTGAGAAACTAGGGAATGGAGGAGAGTCCTTAAAGTAAAAGGAGTGGGAGAAAGCACTGGTCAAGGCAACTGTGGGAGTCAGTGGGTTTCGTAAGGACCTTGGCCTGTCCACAGATACAGTGCCAGATTACTGGAGAAAGGAGTTTGAGATGAACCAAGTGAAGACAAGGGAAGTCTGGGAATTGAAAGAATGGGAAATGGGATTGATCCAGTTATCAGTGAAAAGAGGTAAAAGAGCTGATCTGATTGGGATTGGAGAGAAAACCTGATCCACACATCCCAATTATTTATTTACATAAAGAATGTCCCATGGCATCTTCCAATGCACCTGCAGAAATGCAAAATTTACCTGTTCCATTGAAACCATCCGGCTTCCCTTCCAGTGGAAACTGCAACTTATTTGTATCTTGTGCAAGTTACTCTACCACACTCACTGCTCACAATGCAATCTCCTCAACAATGAGGAGAAGAGGAACACATTGGTGGCTGCTTTGTAAAACACCTCCATTCAGTCTGCACATCCCCAAGCTTCTAGTTGGTGGCCATTTAAATCCTCCCCCCAAGTCCCACTCTGACCTCTGTCCCAATCCCACTCTGACCTCTGTCCCAATCCCACTCTGACCTCTGTCCCAATCCCACTCTGACCTCTGTCCCAATCCCACTCTGACCTCTGTTCCAATCCCACTCTGACCTCTGTCCCAATCCCACTCTGACCTCTGTCCCAGTCCCACTCGGACCTCTGTCCCAATCCCACTCTGACCTCTGTCCCAATCCCACTCTGATCTCCGTTCCTGTTCCACTCTGACCTCTGTCCCAGTCCCACTCTGACCTCTGTCCCAATCCCACTCTGACCTCTGTCCCAATCCCACTCTGACCTCTGTCCCAATCCCACTCTGACCTCTGTCCCAGTCCCACTCTGACCTCTGTCCCAATCCCACTCTGACCTCTGTCCCAGTCCCACTCTGACCTCTGTCCCAATCCCACTCTGATCTCCGTTCCTGTTCCACTCTGACCTCTGTCCCAGTCCCACTCTGACCTCTGTCCCAATCCCACTCTGACCTCTGTCCCAATCCCACTCTGACCTCTGTCGCAATCCCACTCTGACCTCTGTCCCAGTCCCACTCTGACCTCTGTCCCAATCCCACTCTGATCTCCGTTCCTGTTCCACTCTGACCTCTGTCCCAGTCCCACTCTGACCTCTGTCCCAATCCCACTCTGACCTCTGTCCCAATCCCACTCTGACCTCTGTTCCAATCCCACTCTGACCTCTGTCCCAATCCTACTCTGACCTCTGTCCCAGACCCACTCTGACCTCTGTCCCAATCCCACTCCGACCTCTGTCCCAATCCCACTCTGACCTCTGTCCCAGTCCCACTCGGACCTCTGTCCCAATCCCACTCTGACCTCTGTCCAAGTCCCACTCTGACCTCTGTCCCAATCCCACTCTGATCTCCGTTCCTGTTCCACTCTGACCTCTGTCCCAGTCCCACTCTGACCTCTGTCCCAATCCCACTCTGACCTCTGTCCCAATCCCACTCTGACCTCTGTCCCAGACCCACTCTGACCTCTGTCCCAATCCCACTCCGACCTCTGTCCCAATCCCACTCTGACCTCTGTCCCAGTCCCACTCGGACCTCTGTCCCAATCCCACTCTGACCTCTGTCCAAGTCCCACTCTGACCTCTGTCCCAATCCCACTCTGATCTCCGTTCCTGTTCCACTCTGACCTCTGTCCCAGTCCCACTCTGACCTCTGTCCCAATCCCACTCTGACCTCTGTCCCAGTCCCACTCTGACCTCTGTCCCAATCCCACTCTGATCTCCGTTCCTGTTCCACTCTGACCTCTGTCCCAGTCCCACTCTGACCTCTGTCCCAATCCCACTCTGACCTCTGTCCCAATCCCACTCTGACCTCTGTCCCAATCCCACTCTGACCTCTGTCCCAGTCCCACGCTGACTTCTGTCCCAATCCCACTCTGATCTCCGTTCCTGTTCCACTCTGACCTCTGTCCCAGTCCCACTCTGACCTCTGTCCCAATCCCACTCTGACCTCTGTCCCAATCCCACTCTGACCTCTGTCCCAATCCCACTCTGACCTCTGTCCCAATCCCACTCTGACCTCTGTTCCTGTTCCACTCTGACCTCTGTCCCAGTCCCACTCTGACCTCTGTCCCAATCCCACTCTGACCTCTGTCCCAGATCCACTCTGACCTCTGTTCCTGTTCCACTCTGACCTCTGTCTCAGTTCCACTCTGACCTCTGTTCCAATCCCACTCTGACCACTGTCCCAATCCCACTCTGACCTCTGTCCCAATCCCACTCTGACCTCTGTCCCAATCCCACTCTGACCTCTGTCCCAGATCCACTCTGACCTCTGTTCCTGTTCCACTCTGACCTCTGTCTCAGTTCCACTCTGACCTCTGTCCCAGTCCCACTCTGACCTCTGTCCCAATCCCACTCTGACCTCTGTCCCAGATCCACTCTGACCTCTGTTCCTGTTCCACTCTGACCTCTGTCTCAGTTCCACTCTGACCTCTGTCCCAATCCCACTCTGACCTCTGTCCCAATTCCACTCTGACCTCTGTCTCAGTTCCAATCTGACCTCTGTCCCAATTCCACTCTGACCCCTGTCTCAGTTCCACTCTGACCTCTGTCCCAATCCCACTCTGACCCCTGTCTCAGTTCCACTCTGACCTCTGTCCCAATCCCACTCTGACCTCTCTCCCAATCCCACTCTGACCTCTGTCCCAATCCCACTCTGACCTCTGTCCCAGTCCCACTCTGACCTCTGTCCCAATCCCACTCTGACCTCTGTCCCAATCCCACTCTGACCTCTGTCCCAATCCCACTCTGACCTCTCTCCCAATCCCACTCTGACTTCTGTCCCAATCCCACTCTGACCTCTGTCCCAATCCCACTCTGACCTCTGTCCCAGATCCACTCTGACCTCTGTCTCAGTTCCACTCTGACCTCTGTTCCAATCCCACTCTGACCTCTGTCCCAATCCCACTCTGACCTCTGTCCCAATCCCACTCTGACCTCTGTCCCAGTCCCACTCTGACCTCTGTCCCAATCCCACTCTGACCTCTGTCCCAATCCCACTCTGACCTCTGTCCCAATCCCACTCTGACCTCTGTCCCAATCCCACTCTGACCTCTGTCCAAGTCCCACTCTGACCTCTGTCTCAGTCCCACTCTGACCTCTGTCCCAATAACACTGTGACCTCTGTCCCAATCCCACTCTGACCTCTGTCCCAATCCCACTCTGACCTCAGTCCCAATCCCACTCTGACCTCTTTCCTGTTCCACTCTGACCTCTGTCCCAATCCCACTCTGACCTCTGTCCCAATCCCACTCTGACCTCTGTCCCAATCCCACTCTGACTTCTGTCCCAATCCCACTCTGACCTCTGTTCCTGTTCCACTCTGACCTCTGTCCCAATCCCACTCTGACCTCTGTCCCAATCCCACTCTGACCTCTGTCCCAATCCCACTCTGACCTCTGTCCCAATCCCACTCTGACCTCTGTCCCAGTCCCACTCTGACCTCTGTCCCAATCCCACTCTGATCTCCGTTCCTGTTCCACTCTGACCTCTGTCCCAGTCCCACTCTGACCTCTGTCCCAATCCCACTCTGACCTCTGTCCCAATCCCACTCTGACCTCTGTCCCAATTCCACTCTGATCTCCGTTCCTGTTCCACTCTGACCTATGTCCCAATCCCACTCTGACCTCTCTCCCAGTCCCACTCTGACCTCTGTCCCAATCCCACTCTGACCTCTGTCCCAATCCCACTCTGACCTCTGTCCCAATCCCACTCTGACCTCTCTCCCAATCCCACTCTGACCTCTGTCCCAATCCCACTCTGACCTCTGTCCCAATCCCACTCTGACCTCTGTCCCAATCCCACTCTGACCTCTGTCCCAATCCCACTCTGACCTCTGTCCCAGATCCACTCTGACCTCTGTCTCAGTTCCACTCTGACCTCTGTTCCAATCCCACTCTGACCTCTGTCCCAATCCCACTCTGACCTCTGTCCCAATCCCACTCTGACCTCTGTCCCAGTCCCACTCTGACCTCTGTCCCAATCCCACTCTGACCTCTGTCCCAATCCCACTCTGACCTCTGTCCCAATCCCACTCTGACCTCTGTCCCAATCCCACTCTGACCTCTGTCCAAGTCCCACTCTGACCTCTGTCTCAGTCCCACTCTGACCTCTGTCCCAATAACACTGTGACCTCTGTCCCAATCCCACTCTGACCCTTGTCCCAATCCCACTCTGACCTCTGTCCCAATCCCACTCTGACCTCTGTTCCTGTTCCACTCTGACCTCTGTCCCAATCCCACTCTGACCTCTGTCCCAATCCCACTCTGACCTCTGTCCCAATCCCACTCTGACCTCTGTTCCTGTTCCACTCTGACCTCTGTCCCAATCCCACTCTGACCTCTGTCCCAATCCCACTCTGACCTCTGTCCCAATCCCACTCTGACCTCTGTCCCAGTCCCACTCTGACCTCTGTCCCAATCCCACTCTGATCTCCGTTCCTGTTCCACTCTGACCTCTGTCCCAGTCCCACTCTGACCTCTGTCCCAATCCCACTCTGACCTCTGTCCCAATCCCACTCTGACCTCTGTCCCAATTCCACTCTGATCTCCGTTCCTGTTCCACTCTGACCTATGTCCCAATCCCACTCTGACCTCTGTCCCAATCCCACTCTGACCTCTGTCCCAATCCCACTCTGACCTCTGTCCCAGTCCCACTCTGACCTCTGTCCCAATCCCACTCTGATCTCCGTTCCTGTTCCACTCTGACCTCTGTCCCAATCCCACTCTGACATCTGTCCCAATCCCACTCTGACCTCTGTCCCAGTCCCACTCTGACCTGTGTTCCCGTTCCACTCTGACCTCTGTCCCAATCCCACTCTGACCTCTGTCCAAGTCCCACTCTGACCTCTGTCCCAATCCCACTCTGACCTCTGTCCCAGTCCCACTCTGACCTCTGTCCCAATCCCACTCTGACCTCTGTCCCAATCCCACTCTGACCTCTGTCTCAGTTCCACTCTGACCTCTGTCCCAATCCCACTCTGACCTCTGTCCCAATCCCACTCTGACCTCTGTCCCAGTCCCACTCTGACCTCTGTCCCAATCCCACTCTGACCTATGTCCCAATCCCACTCTGACCTCTGTCCCAATCCCACTCTGACCTCTGTCCCAGTCCCACTCTGACCTCTATCCCAATCCCACTCTGACCTCTGTCCCAATCCCACTCTGACCTCTGTCCCAATCCCACTCTGACCTCTGTCCCAATCCCACTCTGACCTCTGTCTCAGTTCCACTCTGACCTATGTCCCAATCCCACTCTGACCTCTGTCCCAATCCCACTCTGACCTCTGTCCCAATCCCACTCTGACCTCTGTCCCAATCCCACTCTGACCTCCGTTCCTGTTCCACTCTGACCTCTGTCCCAGTCCCACTCTGACCTCTGTCCCAGTCCCACTCTGACCTCTGTCCCAATCCCACTCTGACCTCTGTCCCAGTCCCACTCTGACCTCTGTCCCAATCCCACTCTGACCTCCGTTCCTGTTCCACTCTGACCTCTGTCCCAGTCCCACTCTGACCTCTGTCCCAATCCCACTCTGACCTCTGTCCCAATCCCACTCTGACCTCTGTCCCAATCCCACTCTGACCTCTGTCCCAATCCCACTCTGACCTCTGTCCCAATCCCACTCTGACCTCCATTCCTGTTCCACTCTGACCTCTGTCCCAATCCCACTCTGACCTCTGTCCCAATCCCACTCTGACCTCTGTCCCAATCCCACTCTGACATCTGTCCCAATCCCACTCTGACCTCTGTCCCAATCCCACTCTGACCTCTGTCCCAATCCCACTCTGACCTCTGTCTCAATCCCACTCTGACCTCTGTCCCAATCCCACTCTGACCTCTCTCCCAATCCCACTCTGACCTCTGTCCCAATCCCACTCTGACCTCTGTCCCAATCCCACTCTGACCTCTGTCCCAATCCCACTCTGTCCTCTGTCCCAGTCCCACTCTGACCTCTGTCCCAATCCCACTCTGACCTCTGTTCCTGTTCCACTCTGACCTCTGTCCCAATCCCACTCTGACCTTTGTCCCAATCCCACTCTGACCTCTGTCCCAATCCCACTCTGACCTTTGTCCCGGTCCCACTCTTAACTCTGAAAAAGTTCACAGCACCAGGAACCTGGGTTCCATTCCTGCCTCGGGTGATTGCCTGTGTGGAGTTCGCACATTCTCCCAGTGCCTTCCACAGTCTAAAAGATGTACTGGGTAGGTGGATTGGCCATGCTAAATTGCCCTTAGTGTCCCAAGCTGTGTAGGTTAGGAGGATTAGCGGGGTAAATGTGTGGGATTAGGGGATAGGATAAGGGGTAAGCCTGGGTAAGATGCTCTGTCAGAGATTCAGAGCAGAGTCTGTGGGCTGAATGGCCTTCTTCAGAATTGTAGGGATTCTATGATTCTGTCCCACTCTGACCACTCTGTCACAGCCTCCGATGCTTTCCGATGAAGCTCAATATAAGCTGGGGGAACAACATTTAATCCGTTGATACATTGATATAACACTTTACAGCCTTCACCTCTGCAGCAAGTCCAATGTTTCAGATCATAACCTTTTCCCCAATTACTGCGGACAGAAATTGTTGGTAATTATTCCATATTTTCATTTGCCCCTCCTCTACATCCTATCTTTTGTTTCTTGTTCCATTGACATCTCCTGTTACCTTGCATATTATTACATTTGTTGTTAAGTGTTTTCGCCTTTCACCTTATCAGAGGCCTATTGATTTGACTTGATTTGATTTATTATTGTCACATGTATTGGGATACAGTGAAAAGTATTGTTCCTTGCACAGACAAAGCATACTGTTCATAGAAAAGGAAAGGAGAGAGTGCAGAATGTATTGTTACAATTATAGCTAAGATGTAGCAAAAGATCAACTTAATGCAAAGTAGGTCCATTCAAAAATCTGATGGCAGCAGAGTAGAAGCTGTTCTTGAATCAGTTGGTACATGACCTCAGACTTTTATATCTTTTCCTAATGGAAGAAGGTGGAAAAGAGAATGCCCAAGATGTGTGGGGTCCTTGATTATGCTGGCTGCTTTGCCGAGGCGGTGGGAAGCAGATAAAAGGCTGGTTTGCGTGATGGATTGGGCTACATTCACAACCCTTTGTAGCTTCTTGCGGTCTCGGACAGAGCAGGACCCATACCAAGCTTTCTACGGTGCATCTGTAAAGACTGGCGACAGTCATTGAGGGCATATCAAATTTCCTTAGTCTTCTGAGAAAGTAGAAGCATTGGTGGGCATTTTTAACTATAGTGTTGGCATGGGGGTCCAGGACAGGTTGTTGGTGATCTGTTCACCTAAAAACATGAAGTACTTGACCATTTCCATTGATGTAGACAGGGTCATGTCCTCCACAATGCTTCCTGAAGTTGGTGACTATCGCCTTCATTTTGTTGACATTGAGGGAGAGATTATTGTTATTGCAGCAGTTCATCAGATTCTCTATCTCTTTCCAATATTCTGTCTTGTCATTGTTTGAGATCCGATCCACTACAGTGGTGCTGTCAGCAAACTTGAAAATCTAGTTGAAGGGGAATTTTCCTACACATCATAGGTATATTAGGAATATAGTAGGGGACTGAGAACATAGCCTTGTGGGGCAGCAGTGTTGAGGATGATCGTGGAGGATTTGCTGTTGCCTATCCTTACTGATTGGGGTCAATGCAGAGCTGGGCCGAGAGGTGGCGGATGGAGTTTAATGTGGAAAAGTGTGAGGTAGTTCACTTTGGCAGGAATAACAGATGTGTAGAGTATAGGGCTAACAGTAGGACTCTGAATAGTGTGGATGAACAGAGGGATCTAGGTGTATGTGTACATAGATCCCTGAAAGCTGGGAATCAAGTAGATAGGGTTGTTAGGAAGGCATACGGTGTCTTGGCGTTTACTGGTAGGGGGATTGAATTTAGGAGCCGCTGTGTCATGTTGCAACTGTACAAGACTCTGGTGTGGCCGCACTTGGAGTATTGTGTGCAGTTCTGGTCCCCACATTATAGGAAGGATGTGGAGGCTTTGGAGAGGGTGCAGAGGAGGTTTACCAGGATGTTGCCTGGTATGGAGGGGAGGTCCTCTGAGGAGACACTAAGGGATTTAAGGTTGTTTTCGTTAAAAAGAAGGCGGCTAAGAGGGGACCTTATTGAAACATATAAGATGATTAGAGGTTTAGATAGGGTGGACAGTGATAGCCTTTTTCCTCGGATGGAGAAAGCTAGCACGAGGGGGCATAGCTTTAAATTAAGGGGTGGTAGTTGTAGGATGGATGTCAGGGGTAGGTTCTTTACCCAGAGGGTGGTGGGGGAATGGAATGCCCTGCCTGCTGCAGTTGTAAATGCGCCTAGTTTGGGGGCGTTTAAGAGATCCGTGGATAGGTTTATGGATGGAAAGGGATTGGTTTAGGTTAGAGGGTCATTGCTTTTTAACTGGTCGGCGCAACATCGTGGGCCGAAGGGCCTGTTCTGCGCTGTAATGTTCTATGATCTATGTTCTAATGGATTAGGAAGTTCAGGATCCAGTTACACAAGGAGGAGCCAAGCCCCAGGCCACAGAATTTGGAGATGAATTTTGTAGAAATAATGGTATTGAAGGCTGAGCTGTAGTCGATAAATAGGAGTCTGACATAGATGTCCTTGATATCTGAGTGTAGAGCCAGGGAGATGGTGTCTGCTGTGGAGCTGTTGCAGCGGTACATGAACTCTAGTGAATCCAGGCAATCTGGGAGGCCAGAATTGATTTGTGCCCATGACTAACCTTTGGACCACTTCAAAATGATGGATGTCAGAGATACCAGATGAAAATGATTAAGGCACGCTGTTTGACTTTTCTTTGGCACTGGGATGATGGTCATCTTCTTGAAGTAGGTAAGGACCTCAGATTGGTGTAAGGAGAGGTTAAAGATGTCTGTGATTACCCCCGCTAGTTGGTCCATGCAGGATCTGAGTACTCATCCAGATATCCCATCCGGGCCTGTCACTTTCCATGGAGTGATCTTCGATAAGACCTTCCCTTTATCTATCTTTCCTTCCCAGCCCTCCCTCCCTCTTTCCCCTCCCTCACCTGCCTCAGTTTTTGCTTAAAAGCTGTTGCATCTCAGTCAGAGATGACCTCTGACTGAAGGTCATCGAGCTGAAATGTGAATTTATCCACAGCTCCTGTTTGACTTGCAGAATGTTCCTGACGTGTTCTGTTTTTTATTATTTCAGATTTCCAGCCTCAGCAGTATTTAGTTTTTGTAATTGATTTCAAATCTATATGTTTCTAAACTTTCACGTAGACCAAATGTGTAACAGAATTAGGTGGAAAGAAAGGAGAGAGGGAGAGATCAAATAATTACAGAGCAGTCAGCCTAATCTCGATAGTGGGGAAAAATTCAGAAAGGTTCTGATGAACAGTCGAAATTATCATTTGGAAAGGCAGAGATTAATCAAGGACAGGCAGTGTAGATTTGTTAAGGGGAGGTCGTGTTTGATTAACTTGATTGGATTTTTTGAGGATGTGACAAGGAGAGTGAATGAGGGTGGCCTATCTCATGTTATCTTCACGCATTTTAGCCAAGCATTTGAAAGCATCCCACACGGTGGTAAACTCTTTATTATTCAAGCATGTTCAAGCTGTTGGTGACTTTGACATGGTCAAAATAGTAAAAATCCATGAGATTTTAAATCTCATGGAAATTAGCAAGTCGAATCCAAAATTGGTTCAGTGACTGGAGCAAAGGGTAAAGGTCAGGAGGTACATTTGTGATCAGAAATGTTTCCAGTGGGGTTCCACAGAGCTCACAGTTCCATGTTTGCGTATATATCAATGATTTTGATTTAAATACAGGGATGTGAATTCAAAGTTTGCAGATGAAATGCACAATGTCCAAGTTGTTGACATTGAGGAGGAATGATGTGGACAGCAAGTAGTTATGGATTGACTGGTCAGGTGGGTAGGAAAGAGGCAAATGGAAACCAGCGTAGAGAAATGTGAGGTGGGGAAGGGGGAGGTGGTGCAATGGGGGCAGGGGTTCCAGATAGATGGGAAAATACAGAGGAACGGAGGGACCTTGGAGTGTAGGTCTTTAGATCGATGAATGTAGCAGGGGAAGTTAATAAAGTCTACAGGATACTTTCCTTAATTAGCCCTGGGATAGAATCTAAGAACAGGGAGGTAGGTCATGCTAGAATTCTGCTTGTTCTGCCACAGCTAGAATATTGCACAGAGTTCTAGTTAACCCTTTACAAATGTGATGTTTTGGCAGCAGACTAAATACAAAATAGATTCATGAGGATGTTGTCAGCCCACCCTCAACCACAATGCCACCATGCCACCCTCACCATGAAGGTGAGGAGGGTGTGAGGAAGGTGAGGAGGATAAGAATGAGGAGAGCAAGGGAGTGAATGAGGGTGGTGAAGGAATTAAAGTGGATGAGAAGGGTGAGGAGGAGGAGGAGGATAAGTGAGGTGAGGAGTGTGAAGGTGAGGAGGATGAAAGTGAGGAGGATGAAGAGAGGAGTGAGAGTGAGAATGGTGGGGGACTAGGGTCTGGGTGAGCTGGGTGAAGAGCATGAAGAGGGTGAGGAGGGTAAGTGTGAGGAGAGTTGAGGAGGGTGAGGGTGCTGAGGGTAAGGGTGTGTGTGAGAGAGGTTGACAGCGAGGGTGAGAAGGTGAGGATGGAGAGGGAGAGGGTGAGGTGGTGGTGGGTGGTGAGGGTGAGGAGGGTGAGAGTGTGCAGGAAGAGGATGGTGAGGTAAGGAAGGTGAGGAGGCTAAGGAAGGGGAGGGTGAAGGTGAGGAACGTCAGCATGTGGATGGTGAGGGTGCAGAGGTTGAAGGTGAGGGTGTGGCAGGTGAGGAGGGTGAGGGTGAGGAGGGTGAGTGTATGGGTGAGTGTGAGGGTGAAGAGAGTGATGGTGAGGAGGGAGAAGATGAGGAGTGTGAGGGCAAGATGAGTATGTGAGAGTGAAGAGGGTGAGAGTGAAAAGGTGACAGTGTGGTGGATGAGGGGATAAAGATGAGGATAATGTGGGGGAGGATGGCTAAGGTGAAAAGGATGAATGTGAGGGTAAGGATTAGGAGGGTGAGAGTGAGGACCGTAAGGGTGAGGAGGGTGAGTGATCCTCAGCCCCCTATTATACTCCTTATACACATATGACTGTGTGGTCAAATTCCCCACCAACTCGATTTTCAAGTTAGCTGATGACACCACCGTAGTGAGTCGGATCTCAAACAATGATGAGACGGAGTACAGAAATGAGATAGAGAATCTGGTGAACTGGTGCGGCAACAATCATCTCTCTCTCAATGTCAGCAAAATGAAGGAGATTGTCATTGACTTCAGGAAGTGTAGTGAAGGACACATCCCTGTCTACATCAACAGGGACAAAGTGGAAAGAGTCAAGAGCTTTAAGTTTCTAGGTGTCCAGATCACCAACAACCTGTCCTGGTCCCCCAATGCCAACACTATAGTTAAGAAAGCCCACCAACACCTCTATTTTCTCAGAAGACTAAGGAAATTTGGCATGTCCACTACGACTCTCACCAACTTTTATAGATGCATGATAGGAAGCATTCTTTCTGGTTGTACCACAGCTTGGTATGGTTCCTGCTTTGCCCATGACTGCAAGAAATTGGAAAGGTTTGTGAATGAAGCCCAGTCCATCACGCAAACTGACCTCCCACCCATTGACTCAGTCTACACTTCCCACTGCCTTGGAAAAGCAGCCAGCATAATTAAGGACCCCATGCACCCCAGACATTCTCTCTTCCACCTTCTTTTGTCCAGAAAAAAATATAAAAGTTTGAAGACAAGTACCAAGAACAGCTTCTTCCCTGCTGCTGTCAGACTTTGGAATGGACTTAGCTTGCATTAATTTGATCTTTCTCTACACTCTAGCTATGACTGTCATTCTCTCCTTCCTTTCTCTATAAACGGTATGCTTTGTTTGTATAGCGCAAGAAACAGTACTTTTCACTGTATCCCAATACATGTGACAATAATAAATCAAATCAGGAGGATGAAGGAGAGGGAGATGACGAGGATGAGTATGAAGGGACTGAGGGTGACGGTCAAGAGGGTGAGGATGAAGGTGGGGAAGGTAAGAATGAGGGTGAGGGGGATGAGTGTGAGGAGGATGAGTGTGAGTTGTTCTCAGTCTCCTGGCTCCGCCTCTCCGCACAATAGGGTATGCCGATTGGCTGCCACTTAGCAACCTGGCGACAGGCTGCGGTGCGGGTGCTTTAATGCTGAGTGTGGGAAGCTGCGGGAGAATTTGCACAATCCAGCCAGCGCTGAGTGTGTCTCACACAGCTCCAGAGCACTGAGAGTCAGCCAGCACCGAGTCTGTCTCACACAGCTCCAGGGCACTGAGACTCAGCTAGCACCAAGTGCACAGCATTGAGCCTCACTGAGTCTCACTGCACCGAGTGGGAGTCTCAGAACCTCACTGAACAGAGTGCAGAGCACTGAGTCTCACTGAGCACCGAGTCTCAGAGCACTGAGTCTCAACCAGCACCGAGTGAGTCTCATAGAGCTACAGAGCCTCAGACAGCCTCACTGAGCTGCAGAGACTCACGGAGTCTCACAGAGATGTTCTTCAGAACAACGGCCACTTCTTTCTGAGCGGAGATTTGTGTTTTCAATAACAATGACCGGAGTGTTTGACAGCCTTGCTGCAGATATGCATTCCAACCAGATTACCTCCAGTTATCACCCCATGCACAAGTCACAGGAATCTCCAAACCTGCCAGTGTCCACTGCAACTGACAGCAGCTATTACAACGGGCAGCAACAACAGCAGCACGGCCCCTGCGCCGGCTCACCTTACGGACAGCTCAACTACCAGTTCCATGTCGGTAACATGAACAACCTTTCGTACAGTGCCAAATCCTACGAAATTAGTTATTCCAATTGTTACAACTCCTACGGTTCCTACGCTTCGAGCAATTCGCCGGCAAACACTGATGTGGGTAGGTTAGTGTGTGTGTGCGTCGTTAGGACCATCCTTGAAACAAACAATGCGTCTGGATGTCTAGTTTGTCTTGAGTTTCTGACTTGTGTCTCTGTTTCTAAATGGGAATTTTTTTTTGTTGTTTTCAGAAAAAGACTGCGAGCCTGAAATCAGGATAGTAAATGGAAAACCAAAGAAAGTTAGAAAACCTCGAACTATTTATTCCAGCTTTCAGCTGGCTGCGTTACAGAGGCGATTTCAGAAGACCCAATATTTGGCTTTGCCGGAAAGAGCCGAGCTGGCGGCTTCCATGGGCTTAACCCAAACTCAGGTGAGACTCTACAAGGGAGACAGCATTGGAGAATTTAAAATATAGCGTCTTAACTCTTAAACCAAGCAGTTCTTTGAGCTCGATTAACTTAGTCAACTCGTTTAAGGAATACACTAAACTTTTGCAGTGCAAGTGTTTTCTAAACGCTTTGTACATGTTTTCCTAACACATTTTCCTAACACAGATGTTTTCCTAACTTTTTTTTGCAAAATCTAGGTAAAAATTTGGTTCCAGAATCGCCGGTCTAAATTTAAAAAAATGTGGAAAAATGGAGAAATGTCAAAGGAGCAGAATCTAAGCGCCGACGAGTCTCCCACGTGCAGCTCTCCTCTAGCCTGGGACTACTCTCCTCATCAGAGAATTAACAGCAACTCCAGCCTCACACAGAACAACGGGCCGCCCGCGGCCTTCCTCGGGAACTACTCCTGGTATCCTGGTTCAAACAGCGCTTCACAGATCCATTCAACCCCCATCCTTCAACATCAGCCCACTATCAACCCGGGAGCAATATACTGAGCCCAGAGTACTTACTGCAAGACCACCACTGGTTAGAGACTGATAAAGCCTTCCTAAAACAAGGACAATTCAAGCGTTTGCAAACAAACATTGTTTTTTTTAAATAAACTGCAAGTACCGTCCTTTATAATGTTTGTAATAACTGGTGCCTTTGCAAATGACCTCATTTTCTGAAGGGACGGTGTGGTATTAAGATGAACTGTAGACAGTTCAGTGCTCGATATTAAAGTTCGCTATGTTAGAGGATCGTAAATAATCTGTAAATAATTACATTCTTTCGTGCAGAACTACCTGAATACGAATGTGCATCTATTGGATTATTTGTTGTGATATAAACCATGTTATTATTGTGTTACTTTTGTAGCGGCGCCAATGATGTCTTGAGTTCTGAGTTACTGTACCATTGATATGTATCCGTTGTTTCAACACTACATTTAAAGGTTTTTTTTGAAATTGTGCTACTGATTTTTCCACAGGCCATAGATTTGGAAAAATAACTATTTTTATTTATTCTATAAAAACGACTTCTTTACAGTGTTGCTTTTATGAAAAGAAATATATTATTTAAATAAATATTGTTTAACTGTTATTTCTATTGTTGCTAGTTTAATGACAAACCTTTGGTCGAAGTAATTTTTATTAAAAAAGGAGAGAATGTTTCTTTTGATTTTAGTTGAGTTGTTTTATTTAAGCAAATCGCCCAGTAATGGTTCAAGGGATTGGAACGTTGTCCAAATGTTTACCAGCAGTAAGATGCCAGTTTGGGATGACACAAAGTGTTGTAGTTTAGTCGTGTGTTACTAACGTGCAGGCTCCGATTCTTACAACACAGTACTTGTTTTGCAGATTAAAGATCTGTACGAATTGCGGCGGCAATGCTTTCGTGCAGACAGACATCAGTCAACCGCATGTTCTCTACTTTAGACCCTGCTCCTCCTCAGAGCTGGCGCCCGACAAATTTATCTCATAAATATTCCCTCTGACGTAACTGTTGGCGAAGCAGGTTGGAAGTGGAGTAATGAGTTGTTATCGAAATTCCCTCTTAGTGTGCTTTGGGAGTAAGTTATTCGGGAGGAGGTCGAGATGTCCAGTTTGGCCGCAGTGACTTGCGTTCTCAGCTGGCTCACACAACTCATTCTCACGCAGAACAACTGTGTTCAGAGATACACCCCCACTGTAGTGGCACCCTGTTTTCACATTTCACTCCCAACTCTCCGCCGTCGGCGAAGCAATTTTTCCCAGTTCAAAGCAGGGTGAATAATTAATGTGCATAATAACCACTTGAAAGATTCTCGAAGAAGACTTAACATTGTCACTGAAACTAAATGGATGACAAAGTGCTGGAAGAAGACCGCCCCTCCCCCCCCCCCAACCTTTGGATTTTAGTTAACAACAAGACAACTTTTCTTTTCCCGAGACTTGCATGTAGTTGATGATTAACAGAAGCCCAAGACTCTGGCCTCAGGCGGAGAGTTTAACACTGGTTGTTAAAGGCACGCAAAGCGTATTGGCATGTGAGTTTCGAGGGGCTAGCTTGGCTCAGGAGCGAGTAGACAAACTGGAGACAGAGCTTCTCTCTGTAGCTTTTTTTTATTAACCACGAGAGGCACAAATCGGCTGAAAGGGCCCCGAGCAAACCACTTGTAAGCGCAGTTAACAGCGAAACCACAGAAACAGACCTCTCTGATCCAGTTGGAGTTTTGTTTTCTGGAGAGCTTTGCCTTTGGGCCGGTGGAGGGCGGGGGTGGGGGTGGGGGGTTGATTCTAAATATTAAATTCTATCGGAATATCCATGTAAAATGGGAACTGCGCACATTCCAGCACGTGATCCTGTTGTTGGTAGATAGAAACCCTCCCGATTCAATTAGTTTGACAACACATTACCTGAGCTTCAGGGCAGTATAATGTGCAACAATGAAACAATGTCTGTAATAAAATTTGGACACAAACGGGTTTCACTATTCCACACTCTAATGCGGCGAGCACCGTCATTTGAAACGCGTGGTCATGAAAACACAATCGTATAGTTTGCAAAACATCTTGATATAGGCGCGTCATCTTTATATCAACATTAACCCGTCAGAACTCGCACAGAAACGGGCGCCCGTTTTTCGATGATAGAATATTGGGGCTGTAAATGGCCGGTGTTACATTATTTCCCGTTGCCGAATAGACACACATTATTGACAAGGGGAACTACCATCTGAAAGAGAATCTGTACATTTTCAAATTTTTCACAAAATTGTCTTTGTCAATAGAAACTGTAACAACTACAATCTGAAAAGTGGAAAAGCTAGCCTGATACACGGTTGAGTGATTTTTAAGGAATACACGGTAGCAGCAAATATAGTAGTTTCAGCTGATATGTTAACAAACTTATTTAGACTGATCTCTTAATCGGGTCTAAAGTGCGGACAAAATATAATTCTTACAACATTCCGTTCGATTGTCTAACCCTTTATTTTGTTCTTGTAATTGACCAGATAACACAGAAATAACCAAAGGATAGGATTCCCTGAATACTGTTTACGTTTCTTTAATATAATTTCCTGTTTGGTTTAATACATATGGGTGTAATCGAGACGTCTGTGTTTTAGTTAGGAAACAGGGGGACCGTCTATGTTCGAAATTGTAATCAATAGAATCAAAACAATGTGTTTGATTAGGAATCAATGATTTAAACTGGCAACGCTGAAATATTGTGCGTGCTGGGGTGGATTATATTAGTTAACCTCGCAGTTTCTATTAAAACGGGGCGAGTGGCACCTTTTCTACATAGCTTGTTCAGAAGCTCTGTAATAAAGCATTTAATAAACGTTGAAGGTCCTCAGTTATTTTCCTCGTAAAATCTGATGCATTTTAAAAAGAATTGGGCAGCATAATGAAATATATGAAAATTGTTAGGGAATGTGCCCTGTGGTCTGTGTACACACATGGAGCGAAAAAAAGTCCCTTGAAAATATTCGGTTCGTCGTTACAGCTGAACGAAACGTAAAAATGATTTGCTAAATCGACATAGTGATTAGGGCGTCGTGTATATTATTTAGATCTTATCCACACTGATAAGGTAAGGCATAACACGGCTCTAGAAAAATATCGACTGAAAGAATCGTTTCTATTTTGTAAGATTGGCTCACTGGCTTGTGTTAAAGATCTGCGGGATTTCTAGCTCGACAGGGCGAGCAGAAGTACTAAAAGTCGAATCCTTTTCAGGAATAAGGCCGTACTTTGTCAGTTGATTGCTGCGTTACAAGATGTTCCCCTTTTCTTCCCCGGGGCTGTCACGTTGAGACTCTTACAAGAATACCCTGGGGATGGTATAACTAGGGATATCCGCACTCCCAGACAAGCCGACCCCTTTTTGATATCTGACACATCCATTCCTATCTATAGGTTGTGTGGGGGGGGGGGGGGGGGGGGCGGTGGTGGGGGGGGGGGGGGTGGTGTCTCCATTCTGACTGGGGAAAGAGATATATAATAAGAAGTTCAAATAGTTGCTAGATTGAGGCGCGCCCTCAGACAATCTTATGTCATGTGGTAGAGTCACTTCCGGAATCCTGGGCAGTCAATTTGGACATTTTTTTAGAATTTCCTCTCTAAACTTTGCACTGAAACACAACTGTAATTTTATCCACATTCGCTTGAGTTTGAGCTTGCCGGCTCTCGTAGCTGAAAGCCTGCAATTACTATATAATTCTTCGCAATTTCACATGTCCTAATATGGACTGTAATTTTTGCGCAAGACAATTTCCTGCTATTTCAAGCATCAACATTGTCAAAGTTGTATGTACATAATAAATGGGAATATCAATGCATAGTTTTTAGCATAACATCTTGACTCCTCGATAATTATATCCGTTTGGAGCCTACGCAGAATAGCTTGAATTGCATGGTAAACCGGCTGTTCGACATTTTTTTTAAAAAATTGCTCATAATTTCGAAAGATTACCAAGTTGTGGAGAGCAGAATGTCATCAGCGTAATGAAGAGTAAACATTTATGCTAATAATCTGCAATTTTTTCATCAGCTATAAAGACAGAGGCTATAGCAGAAATGCAATCATATTCTGCAGCCGCGTCCTGATTCCCAGCCTTTTAGAGAGGCGCTTTAGTGGATCTACCGGCAGAAACACACTCACATCAGATGTATTTTCCCCCCCCTTATCTCCATAGCAAAACCTGACACCATCACTTAGTTTAAAAAAAGGCCGACCAGGTTGTCTGAAAGGAACAAGGTAAGGGGATCAACTACTTTCTCTACAGTCAGTACGTTTAAACAGCATTCAAATAATGTGGGGTCCTTACAGTGAGCTATACAGTTCCAAATAGGTGGGCTAATGCAAAGAGGGAACTAATTCTTGCGTTAAACGCGGAACGGGAAACTAGGTGTGGCGACGGGTATATGATTAAACCATTTTTATGAAGACATCTGGAGACGTCTCCTAAACGATTGAAGTGACGGATTTATTTTAAATGTTTCTATTCACTAATCGACACTAATCAGAGATTCTGGACTATCACTCAGCAGCCCCTTTTTTGCCGCAAATTCTGTCAGAGATTTGAATCTTACAAAACGTTTTCTTATCATTTGATTCGTAGCCATGAACAATGAATGTTTATGCTCGGCGGCTGCTGTATTTTACGATGTAACCGCCTCCCCCGTGTTAGCACACAAGATGCTGCATATCTAACTATATTTTAAACACGTTTCTAGATACAATGCTAAAATTTGTAGCATGCTAGAGTAAAACAAAACGAAACAGTTATTATTCAGATGATGCGTCCATGTGGATTCTGCTGTTTGTTAATGATGTTTGTTGTCAGGGAAGGCCGTATTGCTATCCGTAGAATTTACTTCTTGGAATTTTCCGTAGGTCGCTAACGGATTTTCCCTCCAGGGACTGTTTAAGACTGTCTTAAACATTCTAACTACGGATGAAAAAGTATTTTTAAAAATAGTAGAATTGAAAGATTTCCATTTGTGGAAATAGTAAACACATGCCGACTTGTCACATCGGGAACTTTAAAAACACAACCTTTACCTGCCTGGTTTCTCTTTGCAACAAAATTGACATCTGTGTGACTTTGGCCATTAGATGTTAAAGAAAGGTAGGCGAGAGATCAGTGTGCTAGAGCGAGAGAGAGAGCGCTCGTTGAGCATTTTCCTTTACTCTATCTTTTCATCGCGTCTTACTAATTTTGAACAGTTCCCTATTGACAATTCTTCTCCATACACCTGCAGGCAATTTGCAGACCTCATGACAAACGGAGTTCCGAATTTCAAAGATGGAAAGCACACCTATTTCAGTTTAGTGCTTCTTTCTCAATGCTATTCAAATTTGGCTTTCACTGCAACCTCTTTTGTTAATGCAAAGATTCCCCGGGCGAAAAAAAATTGCTCATAATTACCCCAATGATACGAAACTACATTAGAATAAATAAACTCAAAATTACTGTAATTATAGTCCGTTTGATGGCCTCGGCTTGTAATCAAGTAGAGAATATAGCTCAATAATGCCGAGCCTCTTGCTTGCAGCTGTATGCGCGCTTGGGAGCTTTTGGCAGAATACGTTCATTTGTTCTTCGCTAAGCCGCAAGCTTCATTTACAGAAAAAAAAGTTTTGTCTAAAACGCTACGCACCTCCCTTTTCCAAATCTTAGTCCTCCCAAAAAAAGTTACGATCGTTAAGCTTGAACACTAGATTTAACCATCCGCCTTTTAATCTGTGGAACATTCTCAGCCCGAGATGCTGATCAATTCGTTTAAATTAAAACGTAAAGCACTTGTCGTGTGTAATAACCGGCGCCTCTTCAATCCGTTTACAATGTACCCAAGTTCGACAATTTTTCTTAGAATGAATGAATTATATATAAACATTGTATATTCCATTACAATGGAATATACTCTCCCTCTCCCCAAAGATGCTGTCAGCCCTGCTCAGATTTTCCAGCATTTTCTGTTTTTGTTTCCGACTCCAGCATCTGCAGTACATTGCATGCTACGTGTTTATTTCCGTGTTTTAGTGTATAATACCATTACTTCGTTATATTTTAGTAGAACCTGGGCATTATATTAAGCTTTGTTGTGATCTGTGCAGTGTACAAACCCGTACACAGACAATATGCACACACCATGTGCCTGTATGGTATACACACAGACACATGCATACATACAAATGGGAGTAGCTATATATCTAGAATGAAGGACTTCAGGAGATTAATGGGCACACGGGCGGATTGAATGGTATCCCTACAGACACCAGTTGTGGTAATATTGGCATCTTCTCTACCTCTCCCAAGATGTTGATGGTGAAGGCGCACTCATTGCTGAAAAAGCGCAGTTAGCCCATCATCCCCGAACAACAGCTCCTTTGAAGTTCCCAGTTTGTTGCTTGTAGAAATGACACAGCTTTCAACTCCTCTGAACAAACCGCAGGGGGTTTTTTTCGGCAGCACCTGCTTCTCTAGTCAATTATTTAGTTAACACAGGAGTGGCTTCCTGTCATTCAAGGCTGAAAAAGAGATGCATTGTACGCCAAAAAATATATAAAAGAGCGAATAAGAGCGATAGACGCGTCTGAAAAGCAAAAGTGCTTTAATTGCTGCAAAAATAATTGCACCCAATTGAGAGTAGCACAGGTTAGACGTGACACTGAAAGTAACGTTTGACTGTAACAAAATAATCCGATCCCACATCGTGAGCGGCCGGACTGGTCAGAAACAAAGCGAAATTACATTATTTAGAATAATATTAGCTTACGATTCCCGCTTTTAGGTTACCCGGCAGTTAAATCTCTAACGAAACAACAGGAGGAAAATAACTTTAAGACAATTCCCTGAGTCGGTGTGCATTTAAATATAAAAATATATCGGGAAGTTAATTCGCGTTTCCGACTGGCCAATGCTCACAGACGGAGGATGTTATTTGATCGCCTCTCCTGGTTGATTGCAATGTGTAAAGTGGAGAAGAAGGAATTATTGAAAGCATTGAGATGATAGTGAATGTATTATGTCAGGAATTCTCTACAGTTCTGTGTTAATGAATGAGAACACAGAGGCTTTCATATTGCAACTGTCGTTCAAAATCATAATTTTACTGTCTTTGAATGGACTTTATAATATATTTACAAAGATTCAAAGATACAAAGCAATAAGTTAACATTATCAATATAAAACTAAACCTTTACATTTAGAACGCTAAACACAGTGTTTTTTCAGCAACACGTTTCAATTTCACAGGTAAATATTAAGATCCCATTTCACAATGTATCATGTACACTCCACACAATACCAAAAAAACGCTAAATCTGTGCAACATATTTAAATAATGATATGTACAAAGAACGGTGACTGCGTGCAGTAAGAACTTCCCACTGTCATGAATTCTGCGCTGCATAGCCAGTCATTCGTTTACAGACCTAAAATCCTAAAAGGGGAGACGGTACTCGATACAAAGCCTATTTCAGAATAGGGATCTGCAACAAAGGCTTGTTAACTGTCCCAGGGATTATGTCTCAGAGTCCTGGTGCTGGAGGTCTGCTCTGAATGTGGAGCCGATGGATACTGAGCCGAGCTGTCAGCTGGCAGGATTGGGAAGTCGCTCCGCATCACATCTGTGCGTGTCTGCTAAGGGCATGGTGCACTTCAGAAATTGCTTTCTTGGTTATTGTCCTTGCTCGAACGGGGCGAGTGCGGCTGTCTTACATCAGTTGGGGCTGCTGCATAGATTCCTGGTGCGCTGGAGGATACCACGATGTGTAGCTGGGAATGTAGTTTCCCGGGGTCCCTGTGGAGTTCTTGCCAGCAGATGAGGTGTTCCAGACGGGTGGAACCGGAGGGGAGGATCCGGTTAGGCCCCTGCCGTTGGCAAGAGCGCTGTTCTCTAATGCACCATTCCCCTGTTTCATCAGCTTCTTAAACTTAGAGCGCTTGTTCTGGAACCAAATCTTTACCTGTTTAATATAACAAACGTCTTTTAAGTATTCAAAAATACAGCAGACAAGACTTTTAGTTGTCTTATATAAACATTTATCAAACCAGAATTTAAATGCGAAAACTACCAAACGTGTGAAAAGTCCAGTTACCTTAAATAATTCCAAAATATTAGCACAAAAACCTCCTTCGAATCAAGCAGCCAATGCAGCCACAAGAAGTGAACTTTCCTAAACACCTCAGCCCACAGATGAGAACTATAATGTTATCATCTGAGCAACATGACGCGTTTCTTAGAGCGACTTGTTGAAATTATTTCCCAAATAATTGGCCTAGGCTTTAAGACATACCAGGGCACCCTGCATTCTCTATTAAATGGGCAGATTGGTGAAGCGGCTGTGTGAATGGTCTCCATGTATGTACCATTTTATGGATTTGAGTTGCATTTTATTACAGTGTTTCAAGCTTTCACTGATGTACACAAATACTTGGATTTGTGTCTGGGAAGGGCACACTTGTGTCGTTTTAGCTTAACCTTCTCCTCAACTCTGTATCAGGGTTTATGCCTGGCTCTGCCAGACGGTGTGATTTATTCGATGTAAGGTCGGGCCCAAGAGCTTTGTATTTTCAGTTTAATATCTTCGTTACCTGTGTCTGTGTCAAGCCCAGGGAAGCAGCGAGCTCGGCTCTTTCAGGCAGGGCCAGGTATTGGGTTTGTTGGAACCGTCTGTTCAAAGCCTGCAGCTGGAGACTTGAATAAATGGTTCGGGGCTTGCGGATTTTTTTCCCTTTCCCATTAAACCTGACTTCCCCACTCTCCACCACAGTACCTTTATCTGATTCTGCTCCTGCAAGAGAAAGAAATTGACATAGCAATGCACATCCAAATACATAATTACCTACAACAGAACAACAACGCATTTAGCACAGCAGTTAAAAGTTTGTCTATTTTTACTAGCGACGGTTTACGTATAATTACCCATAATTGCATGCATTGTTTATAGTATTACGCAACAAATAATTACAAAGATCCGAGACTGAATGATGCGAATTTGTGTGTTACAAATTTCCTCCCTGGGCTGCTTCAAATGCTGCTCTCCTGCCTCTCACCTATTTCACAGCAATTAGATTTAGCGATTGGGCGCTGCTGCCGCGCTTACCTGTGTCCTCTAACCGCGTATGGACCAGACTGGAGTTGTTTTGGTACGATTGCACTGAGCTGATGTAAGGGTTAGTGGAGTGGTTATTCACTGAGTTGACATAGGGGTAGCCCAGAGACCGGGAGAAGGAAGAAGCGGTGTTGTACGAGCTGTCATGTTGAGAGTGGCCGGCAGAGTGTAAACAGTGCATGGAGTAATGTCCGTGAGACATGGGAGGCGACATTTGTTGAGTTGGTGGGCCAAACTCCATAAAGACCGCTTTACTGGAGACCGGGCTGCCGACGCTCTCTGACATCGCAGTCATGGTCATCGTTCGCCTCCCAGCTTGTCACTTCACTCCTTTTCCTGCCACTACTCCCTCCGGCCGAGCAGGATCCCAATTTAAGCGAATCTTTTTTTTCACTCTCCATTCATAAGAAAATGGAGTTTTGGGGTTGACAAAGTGGAGGCGAAGCTGTGAATAAAACAAGCAGCCCTCCCAGCTCAGCCCGGCTCCTCATGAATATTCATCACTGCCAAGCGCTCATTGGCCCGCCCCACCAGCTGCCCCTCTCATTGGCTGCACGCAGCTTCGCTCCGGCACAGCGGCGTCGGGGCTGGAAACTCTCCCTCAGTCTTTCAGTCCCTCCAAACTCCCTCCATCCCGCCAAACTCCCTCACTCCCTCCAAACTTCCTCAATCCCTCCAAACTCCCTCCAAATTCCATCAATCCCCTCCAAAGTCCTTCAACCCCCTCCAAACTCTCTCCAAACTCCCTCAATTTCCTCCAAACTCCCCAATCCCTCAACCCCCTCCAAACCCCTTCCAAACTCTCTCCAAACTCTCTCAATTCCCCTCCAAACTCCCTCAATCACCTCCAAACTCCCTCAATCCTCCAAACTCCCCCAGTTCCCATCAAACTCTCTGAAATCCCATCAAAATTCCCTCAATTCCCGTCCAAACTACCCCAATAACCTCCAAATTCTCTCCTTCAATCCTTTGCTATAGTCCCTCCAAACTCCCTCAATCCCTTCCTATAGTCCTTCAAAATGCCCTCAAATCCCCTCCAAACTCCCTCCAAACTCTCTCAATCCCCTCCAAACTCCCTCAATCTCCTCCAAACTGCCTCCAAACTCCCTCAATCCCCTCAAAACTCCTTCAAACCCTCAATCCACTCCAAACTCCCTCAATCCTCTCCAAAGTTCCTCCAAACTCCCTCAATCCCTTGCTATAGTCCCTCCAAACTCCCTCAAATCACCTCCAAACTCTCTCAATCCCCTCCAAATTCCCTCAATTCCTCTCCAAACTCCCTCAATCCTATCAATTCCCGCTCCAAACTCCCTCAATCCCCTCCAAATACCTAAATCCCCCAAGATTCCTCAATTCCTCCACACTTCCTCCAAACTCCCTCAATCCTTTCAAATTCCCTCAATTCCTCCAAACTCCCTCCAAACTCCCTCAATCTGTCCAGACTCCCACAATTCTCACTCAATTCTCCCCAAACTCCCTCAATTCCCTTCCAAGCTCCCACAATCCCTCTAAACACGCTCAATTCACCTCTAAATTCCATCCCAACTCCCTTAATCCCCTCTTATAGTCCCTCTGAATTCCCTCAATCCTCCAAACTACCTCAATCCCCTCCAAACTCCCTCAATTCGCCTCCAAACTCCCTCAAATCCCCTCCAAACTTCTTCAAATCCCCTCCAAACTCCTTCATTCACTCCAAACGCCCTCAATTCCCCTCAAAAGTCCCTCCACTCTCCCTCAATTCTCTCAATCCTGTTCCAATCTCCCTCAATTCCCCTCCAAACTCCCTCAATCCATCCAAGCGCCCTCATACCCCCTCCAAACTTCATCCACTCTCCCTCAATTCCCCTCCAAACTATCTCAATCTCCCAAACTCCCTCAATCCCTCCAAGCTCCCACAATCCTCTCTCAATTCTCTCAAATCCCCTCCAAACTCCCTACATTCCCCCAATTCCCTCCAACAGTCCCTCAAAACTCCCTCAATCCCTCAAAACGTCCTCCATTCTCCCTCAATTCCCTCAAATCCCCTCCAAACTCCCTCAATCCTCCCTCCACTCCCTTATAACTCCCTCAATTCCTTTCCAAACTCTGTATACTCCCTCAAAACTCCCTCAATCCCTCAAAGCTCCCTCAAATGCCATCCAAACTACCTCAATCCTCCCTACACTCCCTCAGAACGCCCTCAATTCCCTTCCAAACCCCCTACATGCCCTCCAAACTCCCTCAGTGCCCTATAGTCCCTCAAAACTCCCTCAATTCCTCCAAACTCCCTCAAAACTACCTCAATTCCCCTCAAAACTCTCTCAATCCCCTTCTATAGTCCATCCAAACTTCCTACATTACTTCAAAACTCCCTAATTCCTCCAAACTCCCTCAATCCTCCCTACGCTATATCAAAACTCCCTCAATCCTCCAAACGCCCTCCACTGTCCATCACTCCCTCCAAATTCCCTCCACTCTCCTTCAATCCTTCCTACACTACCTCAATAATTCCCTCCACTTCCTCCAAGCTCCTTCCACCTCCTCCAAATTCCCTCCACTCTCCCTCAATCCTCCCTAGACTCCCTCAAAACTCCCTCAACTCCCTCCAAGCTCCCTCAATCCTCCCTACACTCTCTCAAAACTCACTCCACTCTTCCAAGCCCCCTCCACTCTACTGCTACTCCCTCCATTCTCCCTCAATCCTCCCTATATTACTTCAAAACTCCCTCAATCTCTCAATTCCCCCTCCACACTCCCACAATTCCCCTCCAAACTCCCTCAAAGCTCCCTCAATTCCTCCAAACTCCCCCAATTTCCCCTACTCTCCCTCCAAATTCCCTCCACACCCTCCAAACCCCTCCACTTCTCCTACAGTCCCTCAAAACTCCCTCCACTCTCCCTCAATTCCCTTCCAAACTCCCTAATTCCCTCCAAACTCCCTCCTCATTCCCTCCAAACTCCCTCAATTCCTCCTATAATCCCTCCATACTCCCCCAAACACCCTCAATCACTCCTTTCACTATCTCCAAACTCCCTCAATCCCCCTATAGTCCCTTCAAACTCCCTCCACTCCCTCAATCATCATTCAATCCCTCCAAACTCCCCCAAATCTCCCAAACTCCCAAGTTCCCTTAATCCTCCTCTGCTCTCCCTCAATCTTCCAAACTCCCTTCACTCCCTCCACTCTTCCTCAATTCTCCCACACTCCTCCAAACTCCCTCCACACTCCCTCAATACTCCTCCACTCCCTCCACTCTCTCTCAATCCTCCAAACTCCCTTCACTCTCCCTAAATCCTCCAACCTCCCTTCCAAACTCTCTTAATCCTCCTATAGTCCCTTCAAACTCCCTCCAAATTCCCTCTACTCTCCCTCAATCCTCCTTGAAACTCCCTCCACTCTCAATCCTCCCCACTGCCTCCACTCTCTCAACCCTCCCTCAACTCCTCTATACTTCCTCCCTACTCCCTTAACTCCCTCCACATCTCCTATACTCCCTCAACACACCCCAACACTCCCTCAACTCCCCTATACTCCCTCCACATGCCCTCAATTCCCTCAACACTCCCTCCACTTCTCCTATACTCCCTCTACACTCCCTCAACCCTCTCCACACACTCTCCATTTCTCCTATTCTCGCTCAACACTCCCTACACTCTCTTATACTCCCTCCACATCCTTCAATTCCCTCAACACTCCCACCACTTCTCCTATACTCCACATTCCCACAACTCTCATCTCAACTCCCTCCACTCCTCTTATACTCCCTCCACACTCCCTTAGCTCCTCCTGTATTCCCTCCACATTCCCTTAGCTCCTCCTATACTCCCTCCACACTCCCTCAACTCTCCTACAATCCTCCTACACTCCCTCAATTCCATCTGCATCTCCTCCTAGACACCCTCAACTCTCCCACAACTCCTCCTATACTCCTTCCACTCTCCTTCATCTCCTCCTATACTCCCTTCACTCTCACTCAACTCCTCCTATACTCCCTCCACTCTCCATCAACACTACCTCAACTCCTACACTCCCTCAACTCCCTCCAAAACTTCTCCTATACTCCCTTAACTCTCCCTCCACTCCCTCTTCAGTCCATCAACTCCCCTATACTCAATCCACACCCCTTCAACGCCCCCTACACTCCATCCACAATCCCTCACCTCCCCTACATTCCATCCACACTCCCTTAACTCCGCCACACTCCATCTACACTCCTTCAACTCTCCCTATGCTCCATAGACAGCACGGTGGCACAATGGTTAGCAGTGCTTACAGTGCCAGGGACCTGGGTTTGATTCCTGGCTTGGGTGATTGTGTGGAGTTTGCACATCTTCCCTGTGTCTCCGGGTAGTCTGGTTTCCTCCCACAGTCCAAAGATATGTGGGTTAGGTGAAATGGCCATGCTAAAATGCCCCTAGAGTAAGGGGGACTAGCAGGGTAAATACGTGGGGTTATGGGGAAAGGGCTTGGGTGGGATTGTGGTCAGTACAGACCCAATGTGCCAAATGGCCTCCTTCTGCACTGCCAATTCAATTCCATCTACAGTCTCTTAACTTTCCCTACACTCCATCTACACTCCCTCAACTCCCCCACACTCCATCAACTCCCCCTACACTCCCTCAACTCCCCCTACACTCCATCTACACTCCCTCAACTCCCCTTCACTCCATCTACACTCCCTCAACTCCTCCTACACTCCATCTACACTCCCTCAACTCCCCCACACTCCATCAACTCCCCCTACACTCCCTCAACTCCCCCTACACTCCATCTACACTCCCTCAACTCCCCTTCACTCCATCTAAACTCCCTCAACTCCTCCTACACTTCATCTACACTCCCTCAACTCCCCCTACACTCCATCTACACTCCCTCAACTCCCCCATACTCCATCAACTCCCCCTACACTCCCTCAACTCCCCCTACACTCCATCTACACTCCCTCAACTCCCCTTCACTCCATCTACACTCCCTCAACTCCTCCTACACTCCATCTACACTCCCTCAACTCCCCCTACACTCCATCTACACTCCCTCAACTCCTCCTACACTCCATCTACACTCCCTCAACTCCCCTACGCTCCATCTACACTTCTTCAATGTCCCGTACAGTCCACCACACTCCCTCAACTTCCCCCTTGCCCCCTCAACTTCCCCTGCACTCCACCCACAGTCAACTCCCCCTACATTCCACCTGTACTCATTCAACTCCCCTACACTCCATCTACACTTCCTCAACTCCACCTACACTCCACTTACACTGTCTCAATTCTCCTACTTTCTGTCTACATTCACTCAACTCCCCCTACACTCCCTCCACACTCCCTCAACTCCCCTACACTCCCTCAACTCCTCTACACTCAATCTACATTTCCTCAACATCCTCCACACTCCGTCAGCAATCCCTCAACTGCCTCAATGTCCTCCATACTTCCCCTGCACTCCCTCCACACTTCTTAACTGCCTCAACTCCTCTTAAACCCTCTCTATGCTCCCTCCAGTCGTCTACACTTCCTCCACTCCCTCAACTGCCATTACACTCTATCTACACACTCTCCACACTCCTCCTACACTCCCTCCATTCCCTCAACTCCTCTACACTCCAACTGCCTCAACTTCCTCCACATTCCCTCAACAATCCCTCAACTGCCTCAACTCCCTCCACAGCCTCCCTAGATTTCCTCCATACCCCCTACACTCACTCCACACATTTACACTCCCCTATACTTGTTACACTGCCTCAGTTCCCTATGCTCCTTCTATACTTCCTCAACTCAACACTCCATCTACATTCCCTCCAGATGTTTACATTTCCCTACCCTCCTTACACTTCCTCAGCTCCCCTACACTCCTCTACACTTCCTCCACTCCATCTACACTCAACTCCCCCTACACTCCAACGTTCCCTTAACCTCCCTACACTCCATTTACACTCCCTCAACTCCCCTTACACTCCATCTACACTCACTCAACTCCCCTTATACTCCATCTACATCCACTCAACTCCCCCTACACTCTCAACTCCTCCACATTCCATCTACACTCTCTCAATTCCCCCACACTCAACTCCCTCTACACTGCCTCAATGCTTCTACACTTTCTCTATACTCCCATACACTCTGTTCACACTCTCCAACTTCTCCTATATCCCTTCAACTCCCCTATACTCCCTCTACACTCACTCAACATTCACTCCTCTCCCTCAACTCCTCCACACCCCCTACACTCTCTCAACTCCTCCTACACTCCCTCTAAGCTCCTCCGCAGCCTCAACTCCTCAGCATTCCCTCAACACTCCCTCCACTGCTTCAACTCTCCCTCCACAATCCCTCCACTGCCTGGATTCCTCCACACTCCCTCTACATCCCTCCACTCCTCTACACTCTACACTCCCTGCCCTCTCATCACTCCTTTACACTCCCTCATCCCCTCCACATTCTCCCTACACTCCCTCAACTCCTCTTACACTCCCTCAACTCTTCCAAACTGCCTCAACCCCTCCACACTGCCTCTACACTCCCTCAATGCCTCCACACTGCCTCTACATTCCCTCAACCCCTCCACACTCCCTCAACCCCTCCACACTCCCTCTACACTTTGTCAACTCCTCCGCACTCCCTCTACTCCTCCACACTCCCTCTCCACTCTCTCCACTTCCTCAACTCCTCCACACATCCTCCGCTGCCTCAACATCACCCCCTACGCGCCCCCCACCCCCGCCGCAAAAAATCCCTCCACAGCAAAGGCTCACATCCTAATCAGACTAATGCGAAGCCTTTCTTTGCCAACATTATAACGTCGTGCTTTTATGACCTGAACTGAGACATTTTGTGATCAGTTTAGAATGACTCATACCTGCCACACACGATTGCGCCTAACTAGTTTTGTAAGTATCCGCAGCTGTTGCCAAAAATGTGATGGTTTTAATGTCATGATCTTACAGTATTGGTAGCTGCTGTAAGATGTTATTTTTTAAATTTTACGCCTCAAGGATACACTTCTTTATTGCATTAAAGATCTGACATAGAAGCAACTTATTGCATTAACTTCACCATCTAAAAAGCAACCACTTCAGAGAGTAACTTGTTGATTTCATAATGTTGGCGATGAGTTTGGGGGTAGAAATGGAGGTAGTGAATGATAATGTATCGAGTGAGAAATTAACGGAGCTTGGTCATAATGTAAACAAGCTGCAGATGGTACAAGAATCTGATGTAGAAAGAAACTGGAACCAATATGATATTTTTAATGACCTATATTGAAATAGACTCCAGGAGAAACATTTCCGGAGGCTTTCCTTTGCTCAAAACTGAATAAGAACGGAGGGGGAGGGGGGAATAATACAATAGATAATAAGATAACGGTAAAGCTAGCAAGCGGCCCAACTGTTACAACTGTGTTACTGTACCATCATTATAAGGACTAATATAAACATGCAATTTACGACAAAATCAAAGCATGTGAGCTATAATATAGAAAAGTCTGTTGAACGCTGTACTCACTTAAAAGGTATTTACTGTAGTTATTAACAAGATATCGCTTGTGTGGCAGCGAAACTGCATCTACCACTGAAGTGAAACGGTGAAAGAGCACGCGTGCATATGCAGCAGTTAGTGATTCATTTGATTAAATGCCAGTCTCAAGAGCTCTGATAAACAGCTGAAGGCGCCTCCTATTAGCATAACTCTGATACTTAATTTTCATACGCATAATTAGCCATATATTTAACACCAATTGCAACATCCAATCCTTTCATCGTTAAACAAGTGAGCCTAAACCATAGCAGAGAGATGCCTGTATGCGGGGCACCAGATTAAAAATATCATGCAGCATATCGGTAATGTACGGAGGTTTTTGTATGCCACATGCGACCCGAGAATGATATGAAATATCTAGAAAAGCATACTTCAATGTGGGAGATTAATTGCACTGTTTTGTTTGAAGGGTGAATAAAAGGTACTTAAAATGCATTTTCGGGTTTAAATACTTCACATACAGCGATAAACGGTGTAATTTGAATCCTGATGAGACGCTGGCGGCCAGTAAGTGTAAGGCATGGCTGATGTAATACAAATGCATACATCTGGAATAAAGAGTATTAAAAGCTTAAGTGATTTTTAACGCTCAGATATTTTTCAATGATAAAATGTCGATTTTTAACATGCGTCGAACACTTCCGAAGTTCTGGGCATTTATTTTTCCATAATCCATTCTCCTCGATTTCCCTCCTTTCCGTTGGGAGAATCAGATTATGATTTGGGTTTTCACCTAGTTTAGACAGTAGCTGATTACACTCTCTGTTTATATGTAATCTAACGGTAGTCATTCCATAACATTTAACTTAACAACGCCGATCCACGAAACGATAACAAAAGGTATTTAACTTCTCAAGGCATATATAATTAATGACAAAAAACAAGCGAGGAGCGAATTCTTAAGAATTGCTGCAAGACAGAATTCCCAGTAAAAAATGTGCTTTCACCAAGTCAGCAAATAACCCCGTTACATTTATATTTCTGCAACGCAAGCTGAGATGTACGCACATCTGCAATTATCGATGAGGCATTTTGGTTCTGTAATCATAACTGGAAATCATAACTGGAAGCCGTCTTTACAAAAGTTCAGAATTCGGAAGAAATGCATGTTTCCGTCTGATTAATTAAAATAAAATCTTTTAGCATTTTATTAAGAAGGTCGTGGAGAGAAATGACACAACTTCTCAGTAACCCTCAAGTCATTGCCTTGTTGTTGTACTACTGTTTCAAAAGGTTCTGCGAATTCAGATTTTTTTTTACTGTCCCGCTGTTATTAAATTTTCCCCACAGGATCAGCAAGTGAAAACTCTTTCTCGTACCAACCCATTGCTTCACCTAACGTCACCACCGCAGTAAAACAACTGAAGAATTGACCGTGAAAATTTATATGTCAGCTGCACAATAATGCCCGGCCCTGAATGAAATATTTAATTACAATCAACTGTTTAGGTCTATTCTGTCTTTTGAGTAAGTCTGTCCGTGGCCAAGCCAATTAAGCACTAAAATTGCGGCTCCACAAATTGATATGCATATTTATGCATGTGTTAGGTTCATAAAAATATTTGTACTGCAGGCATGTTCAACATCTCTCGCTGCCAATGAAGCTTATTAGTGTGTGTTTTGTTTACAGAAACGAGTGACGTGCAAAAGATATCCATTTAAGAGTCCAAAAAAATCATATTTCCCAAACTTATGCTTTAGCTGCAGAAGCATCATATTTTTATGAGCTTTGAACAGTTTCTAAGCTTAAGAGGAAGTCTAGTTAAACCACGTGTAATATACAATTAAAACACTTCATTTCAAATATATTCGATTCAACAAATGGTTCAGCAATGTTACATTAAACTACTTATCTTAATATTTAAGATATAGCAAATTACTCAATTTTAGAAGCATATTGTATATTCATTGAATTACAACTCTTACAACTATTTACTTCGAACAAAAAGGACGGAGGGGAAACAAATCAAGTGATCTCGATAATAGCTAGAATCTGATTGCATTTCTCTGAGTGAAGAATTCGGCGCAAATATACTTTCCGAGTGGAATCGCGGAGATCTGTCTGTGCATCCATCGGCAGCTAAAACAGAAAGATTTCAGCACCTGTTTCGGGTGAAACTTATACCACGAACAGTTCAGTTGTCGATTTGGTTCAATTCCTCTAATATTTAAAATGAACAGAGACGTTTTTATCTAAAGATCTTGTAAACAGGCAGAATTAATCTGCTCTGAAATTCACTCGGGGCTAACGTGACAATCTTACTTAATTCTTCCGACGTGTGTGTGATTGTGTCCAGATGCCACACGAATTCCATCAGCACCGAGACCCATTTCCCCAAGTTTTTTAAAATGGATAAAAATCTACAGCGCAACAAATCCATACATTCGAATATGTATTGATCCATCATCGTTGTTTTGGGTTTCTCGTTCCGTGTGAAAACTGACCGATTCAAGTCTGACCACAATTGTTTGCAAAGTCACTTGTAAAACGAGGGCTGTTAATCACAGTGCTGCTTTAATAGCATCAAAAGTATGTTCAATACAGGATCCGCGTGTAATATTTTAACTTGTTTGCATAAGCACATGCGTTCCAAAGAAAACTGCCAGTCCAATTTGGGAATAAATATATTTCTTATAAAACTATAATTAACAACACAACACCACGTTACGTATGATCTTTATCAGTCAGCGTGTTTAAAAACACCTACACGTAAGCTCTGACTATCCTCAAGTGCGTTACCATAATTAATGAATTAATTACATGCACAATTAAAGTGACAAATCTCGTTTCTACATTTCTATGCTTTTACGACATTCAACCCACTTATAAAAAGGTTTCATATTAAGAACCAGGGCCCGGTAAGAACCAGGATCCAGTAGGAAAGATGAAAACATTCTTTGGTTTGATCAACTTGATTTGTTTTTCTGATAAATAAAAACTGACGGCAATCAGAATTGAAAACAAAATGGTGTAAACTTTCAACAATTTTAACCCGTGAGAGAGAACATATAAACAAATTGAGACCCTGTATATGTGACGAGGGAACCCAGCCAAATAATTCTAAGTAATCGATTATTATTTTCTTGCTGGGTCTGGTTACAGTTCTGTCTGTCTTTTCGCCCTTTCCAGTTTAATGCTGGACGTTTCACACTTAAATCTCTTCATATGAAAGCTTTCCCTCTTGCAGTGACCATTTATTTTACTTAGTCTTACTGTAAATGATACTGTGCATTTTTTCAGCTTTGTTTGGCGACTTATTTTCAGTACATAGGATTCTACAAAATTAAACGCGCAATATCCATACAATGTGGTGCATTAGATATTACACAGATGCCCTTTACAGGTTTACAATTTGTCCCGATAGGACAGATTGGGGTTACAATAGGCTATTGCCTCTATGTCGCAACAGGGCTCGGTGACAAGATTTACCTTCATCTAGGAAATAAAAGAGAAGCCAGTGTCCGCTGGCTGAGCAAAATAGGAACAAGTGGTTACCAAACGTCAGCTCCAGATATATCAATGAAGTGATAGGTCTTTAAATGATTCTAGATCGCATATTAATTTAGAAATATAGCTAAGGTAGAAAATTTCAACAGTTGTGGTTAAGGCATGAACGATCCCTGACGTGCAGTAGTTGATTCAGTTTTTGTGCAGTTTTACAAAAAAAACCCCAGAAAATTGCAGAAACAAAGTAATCCATGACCTTATCTCGAATGAGAAAATGTACTTTCAGATTCTAAAGGAGTTGGCAATGATCGTACATTTACCGAGAACGTGACGACCCTACTATGAGGGAGAATAGTCAAGCCCGATAGATAACTGGGGGAGTTACATTGATTAATCTGTTTCATTACAAAATGTAACACATGGCGATGATATTATAAAAATACAGTTTCGCATTTTAATTTATCCAATCACATAGCTTTTGATACCTGTCGTCTGCGTATTCATAACTAATTATATCACAGTTTATTGCTAATCAATGTTTTAATGGACAATTTGAAAGCCTAACGATTTCTCCTGCCTTTTCCCTGTAATGTATAGACTGAAAACCCACCAGTTTGGATGGGATAAACAATTCCCGTCGTCATCAGCTTAATTACAGATTTCCCAATGTTCAGAACAAAGTGAAAATTATCAGTGCAATTGGAAAACCGCACCCAACTGACAAACATGGTTGGAGCGTTAAAAGCGCGTGACATGTACTGTCTGGAAACAGGGGGCTTTAAATTAATTCTATTAATTATTACGATTATCTGATGACGATGATACCACACATTTGACCACCATATATTGACACAAACTTTTCAACCAGTCAGTCCCGGGGCCATTGAACACCGACATCCATCATGTTTAACAACAATGGGTTAAAGATATTCTGATTAGATCAAATGCTCTTTCTTTAGACTCGGCGCTTTATAGCAATTCACATTTTAGTTGGTAATGATTTGATTTGTTGTCGAAATAGTTAATTCCACGTGGATATAACACATGGTTAATAATGTGCTTCACAATCTGTAAATGAAGCGGGGTTAAAGTTGCCATTCGCAGCGTTTTTTATTGGTTTGTCTATTGGTTATGAAGATGCCGCCTTTCAGCAGCCGCCTTCCGCTTACATTGTTTAAAGTCAAATTCAACTCAGTCCTTCATTTAAACGTCCGCAGAAGTTGCACCTTTTTTTAAAAAAAAACAGCTTTTAAACTCAATCTACAATAGGCGGCTATGCAACGCCCTGCCGATAATTCAAACTGTTTCATACTGTTCCTTCAAACCCATCAGCAAACGAATGGGAGCCGATCCATCTCCACACGTACGTAACATATACACAAGCTCGATGGAGCATTTCCCATTTCTCGACCAGCTGCAATTCTGGCACCAAATGCACATAACACAACATCATTATTTTCATAACATTTATTAAGACCTCGCAGTAAACACGGTATGTCAGAAACGCTCTAAATGGAAGAAGTAGCCAATTCCAACGCACAAATTTCCTTCGGTCAATTTCGACCTTACTCCAATGAACCGAGCGTCCATCAGCAGCGTTAACAACTGAGCGGTCTTGAAATATACTCAGGACAGAAAGTCTTTTTAATACGCTGTCTGCAGCGAGTCCCCGATTTTCCAGTTTACCCTTGATCTTCCTCTGGCAACTTGGTTAGGATTTCTACTCCTTTTGATGTAATTGCAATAGTATGTTCGAACTGCGCGGATCTGAAAAGATAAGAATTTAATTTATAAAAATGTACCACTTGGGGAATAATGAAGCAAATATATTGAAAAGACGATTAATAGTAGGAAATATTGGTAGGATAAAACATAATTCCTAAAAATAAAACAAACTACAAAGTAATTATCAGCACCGAAGGTTGTCAGCAGATACTGCCGTCCACCCATCCTGTAAAATTCTGAATTCTGGGGATCCCTCCATGAGAATTGGTTCTAGAATTAAAATGAAACATACAAGACAGTTAGACATCTGTCACAGGAAATGGGCACAGATGCCAAATGCATTTTCTTTCATGATTACTTAAGCAGCATAACAAAGTAAAAATGTAGCTGGAAGGTTAAAAGATAACATTAGTGGCAAATTTGGAGATTTTAAAATAGTATCCCTGGAAAGTAGGACTGAAAGACTTTTTTTCCAAGTGTAAAGTTAAAACAAACGTGAGCAAGAACTTAGTTTTTAAGACCTGATAAATGTTTTGTATAATCTGCAAATCAGGGTTTCAGAGACAAAGTATTGGGGTTGTTCAAAATACATTACACAAATTGTTTTATATTCATTGAATAGTTTATTAAAAGATTTAGAACCAATTTCAAAACTTTACACCAATGTTGTGGTTACATAAATCAATGTAAAGTAGTTCTCTTAGCTGCCTTTATGTCAGAACGTTGACTCTATTTCATGCTGTGTCACCCACATTATAATGGTTAATGGTGATATACTGCAGTATTGTGGTCTTAGCTCAGCCAAACCAGTTAAACTGCCGGGCATCAATGTTTAAAATATAGTTGTATGCTTGTATGGGAAAGGAACAGGAATAGGCTATTCAGCCCCTCAAACCTGTCCTGCCATTCAATTAGGAAACTATGCCTACCTGCCATGGTTCTTAACTCTTAATATACTTGGTGAACAAAAATCTATTTGCCTCAATTGTGCTTTGGAGGAAAGAGTTCAGGTTTCCACATCACCCTTGAACTGACTAGCTCTAATGTTAAGGTTATGTCTCCTTGCTTTGGACTTTTCCAGCAGAGGAAATGGTTTCTATCTACTCTATCAACTCCTTTGATCTTCTTAATCACCCCAATTAGATCACCCCTTATTCTCCTGTACTCAATGGATGAACTTCAATGGATTAAAAGGCTTTTCTCATCCTTCACTTATGATCTTCTGAAAAATTTTACTAATGACATGTACACATTGCTATTTTTCAATAAAGTGAATGAAAGCAGGGGGAAAAACATTAAACTACACACTAAAGTCTACAGGGTATAGTAATCACAAAGTATTTTATTCCACAAAAAATGCACTGACAAAATAAAACTGATTTACTCCATAATACTTATCAGCAAATGAACTTTTAACAAATGTAAAATAAAATGCAATTGAAAAAAGTCAAGATTAAAGTAATATTAAGGCAGAAAAAAACCATCACGCAACTTGAGGTAATTTAATGCAAATAGAGTTGTAGAGTTTAAATGGATTTATTTTCTCAGAAAAAAATAGTGCAATTTTGCTTTTCTAGATTCCTGCACCAACTGGCTATTGGAAATGCATTTTATGCAGTGACAGTTATCAGGTAGAGTGATGACAATATTTACCTATTGTAAACGTCATTCCCTCTTCCATCACCAGGTCATTGGTATTAGCTGTTACAATGGCAGAAACAAAGTTTGTAGTTACTTATGCTGCTTATCGGAGAGGTACATCAAGCCTAACAACTCAACATGACATAGACTGCTGAAAGTTCTTCATGCATTATCGTGCAGTTATCTCAATGTCTATCTATCCCTGCTGCTAAGTGGATCAAAACCTTTAATGAAAATTAAGGTCTATACAGGTAAATTTGCACTCAGTTGTGTGTGATTTAATACATTCACTGCATGTAACAACAATAAATCAAATCAAAAACATTTAATCTCCCATAACCTGAAATAACTGCAATGCTTAATTTTCAAATAAACAATTCAAAGGTTCATTTTTTGTTTGTTCTACAAAGCATCCCAGGACAAAGTACACAAATCCCATTAATAAGACATACTTGTCAAAAATTCAACTTTATTAATAGAAAATGCTGTATTCACATAGGATAAATAAACTATTGCTTTTTCGCTCCTCCTTTCCACTAATGAAATAACATTATTTGTAATTTTAAGCAATTGCACTTTAAAACTTTCTCATATAAGCCACATAGAACCCTTTGTTTTGGCTCATGCTTTTTGTCCAATTTGCATTCAACATAAACTAAATGGCTTCACTTCAGCAAATATGTTCCTATTTAGAAAGTAACTGGATTGTTTTAAGGAAGTAGATGGTAAAGTCTATATTTCACAAACATTGACTTTTTTTTAAAGAGCTGGGACAATAATTCTAAAAGCAGGCCCAAATAAACCAGATGATAGGTTGGTTTTAGTAATTATGCACTCCTTTTCATAAGGAGAGCATCAAATCCAAATGCACAAACCCAATTTTAACAATTAAATGCTATAAACAGTCATCCATAAATACTTTTGTTAGAAGATCTAAAGCAAATTTTAAAATTACACGGATTCTACTGTTCAACGTATTGTAAAAGAACCAGAAGGGGAATGAGGAGAAATTCCTTCACATAGCAATTTATAATCTGGGGTGTACTGTCTGAAGTGGTGGTGGAAACAGATTCAGTAATGTTCAAAATTTAATTAAATATATTTCAAAAGGATAAAATTACAGGGCCACGGGGAAAGAGCAGAGGAGTCAGACTAATTTGGCAGCTCCTATAAAGAGTTGGGTCAGAGCTGATGGGACAAATGGCCTCCTCCTCTGCTGTAAGAAGCTATTTAGATAAATGTGAAGCAGTTCTCTCAGCTAGCCTTACATCAGAAAGTTTATTCAATTTCATGCCGTGTTAAATGCACTGTGCTCACTGCACTCGGTCTACTGGTTTCCAGCTTGGGTCAACTAGGGATCACTGTGCAGGTACATGTAGCAGTGGAAATCATAAACATGACCTAGCTGACAGCTGAACAGGTATAGGATTTTCTGGAATGTACCAGTTTGAGTTAGGTGATATGACCTGGGAGGCTGGTAAAGTCAATACAGTTGGGTGCCACTCTTCCACAGGTTAAGGAGGGATCTTCTAGCTTATATTCTGAGGCAAAATCAGTCAGGGTTCCTGCACCTGGTAACTGCCAACTAGCACATGCTTGGAGTGATTGTGTGCAGTCTTCACTTGAAAGCTCACCAAGGCTAAACTTCAACCCCTCTGCATTAAAACAGCCTGCCAAAATTAGAATACATTTGAGTAAGTGGGTGAGGTAATGAAAGGCATCCAAAGAACGGTATCCCAGCAAAGAGTTAATTCTTTTAGGAAAGAAGAGAGCAGAAAATTATCTGGAAAGTAAAAAGGCAAATAACATGCAAGCCAATGAAAAGAAAAAAAAGGATCAATAACAATTACAATAACGAGTTTCCAAATTCCTCTGGCTTTGTCTGGAAGAATAACAAACACTGACATAAATCAGCAGCAGAGTTTTCATCCAGAATGTCATCTTTTCTTGGCCTTTTGGCTAAGATCAAGCATAGCTTTAAGCAGGAGATCAAGTTTAGTGCCTGTTCTTGTCAGCTTGGATCCAGTATGTCTTTTTTGTGGGGGCCAAATTTAATTTGAACTTGAATTGGTTTTTGGAGCAAGTAAGCAAGCAGATGGATTAAGGGTTTGCACTGTCCACAGTGCGCATTGGCATTTTAATTCTGAGAAAAGAATAATTTTTTTTTAAAGTCATTTATTTTGTACATTCATTAACAAAACTTCCTGTCCTGATGAGCAACTTTTCTGTGGGGCTAGCTCCACACTATTAACACCTAATATCAGATGCTGGCCTTTTCAGAATGTGTTGAAATTCGACTTTTGGTAGCACTTTTCTGCAACAGGAAGTTTTAATCTGGTTTTATTGGTTCTCAGCCAGCTGGGGACGGGGTTGGGTACAATTATGCATCTGCCAACAGCAACATTGTTTTCATGTCAATGCACCCAAATGTCACCCACAGGCCACCCATTATTGCACTCCATGAGTCTGACTCACATCTGGGAGTAATGTCAGAGTGGACAGATGTAGTGAATGTGGTGTGTCAATGACAGGCGTTTCTAGGTTACATTAAAACCTAGATACAGGAGCTCAACACAAACTCATAAAATATCAAACAAAGAAAGGAAACAGTTAAATCCCAAATAGTTAGTCAAGGGCATAGACAATGAGTTATGTAACACCACGTAACTGCACAGTAGCAGATCAAATGCAATGCAAATAAGTATAAAATATCTTACACTGTAAGAAAATGAGGAATATCTCCACTCAATAAATAGTCATGAAATAGCTACAAGAATCATACATACATATGAATTAGGAAAAGGAATAGGCCATTCAGCCCCTCAAGCCAGCTCTGCTGATTTGATTGTGGCTTCTACTTTTCCTTCTACCCCTTAAACCCTTTAATTCCCTTATCAATCAAGAACATATCTAACTCAGCCTTAAAGATTTTCAATGACCCTGCCTCCTCTGCTCTCTGGGTAAGAAACATTGAAATGACTCTAGCATTGGTTAAGTAGATTTCACAATTAGTCATTTCACTGCAGTAATTAACATAAAAAGCAGAATGATGAATTGTATTGCCAAATCTGTAGAGTTTAAGTTGGAGGATGTCATACTAAATTGTACAATGCTCTGGTCTGAACGTACCCTGACTACAATTTTGGTCATGAAAATACAAAGGAGGCATTCAAGCCCTCAAAGTGGTGCAGAAAAGAGTCATGAGGTTGCTCCCCAGTGTCAGATTATCAGTTAAGAAAAAAGACTGGAGGAATTTAGGCTTTTAATCCTTGAAAGGTGGTGATTAAGAAGGGATCTCACTAAAGTACACGGTATAGAAAAGCTAAATATGGAACATCCTTCATTAAACTATGAAAGGAGATCAAACTGGTAAAATGCAAATTTAAGACTGATGCTTGGAAGTTCTTCATTTGTAGATCAATAAATATAGGATAGGACTGGACAAAATTGAAGAAGAACATCTGGAATCACAGGAAAAGACTGTAAATTTGGTCTGAATGGAGGAGCTAAGTTATTCTGAATCTGACTCTATTTTGTGATATATGACATAGATTAATAAAATAGAAACCTCATGCAATGCACCAAAACACAAAAGTCTGGACATTACTCTAAGCAGTTACCTTGTGAACTCTCAACTTTTGGATTATAAGGCAGTTAACAAAACATGTATTCATAGTAAGACACAGTGGGTCGGGCCAACATGGTTTATGGGTGCCAATTTGCAATTTAGCAATGTTATACTAGAAAACTGGCACGAGTGTGAATTTGGCACTGCACTTATAATGAAATCAGCATAAACATTTTCAAATTAAAACAGACATCACCATTAGCTTCTATAGCAATCAGATAGGCAGAAACATCTGATCTATTTAATACATCCAAGTCCACTGGATCATTTGAGATTACCTCAACAGCTTGATGTAAAAAAGCAGGAATTAATTCTGGGAGTTTTACTAGCTAGGTCTTAATGCTGTTGGTTCAATGTTCATGGTCAACACAGTAAATTGCCTTTTGAGGTTCAAAGCTAAGGCGTGATTTATGTCAAAGGAGTGATGTTGAAGTTATAGCTGGCCTTGATGAAGTTCTGTCTACAATACTGAGTATAGTCTTGGCCTCCATAATAAATAGAACTACTGGAAGCAATCCAGAGGAAATAACAAGGCTGATTCCAGAACTAAGAGAGTTGAGTTATGAGAAATGATTTTCCATTCTGGACCTTTATTTTTAGGAGAGAAAAATGGACACAATAAGGTGTTTCTTTTTAAAATTGTTGAAGGTATACAGGTTTGGATTTAAGAAAGTTCTTAGCCATAAAATTATGGGACTTAAGGAAACACTGAAAATAAAAGAGGGTCAAAGAAAAATACAGACATCCAGATTGTGCTGGGCAACAGACTGTTGACAATGAACTATCAGCTTTTGCCATTATTACCCCTTTGAAACTGAGTGCAACTTCAGAATCTGCAGCACTTCCAGCCTCCCGAACTAGCGATCATTGAAACCAGCAGGAACATCAACTTTCTCACTCCCCCATTACTGTTAGAAATCCCACTAATGTTATACCCTGATAAATCAGGTGTAACTCTGTTTTTAATGGTGATGTCAATAATAAAATTTAATGAACAATAAAACTGACACTGAAAATGTAATTTTATAACCATGGAGTGCTGTTAAACAATTAATAAGCAGATTTTTAAACCTAATTTTCTTACATAATTTTTTCAAGGTGGTCTTTCAGGATACTTAGCTTCTAACTTTGCTTCATCTGACTGCCCAATCTTTAATCTGTGTCCATTTTTACAAGTGATTTATTTTACTGATGTTTGTTTCCTGGTTGTGTGAATGTGAAAATCCTTTAATGTGACGAGTTGCTTCAACAACTTAATGACATCACTCCAGCTCTGCAGTGGGAATTTCCCCAGTAATTAATGTTGCAATCCAATTGCAGTACCACCACACGATGACAGAGTGAAATTCTCACCAGAGAGATCGCTAGGTCTCTCAGTAGGCCAGCTGCAAGTACTCTTGCTTCGCTGTCAACTGCAAATTCAAAGTTCTGGAAATTGACTACTGGTCGTAATGATTGAAAAAAAACCATGGCAGGTTTTTAGAAAAAGAAACAGATGAATTCTTGTTAGTACAAGATTATTAGTTCTAGAATCATAGTTAAGTTTGGATTGGAAGGCTAGATGGGCAAATGGTCTTCTTACTTGCAAGTCTGGATGACTTTGCATTAGTAGAGGTCATATCATAGTTAATTTTGCAAAAAGCAAACAAGATATAGAATGGAACTTTTCCTACCCTGTCAATAATATGAGAAAAACATACATCCTGCTTTTGTGCAGAACTCCATATAATTAAGAGATAAAAACACAGAATCTGAAAATACAAAGGAACTATGTACGTATCCAAAAAGAGGAAAGGTAAGTTAATGTTCCGTTTAGAGATTCTCCTGAAGCTCAAAAAAGAATCTCATTCATACAATGAGAAAGTCTGTAGCAGTATTCAAAGTCCTAAATAAACTGAGGTCTACTTGGTTAACAGAGAGCTGCTGGCTTTTTACATCTATACACCATTATTCTCTGCAATGTTAGCTACAAGGCAGCAACAGATCTTCCATCTCCAGGGTGCAGATGTAATATTGTTCTCCAGCAAAGTAATTAGAAGTTTGAGTAAAATGCCAGGTGCTGCTGAATCACATTTTTCATGCTGAGTGTTTTGCAATGGTTGGGCTGTTAAACATGTCCTCATCAGGAGGTGACAGGAGGATTTGTGGGGGAGGGCTTCTATTAAATTTGTCTTGAAAACAAATTACCTTTTACAATACAACTCTGAAATTGCCAAAACTGCGCATTTTGCATTTTACAAAGACATTTAAGTAAACAGATTTCACCTGCCCCTGGTGCATGCATGTGCTGGCTTTCCCAATAACATCTACCATGAATTACAGTTGCTGGCTTGCTGTGTGTAAACACATTGTAATTTGTATCAGAAGATTTCAATTTGCGTCAGCAGGATGCAAATTCATTCCACACCAATCATGGAAACAATGTTCAAGTAAAGATTTGCTCATACCAATTCAAGACTTTGCTAAATAATTTCTTTTCTCCGAACCTTATGCAAATATATTTTATTTTACACTGTTTAATCGCCCACAAATGTGATTCAGGTTATTTGACCAATGTCATTATCTGGTTCACAAAGCAGCATAGGGTGGCTAAATATTAATCTGAAGAAAGTAACAAGAGTAGCCCATTATTGCATTTATGACTTAAACCTGTAGTTGTTTTGTGCAATCCGCCTTTATGTTTGTTACTTCTAAAATTTGGGTAATAGACAAAACTTGTATTCACCAAAGTATTTTCCGAGGGTAGGAATTTTGTGCAGTGAATTGCAATATTATAAATTTTTGAATGAGTAAAATTCAAAATCACAGGAATTGTATTTAGTGAGTAGTATGTAAGATGGGTAGTTGTGAACATTCTATATCATGAAAGGTTTTGCAGCTAGTACATGACTGACTGGCCCACATGCTGGAAAACATGCTGATTTGTTGCTTTCTAATAAACGTGAAATTTGAGTTTCACAAAAGTTTTAACTGAGAAAATGGAATAATCAATTTCATGAAAACAATTTTCAGAATAGGCAAACTGCTTCTGCAGTTGCTCTCCGATACATAAAAATAAGAGTTAAACATAATAAGGACATTAATATTAAAATTTTTTAAAAACTCTGAATACTTCCAATTTTCTTCAATTCACCATTGACAAATATCTTCAGTTGAATTGCTCTAAACTCTGGAATCCCACTCCCCCCTTTAAACCGCTCCTCAAGACCTCTTTGATCAAGCCTTTGGGCATGTGTCATAATATTGCTGTATATAGCCAGATTTCAAATTTTGTTTGATAATTGTTCCTGTGAAGTGCCTCAGGATTTGTTTCACTTCATTAAAAGCACTATATAAATATTAAGTTGCTGTTATAAATATACACATTTAATTTTTTAATATTTCCAATAATTTTCCCTTTCTCGGACTGTTGAGGAACAGAAGTGGTTGTGAGACCTCTGATTATAAGAACTTTGAGTTGAGTTTGGGTTCTGGTGCATTCATGACCACACTGACTGAGGGTTCAGTATTCAGCTTATCTCTCAGTAGTAATTGCAACGACCATTATAGTGTTTTTCTTCATTTTTCTTCTTTGACTGTACAGGCAGAGTCTCAAAGTTTAGTATTCCTTAGTGCTGTTTTTTCTTTCACTCTGCTTGATATATCCATGATTCGGACTTTTCCAAACTGCCTGTCTCTCAAAAAAGATGATTAGCAAATTCAAAATGCAAATGTCATATCCAATTTGTGAAATTGCTCCTTTCGTGAAACGGGCACTGGTCGAAATGATTTCATGAACTGGGCAAATGCATGGCGCAGATAATAAAATATGCATTTTTAAAGTTGTTCAATAACATAAGTGTGAACACTTTAAATTTGGGAAAATAAGCTTGTCTACAAAGGGACAAGTGCTGGTTCGTGGAAGGTGTAAAATTTAATACAAGTCTCAAAAGGACCAGTTCACATCTGCTTATTTGACTTGAAAACAAACGATGGGAGATATGGAATTCCATGCTGGAACTGAAAATAACATGGTATAGACTTTGTTGTACCCAGACGGAAATGTGATGGCATTCACATCTCTTGGCAAGTAACACTTAACAGTTCACTGGTGACAAGTTCATCTCTCCTTTGTTGTCCCCAGATGGAAATATGATGGCATTCACACCTTTTGAAGAACCAGTATACAAGCACAGAAATCTTGGCTATCTAACATAACCCCTGAAAACACCGAAGATGGATGACGTATTGAAAGCTGTGATGTTTTGTTGTCTATTGAATATGAACAGGAGGTCATTGCTGTCCTCAAATGTGGGAAAACTGGACAGAAACTCTCAAGAGATGAATATCATATTCTGAAAACATTTGTGCTTACATTTCTGGGTGATGTGGATGAGATTATCAAGAGCAATGCTAAGTGCATGGCTGTGAAGGAAGCAGTCCTATACATCATGCAACAAGCCCGAATTAAAATTGGCCATGGTGGTGAAAAAACTCAAGGAACTTTCAGAGAAGCGTGCAAGCATCCAACAGTCTCTAATAAGAGCACATCAGCAGTGAGACCTTTGTCTGTCATCAACTTGAATGAATGTGAACAAATAGACCTAGTTGATATACAGACTATGAAGGGCAGAAATTATCATTTCATACTGCACTACTTGACCAAGTTCCACATCATTCATCCTCTGAAATGCAAGACAGCAGCTGAGGTTGCCTATGAGCTACTTTGCATATCTCTAAATATTGGAGCTTCACATTTTCTTCAGTCACTTAACAGAAGAGAGTTTGCGGCACTGGTCATCTACAAACTGACAACACTTTGGAAAGAACTGGTATTAGTCAACAGGTATCCCAGACACCCTCAGAGTCAAGGCTCTGTGGAATCTAATAATGGTGACACAAAACTGAAACTAATGGCCTGGATGCCTTACAACAGCTGTGATCAGTGGAGTTATGATGTCCATTTTGTTTAGTAGGCAATGAACAGCAATAACCATGAAGCTATAAAAAATGGTTTCTTATCAAGCACTCACTGGAAACAAATCATGGTGCAGCCTCAGATCAAAGTTGCCAGATGAGTTCCCTGACAGAATCTTCACAGTCACTGAAGAACAACAACTGGAAAGACTTTTTGAGGAGAATATGGAAAATCTTCATCTTGAACTAGCCCCAGGACCATCCACTATTGAGTTGGCCCCATGGGTCACCCAAGAATGATAACCCTGAGCCAGCCCCTGATCTTTCAACATGAACAATCCTGAGACATCCCCAAGACTATCCTCCATTATTGACACTTAGCAGGCCTCTGAATCATCCACTACTGATGAAGAACTTCATCCTGCCAATTAATACCAGGGCATGATACAGCAAGCCAAGCAATTGTGGCATGCAACACAAGGTTACGTCAGATTGCAGGTGTTGGAGACAATGTGGCTGTCCCAGTGCCAGCATTTGACCTCAGCAAAGATGACCCACCAAATGTTACAGGTACTGTGCTGGCAGCAGATAGGACTGGTTACACCATTGGAATAGATAGGGGGATTGTAAAAGGTAAATTTGCCAGGAATCAGTTTGAGTCGAGCAGTAAATGGATTGAGTGCAGAAGACATTCCACCAGAACAACTCAACCTTTGCGAAATTGTACATGCCCAAAGTGTTTGTGGTGGGCAAGGCAGTAACTGCTTATCAAGGTGATGTCCCTGCTTGAAAGCTGGTCTCCACTGCAACAGTGCCTGTCACAGGCATAAGTCCTGTGACAACACTGACCAGTGCTGGCATATTAAGTACGTATGGATTGTACTTTTGATTTTGTATGCATTGATGTATAAAGTATTTGAATGGATGTCATCTTGAATGAAATGTAACAGAACACAAATCAATGAATTTGAATTATTTGGATGTCACAATGAATCTGAAATGTACTTTGAATAAAGGCACATTATGCCTTTCTATGCAAATCTATGAATTGCATTTTTATTTATTTTTGATGTACTGTATTCATTAATGAATCTATGCTATATCTTAATGGTTTGGATACAATTCTGAATGAAACATAAGAGGACAGTAAAGCAAATTAAGTAAATTAAACATTCGTGAATGAAATTGTACTTTCCATTCATAAAAGCTGGTCATTTCATGAACTGGACAAGTTTTCCAATGCCCATTTCATGAACTGGGTGGTCAAAGTGCCTTTCATGAACTGTAATGATAGACTGCCCATTTCAAGAAAGTGAAATGAAATGTTAAAGAGAAAAGGGAAAAAGTGAAACAAATCCAGAAAGATACAAATACAAGGGTTCAGAGAATGAGAGATTATCAAATATTTAGATAGAGAAAAGATACATAAATTATCAACACAGGAATGAGAAAGGCCACTCAGTTCACCTTAGCTTATTCATCCTGAAGGCAGGTACAGTTCTGACAATCACTCCAGATGTGTCACCACCACCACACTCACCGCCAGCAAACCCTTTCATGACAATAACTGCTTCCAAAATTGTGCTGAATTTTGTGCCTTTAGTATCAAACTTGGAAGCTCATTCTGTATGTTGGTCATATTTGTGAAGAAGAATGTCTTGCTATCAGTCCTGGAAAAGTCACTTCCTATTTTGAATCTATGTTCCCTTGTCCGTGAGCAATAGGAATATAATAATCTGATCCATACTTGGTAGAATATGACAGAACATTATATTCCTAATATTTACCGTGTGCAGGAATGAAATAAGAATCCTGTTTAATTCTCTTTATTCTATCAAGCCATGATTAAATAATAAAAAGAAACAGGTAAGTAAAAGAAAAGCTGCAAGTATTTATGCAAATTATGATTCCAACCCAGCAATCAAGGTGAAAAAACTTACCATGATGCCAAATTTCAGGATGTCCATGAAAGTAAGAGCCTATCCCATGACCAATGAAATAAGGACACACTTGCAGGCCATTGGCATCTGCTATCTGACTGTAGGTAATAATGAAAGAAATAATCAGCTTTGACATTCATGTAGGAAGTTGGCACAGAACACAATATTAAAATATATTTTTACATGTTTTGTTTCCATACATCCCAGCCATGAATAGCAATGTTTTCTCAGGCCTCTCTGTCAATGCTGCTGGAACCTCACTTCTTCTGCTCTTTATTTTGAGGGGGGAGGGGTGAATCTTGAGTAATACTTGTTTTATTTTGTTGAACCAAGTTCTACAAATCGCCAACAATTGAATGCCAACTGGGGTTTGCTACATTTACCTATCAGGGAATTCTGCAGCTGCTTAAATGATAACTATACACCAGACAGCATGGTAAATGATTGTGCTGTAGTTTACAACTATTATCATAAGTTGGGCATCTGAAGTATATGAGAGCAGCGTTTGATGAACTGGATTCAGGTTTCCCCTCATTTTTTCCTCAGGGGAAAATGCATCAGTAACAATCAGTATTTTGTCATGTGACTCTACTGAATACACGGTGGCACAGTGATTAGCACTGCTGCCTCACAGGGACCTGGGTTTGATTCTGGCCTCGGGTGATTGAGATCTGTGTGGAGTTTGCACATTCTCCCTGTGTTCGTGTGGGTTTTTTCCAGATGCTCCAGTTTCCTCCCACAGACCAGAGATGTGCAGGTTTATATTTATTAGCCATGCTAAATTGTCCCTTAATGTCAGGGGGGATTAGCAGGGTAAGTACATGGGAGTTACGAGGATATGGCTTGGATGGGATTGTTGTTGGTGCAGGCTCGCTGAGCCAAATGGTCTCCTTCTGCACTACAGGGGTTCCATAATTCAGAAATGTACTTTCTTGGAATTTAGAACACATTAATGTTCCAGTATTGTCGGGTAAAAAATGTGTGCAAGTATTGACCCTATCTTCAGGTGTGTTAAGACTTTTTGAAAATCTGTTCTTTTATATGCAAAAGGTATAGGGTTTTACTTGAACCACATCCTTTCAGCATATCTAATTATACATGGCATATTCTGTATGTTCAGCTGAAGAATTACAGCACATTAGATATCATTGCTGTTATGATCCCAGCTGATGTTATTGCTGGACAAGTCAGACCCTAGAATGGAACCTGGCTTGGCAGATCATATTTTTACAAATGTTTTTAAACCAAGGAAGATATTTACTGAACTGATTCACAACAGTCTGCTGTAGACTTTCTAACAAAACTATAATACACTTATTAAACAAAAAAAAATTGACTATGTTACACTTGGCAACAAAAAGGTTGGAAAGATTACAACACAGGCACAAAGAAAAAATAATTCAAATTCATACTATCCATCTTATCCCAGCAATACGCTTACAAACCCAATACTCCAGTGAAGAGATACCACTATTTCGCACCAAGGGTAAAGCTGGTTCCATTGCAAAAAAGGTTTATTTTCCACTGGACTCAAAACACTCACTAGACTTTCTTCCACAATTGGTATCTCCCTTGAGATCCAGAAAACTTACTCTAATTTCACTACTGCCTTAACTTTAGAGCAATATACACAAAGTTCCTTAATTCATTTCCTCAGCAGTTTAACATCATTTTCAGTAAGAGAGGGCCTTAGACCTTTCTGTCTTCATCAACTGGAACAAAAACTGATTTTCTTCTCTCTCCCTATATCTCTGTGTAGATCTTTTCTCTGATCCACTGTTGCTAGGCAACAGCAGTTTTTCCTGCATTTTGCGTTTGTTTTTACTTCCCTGAACTACTAATGCATTGGTAACCCATCTCTTCAAGAGTTGTAAAAGTTCATTAAAAAATTATGTATACAAACATGGTCCCAGACTTGCTGCACTCAGATTTCACCTTTTTAAATTCTCAAATTTAAAAAATTAAACTTAAAGTTAGATCCTCTTCCTAATATCCACAAATACAAATATATCTTAGTTAAAACTATATTTAATTCCGAACACTGCATATAACAACTTACATTTACGTGCCTTAACGTAACAGGATACTTCACAGAAGTGTTATAAAACAAAGTATAACACTGAGACACATGAGGAGATCTTGTGTCAGATAACCAAGCAGAAGTGCTTTGGAATAGTTAAATCTAGACATAATGAAGATATGAAATGTTTCAGCAGCTGATGAAGGGATGAATTTGCATGATTTATAGAGATGGAAATAAATGGCACAATTGATGGCTGGGACCTCATCTTGGGATTAAAGATGATGGCTAAATTGTAAACATATTGGTTTAGCCTCAGAGTGTTGCCAAGGAGAGAACATAAGAACATAAGAACATAAGAAATAGGAGCAGGAGTAGGCCATCTAGCCCTTCGAGCCTGCCCCGCCATTCAATAAGATCATGGCTGATCTGTTGTGGCTCAGTTCCACTTTCCCACCCTCTCCCCATAACCCTTAATCCCCTCTCTTATCAAGAACCCATCAACCCGCGTCTTAAAAATATTTAGCGAGGCAGCCTCCACCACTTCAACGGGCAGAGAATTCCAGAGATTCACCACCCTTTGAGTGAAGAAGTTCCTCCTCAACTCTGTTCTAAACCGCCTCCCCTTTATCTTGAGGCTGTGCCCCCTAGTCCTACTGTCTTTTTTGAGAGAGATGAAATCAATTACTAAGGAATGAAGTTTGGAGCGGGGATTGAAAACAATGGTTTCAGTATTCCCAATATTCAATCAAAAGAAATTTCTGCCAATCCAAAATGAATGTTAGATAAGCAGCCCAATAATTTAGCAATAATGGAATTGTCAAGAGAGGTGGTGGTCTAGCAGAGCTGGCTGCTGTCAGTGTACATGTGAAAAGTTACAGTGTGGTTTTGGATGATGTTACTGAAGGACAAATGCTAAATTGGAATGGGTCAGAGATAGGTCCTTGTGGTGTTGGTGGCGGTGGGGCGGTGCGGTGTGCATGGGGAAGCAGAGGTAACAGTGTGGGAGAAGGAAAAGACATTGAAAGTGATACTCAGGCAATAGTTAAGAATGAAATCAGGTGAGGGCAATTCTGCCCATTTCAATTACAGTGGAGAGACCTTTGCAGACAAAAATGTGTTTCAAAGGTTGCACACAGGTTGAGAAGGGTGAGGAGGAATAGTTCATGATTGTTACATAGGAAGTTATTTGTGACTTTTATAAGAGTCATTTCAACGTTATGGCATGGACAGAAACCCAATTGGAGGGATTCACATACGGGGCTGGATTTATACTCTTGTTGCAGGTAGCTACTAGAAATGACTACCTTTGACGTCCTACTTTTTTGACCTGCTCCCTAGCTCCTGAAAATTTGACAATAGGACCTCTCTACATTCTCCCTGTTGTTGATACTGATATATACCACAACCTTTGGCTCACTCCTTTTTTTTTGGCCGGGGGGGGTAGGGCAAGAGGGTTCCTCACCATACAGCAGAAAGTTGGAAATTTTTCTTAAGATGCAACTTTTACATTTTAAAATTTTTCAAAGTCCCTCGCTTCATGAAAAAAACAAATTGATGAAGTAAATGCATTGTAATATTTTCAATGTCTAATTCTGACCTCAAAATCCATTTTAAAAATCAAAGTACTGTATGAGGAATTGTGAATAACTTTAGTGTACTTTTTCCTGATACTTTTCTTAATGAGAGATGGCACGGAAAATTGAAAGCATTGAAAAGGAGCGGGACAGTGAATAAAGTCAGTGTTCAGGAAAGTTAGTTCACACATCATAAATTGGATGGGGAGAGGATTACAGAGGCAGGAGACAGTTTCATGGGAGAACTGATCTTTGAGAGGTCAAAAGCTGAAGATAGGAAAAACAGTAACATATTGAGGAGGCTTAATGTAAATGCAGAGCTAGGAATGGTCAGGGTGGGGATTGGGGATGGAAAATGACAGCTGAAATAATTGTTCAGACAGCGTCAATTCTAGAGAAATGCATTAGCTTTTTGCGTTTGCTGTTTGAAGTGAGGATGGAATAGTTGGATGAAGGGGACTGAAGGGGGCAATCCCCTTAATGCAGCTGCCTGAAATTCTCCTCTCGGTATGTCTGCAGAAGCAATAATTTATTTAAAATAAATGTGTTCATGTTGCCATTAAAACAGTACAGACAGACATTTCAAACAAATGCATTAAAATTAATGATTGGAAAACTGACAGCCAGATTCTCTTGCAATTTCAGAGTGATATATTGAATGAACTTGTGACTTTGTTTTAAGTATGATGGTGATAACCCATATCAAAATAGGCAGTAATAAAAAGGTAATTAAAACCTGAGAAAATTTCCTAGGGAGATTTATTGAAGCCAAGTCTAGCCAAACTGGATATCTATGGAATAAACTATTTGGCAAGCTAGTGTCAATTTCTTTTTCTTTATTCTGCCCTGAGATATGGGTGTAACTGGAATTTTTTGTCAATCCCTAATTGCCCATGACATGAGTGGCTTGCTAGGCCATTTCAGAATACAGTTAAAAGTTAACTACATTGCTGTGGTTCTGAAGTCAAATGTAGACCAGACCAGACAAGGATGGTAAATTTCCTTCCTTAAGGAACATTAATGGACCTGATGGGGTTTTACAACAATTGATAGTTGTCATGGTCAGCATTACTGAGACTAGCTCTATATTCCAGGCTTTTTAGAAATGAACTGAAATTCCACCAGGTGCCATAGTGGGATTTGAACCCATGTCCCCAGAGCATAGGCAGGGCCTGTGGATTCAGTAACATTACCACCACACCACTGAAATATAACCAAGAAGCAGCTCAGCAAGTCTAAAGCCTGGGGAAATATTAATACTTTTCAAAGGTGCTGACTTTAGTTTTAAAATAAGTGATAAAATGTCTCAGCCTGTTTGAGGTCAGATTATGAAAACACATTGCATAAACTTGATTTATGTCCCCTCAGTTTAGATAGTTAAGGACTGATCTAATAGAAATGTGTAAAATGGAGAAGGGATTTAATAAGGCAGATGATAGGCTGGCATTGCTGCCTCAAAAGTGCCAGGGACTCCAGTTCTATTCCGGCCTTGGGTGACTGTCTGTGTGGAGTTTGCACATTCTCCCTGTGTCTGCATGGATTTCCTCCAGGTGCTGCAGTTTCCTTCTGAAGTCCAAAGATGTGTAACTTAGATGGATTGGCTATGCTAAGTTGCCCCTTAATGTTCAAAGGTGTTTGTAGGTTAGCTGGATTAGCCATGGGAAATGCACGGGGTTAGGGGGATAACGCAAAGGGGAGGGTCTGGGCAGGACAGTCCTTTTGGGAGTCAGTGCGGACTCAATGGGCTGAATGGCCTCTTTATGGACTGTAGGACTTCTATGAAGTTAAACTATTTCCTCGGGCGGACGAATCCTGGATAAGGATGCATAATATTAAAATTAGATACAGACCACTTAGGAGTGAAATTTAGAAACATTTTTTCAAAAAGAATGGATGAAATCTGGAACTCTTATCCTAAAAAAGTAAAGTGAAGTTTATTTATTTGTCACAACTGGTGCAGCAACAATAATCTCTCACTCGATGCCAACAACCACAAAAGGGGATTGTCATCAAATTCAGGAAGCATACAGGAGAACAAGCTTCTGTCTCCATCAACAGGGATGAAGACCCCACGCACCCTGGACATTCTCTCTTCCACTTTCTTCCATCAGGAAAAAGATACAAAGTCTGAGGTCACGTACCAACCGAATCAAGAATAGCGGCTTCCCTGCTGCCATCAGACCTTTGAACGGACCTACCTTTCATTAAGGTGATATTTCTCTACACCCTAGCTATAACTGTAACACTACATTCTGCACTCTCTTGTTTCCTTCTCTATGAACGGTATGCTTTGTCTATATAGCACGTAAGAAACAATGCTTTTCACTATATGTTAATACATGTGACAATAATAAATCAAATCAAATTTACTGTGAAAATCCCCTAGTCACCAAACTCCAGTGCCTGTTCAGGTACACAGAAAGAGAGTTTACTATGTCAATCCACCTAACGTGCACATCTTTGAACTGTGGAGGAAACCACAGCACCTGAGGGAAACCCACACAAACAGGAGGAGAATGTGCAAACTCCATCTGGACAGTGACCCAAGCTGGGAATCAAACCCAGGTCCCTGATGCTGTGAGGTAACAGTGCTAACCACTGCACCACCCAAACTGTTGTTGGTAGATGAAATAGCAAAGAAATTTAAGATCAGGGATTGGATGCCACTGATCCAGTGAACAATTGAAGACTTAAATCAGGGACTTCTGTTGTTGTGACATGGTTAGATACCAATAGTTCACTATCTCATGATATGATGGAAACCACTATACATTCATGATATCAAATGAGGAGACCTTCACAAGAACCTTGCACAGAGACTATCTGTTCTTAAGAACGTGGCCTTTTTCTTTACAGTCTTCTCTCAAAGGTGTTGATTTATCCACTGGTACCTAAGCCAAATGGCCATCATTCAAATCTGAGCTTCAGAGTGAGCGCTGGCCAACTATTCCTCGTTGCACACGTCTGTTCCATTCACAAGGTAGACAAATGCACACTTACAGAGGGTAACTATATCCAAGAATACCTAGGTTTACTCCTGCTCCCTAATCCCAGTGCACTGAGGTCAATTGTTGAAGTACTAATGGCACCTTGTTGAGATCTATAATTCAGCAAAGTTTGGGAACAGAAGGCTGCAGTTTTAAGTCAGAAAACATGAATAGGGAAGAAAGAAAGAAAGCAAGCAAGAAAGTAAAATAAATGGAAGGATAGTATTCTTTACTTCCATTTTTTTAAGAATATTTCCACACGCACAGTTTTTCCCTATGGGGAATAGTAGCAAAATAGTGTAAGGATTCCTGAGCTGATTATCAGCCCATTGAACCACGTTATGAACACTCCTTTCATGGCTAACAAATCCTGGTTTTGGACTTGAACCCAGAGCTTCTAGTCCAGAGGTAAGGATGCTACCACTGTGCCACAGGACCTCTTACACCTTCCATGAACCCAAAATATACAAAAATACTTTAAATCCAATGAAGTACTTTTGCAGTGCAATCAGAGTTATATTGTGGAAAATACAAGTGCCAATTGGGACAGTTGGCTCCCACAAATAGCAATGAAGTAAATGATCTGATCAGTTATTTCAGTTCTTGGCTAAGGGATAAATAATGGCTAGTATGCCAGAACAATACCAGAGCTATTCTTTTAATGGTACCAAGGCTCTTTTATGTCCACCTGAGAACTCCAAAGGGGCCTCAGTTTAACGCAGCGCCTGACAGTGCAGCACACTCTTAACATTGCACATGGAGTTTCAGCCAAAATGATGCACTCAAGACTCTGGAATGATACTTGAACGCACAACCTTCTCAAACAGAGCTGATGCTACTAATGAGCACAATGTGAGCCATTTTTCTTTTATAATATATAGGATAACATGTCAATTCAGGTTAATAATTTAGGTTTTTGCTACAGTTTTCACTATTTTGACAAAGAATGCTTTCACTTGTCAAAAACATTTAAGGAAATAGGCATGTTTTTTGTGGCAACGTTAACACGAGTGGTTTGCAATTATTAGATATGTTACTACTTTAAAATTTACCTCAAAGACATGGAACTGTTTTAAATTCTATGTACTGATGACTTATGACTTGCATGATAAATCTCACTGTAGGAAAGTAGCCCTCAGTAATAAAACAAAGTAACTGAAATAATTTCACCCAATAAATGTCAAGCAACATCACAGGAACAAAAACTTTTCAGTCCGATTTGACACACATGCATTGCCCCAAATCTGTCTAACCCCAGCTTCAAATGAATGTAATACATTGCAAAAGTTGATTTATCAGTTTCCTAACCTCAAGCATAATGATACATAAAATTATAAATTGATGCTTATTAATGCTGCATTTTAGGGTTGTTTTGCTTTACAGACAGATATTAGTTAAACTTGGATTGAGGTGGTGCATTCAGATCAGAAATACTACTAGTCATCAGATACAGCAGGCTTCAAAATACCTGTTCAGGCTGCATTTCTTGATGTTAGAGAAACTTCACCCATCAAAGTTAGTTTATTTGTACTCCTCACACCCTTATCTGAAATGTAGAATAGCTCACAGCAGTTAGTTTATTTCCTTTGTTGTGCTAGCTAGTCATAGCTAGCATTTATTGCTTGCCTCTACCTGCCATTGAGAAAGGTGTTGGTAAGATCATAAGAAATAGAGAAAGGAGTAGGCAATTCGGCACAAAGAGCCTGCTTGTCTTTCAATAAGATCATAGCTGATCTAATTGTGGCCTTAACTCCATTTCCCACCTATCCCCATTCCACTCGACTCCCTCATAAATCAAAAATCTAACTGTTAAGAGGCTTCAAGGTGACATAGACAAGTTGAGTGAGTGAGCAAATACATGGCAGAGGCAGTATAATGTGGATAATTATGAAGTTATTCACTTCAATTGGAGAAACAGAATGGTGATAGATTGAGACTGTTAACATACAAAGGGACTTGGCTGTCTGAAAGTAAGCATGCAGATACAGCAAGCAGATAGGAAGGCAAATGGTATGCCGGCCTTTGCTGCAAGAGGATACGAGTGCAGGAGCAAGGACGTCTTACTACAATTGTACAAAGCCTTGGTGAGACCACCTACAACATTGTGTGAAGTTTTGGTCTTCTTATCTAAGGAAGCTTACATTTGCCATAGAGGGAGTGAAGCAAAGATTCGTCAGGCTGATTCCTGGGATGCCCTGGGTCTGTTTGTGGAACATTTGCTAAACTCCTCAAACTCTTCTTTTAAATCTTTCTCCAAACCCATTTTTGGCAAAGATTTTAATTGCTTCACTGAATCACTGGCCCAAGGCTCAATATCCATCTTTCTTCCTCTCCATCATAAAATATTTTTTGACATTTTCTACATTAAAGATGATATATAAATGCAAGTTTCTACTATTATCAAACTCAAGCTGCCTTTCTGAGTCTTGAAATCTCACAGCAAAAAAACCCATTCCTAGATCAGAACCAGCTAAGATTTTGACGGTTTCAACAGATGCAATGGGCTGCATGGTCTACTGTTGCTCCTTTCTCTTTTGTTCTTGAATCTCAATCAAAAGTATTCTGATATACAATGGCCCAGAATCTGGTAAATGGCACAGCAAGTGTGTTTGTACTGTGATTTAAATTGCCAATTTGTGCTGGAGCCTTTGCAACTTCCAGTTCTGACTGCAGTTTAAATCCACCAAAGAACTGAGTCAGGAGGCCAAATGGTGAGTGTAATCCCAGCGAAACCAGGCTCTGCTTTTTTAAATTGAACTGAGAACACACCCCTTAAGGTCTGTCTTCAGTTCATTGACTTGCACTCCTTTTAAACGGATCTGCCAATCTCTCAAACTGCACAGCCTCGATTCCCGACCACGTTCACCCTCGTTGCATTCCTGAGAACATGCATTCTCCCCCCTCAGTCCGACTTTGTACACTCTCTCACTCCCGACAATGTTCACTCTCCCTCACTCCCAATAATGTTCATCCCCTCATCCCAGACAATATTCACCACTTTCACCCTACATGTTAACCCTGACATTGTTCACTCCTCCTCATAATCTCCTGACAATGTGCATTCCTTCCCTCAATCCCTGACAACGATCACCCCCTCACCTCCGATATTATTCGCCTTCTCCCTCACCTCCTATCCCCTGACAATGTTCACCCCACCATCGCACGATAATGCTCACCCCATCCTTCAGTCTCAGCCCTGACAATGTGCACCCTTTCCCTCACCCCCGGCAATGCTGAGGTTGGTAAGCTCAGTATTGTCAGAATTGTCAGGATGGGATGGTGAGCAATTCAGGTTCTCTCATGACTCAGGACATCTTAGTTTAGGAATTAGCTTCATAACCTTTGCCTGAACTCCCTACAATAGTTCTTCAAATTTCTTCTAATATGGAGACTGAAATTGAAAACAGTGCTCCAGATGTGGTCACAACAAATCTGGAAACAACTTCAATATTATTTACTTGGGCTTATAGGTCAAACTCTTGCTATATATCTCAACAATTCATTTGCCTTTATTCAATACGTTAAGAACACGGAACCAACAATTTGGACAACTTATCCATCAAAATGCCCACATTTCCTCAACCTAAAATGTCAACTGATTGACCTCTGTTTCTCCACAGATGCTATCTAATCTGCCAGTTTTCCCAGCATTTTCTGCGTTTCTGCTCTGTTAAAGTTCATGGAAAGTTTTCTTCTACTTGTCTCCCTGACTATTGTGCTTTCATTAGCTTTTCCATCATGATTTGAGGTTAACCCCAATCAGTGATTGCAAATGTAGAACACAAAAGAAAAAGGGAGTTCATAACACGTTCAAATAAACAAAAGTTTGTTACTGAGCCAATTTATACTTGTGATCATTTTTTTCTTTAGCTCGAAACACACTCATCCCTCCTATGGAGACTGGAATTAAGATCTGATTGACCAGCCCAAAGACCTTACCATCAATACTGAAAAGCTAGGTTATTCTATACTTCAAGGCTGCTTGACAAAAACACTATTAAACTACTCATCTCCTGCAGACAAGGATGAATGCTCTCTGTAAACATATCTTTCTCTTCCAGTGGCTTGCACTCTTGTAAAGATTAACTCAGCATGCAGCGCCCAATACAGTTCTACGTTGCACCTATGAGAAAAAAGAAAATCACTCTAAACCTCATAGATTGTCTCATAGTTAAAACCTATCTCCAATGCCAAACGTTCAGCATTTTTCTAAAAATGGCACTACTCTGCTGTACTGGGAGCTCAGAGATTTGTGAACTATATTTTCCTAACAATCTCTCAAACTTCACTTAGTAATGTCTCAGATTTTACCGGAGTAGTACATTTAGTGCCCAGTTAGTTCGCCTTTGTCCTGCAGCACAAGAATTTTTGCTTTACAAGTTGGTGGAAATGCAAACTGTTAGCAGTGGAGAGAGGGCAACGAGGTATTCTAGGGCTTTGATGAATGCTGGGATCAACAGTCTATTTTATTAACCAACGGAATTTGAGGATTGAGAAAGAAACAGGTGAATGGAGAATAAAGCAATAGGATGAATCAAAGTCAAATTGGATACAGAGAGAGAATGAACCATGCGTGTCATACAATGCTCCATTCACCAACTCTCTCCCTTCACTCACGTGCCAACATTTTCATCCCCAGTCACAATTCCTACCAAGCATTCATAGTCTCATCTCACACCTTCTCACATTTAGCACTGCTACAAACTTCACATTTACATCCCTCAGCTTGCACACATTGCCAGTTATTCAACTACGACAAATACATCACCATGTGGAAGATATGATGTGGCTGTAAAAGAGATCTCAAAGATTGGCAGATGTGGATATTAAATATCCCTGGATGTTCAGAAAAATAGGAACTGAAGAAAAGAGGGAGAGTGGTATTGATGAAGGAGAACAATGCAGTGGGAGAGAGAGGATAGCCCAGGGGAGTCAAGAACAGGATCTATCTAGTTAGAGTTAAGGGGCAAAAAAATGTGTAATTAGATGGCTCGGTATTGTCTATAGGCCGCCAACTACTGGGAAAGATATGGATGAACAAATCTGCATTATTGAGGGGTGTAGGAATTATATAAGGGAACTTCAATTATCTGAATATAGACTGGGATAGTAGTAGTGTAAAGGGCAGAGAGGGGCAAGGACTTCTAGAACATGTCAGGAAAATTTTCTACAGCACTGTTTCCAGTTTAATGAGAAAGGAAACACTGCTAGACTTGGTTCTTAGGAATGAGGTGGGCCAAGAGGATCAATTGCAAGTAGGAGAACATTTGACAGGAAAAACATTAACTGAACAATAGGCTATCACTGGACAATTGTGAAGGGGAAAGATAGGGCAAACAAATACAGAGCTCTGTGAATGGCAAAAGAAAAAGAGATCAAGATGAAAAGGAAAGTGTGTTTATCTCAGATATCAGATGGATAATATAATGGATAACGAGGCTGTTAATAGAAAACTCAGAGAGGAAAAGAAAAAGCAAATAAGAGAAGCTAAGAGAGTATGAAAGGAGACCGGCAGTTAACATAAAAGGGAACTCCAAAGTTTTCCACTAACACAAGTAGTAAAAAAGTGTTAAGGGGATGAGTAAGGCTAACTAGGGATTGAAAAGGGAATTTACGAATAGAGGCAAGAGAATAGCTGAGATATTGAATGAATACTTTGCATCTATCTTTACCAGGAAGAAGATGCTGCTCAGGTCATGTTGAGAAGGGAGATAATTACGATACTTGAAGGGTTTAAAATTATTAAAGAGGAAGTATAAATGGACTCTTTGGACTCAAAGTTGATGAAGGACAAGAACCAGATGAGATGCATCCAAGGATATGGAGGGTAACGAGTGTGGAAACTGCAGGGTCACTGGCCATAGCTTTCCAATCTTCCTTAGAATCGTGGATGCTGCCAGACGACAAGAGGATTACATCCCTGTTCAAACAAGGTACATCAACGTCTAGGTATCAGGAACAGCAAGGGTCCCACCATTGGCATCTGGGGATCTCCACCAGAAACCTCCCTCCAGCTGAAAAACACATTTAACCACTATTCTTTACTTCCTGTTCAGCCAATTTTGTGTCCATGTTGCTACTGTCCCTTTTATTCCATGAACCATAACTTGCCCAAAAGTCTGTTGCGAGGTAGTGTATCAAATGCCTTCTGAAAGTCAATGTAAACCACATCAGCAGTATTACCCTCCTCAACCCTCTGTTATCTCTTCAAAGAATTACAGAAAGTTAGTTAAACATGATTAGATCGTAATAAATCCATGTTAGCTCTCCTTAACTAACCCACATTTATCCTAGCGGCTATTAATTTTGTTCTGAATTACTGCGCCCAGAAACTTCCCACCACCAAAGTTAAATGGACTGATCTATAATTGCAAGCTTTATTTTTACGAAGGGTGTGCAGGGCACAATTCCAAATTCTGCAGACCGTACAAATATGGAAGCATTGTGTACAATGAGAAGCATAGGCAGATAAGTGACAAATGAAATATATTGCAGACAAATGAGAAGTAATTCGTTTTTGTAAGAAGCATGCAGCAAGAAAATATAAAGGGCACGATTCTAAAGGGGATGCAGAAGCCAACGCATCTGATGTATATGTGCATAAGTCATTGAAAGTTGCAGTGCAGGTTGAGAGTGCAGATAATAAAGCCTGCAATATCCTAACCTTATTAATAGAGGCATTGAGTACAAGAGCATGGAAATTATGTTAAACTTGTATGAAACACAGGTTTGGCTTCAGCTAGAGTACTGCATATAGTTCTGGTACCACACTATAGGAAAAATGTGAAAGCATTAGACAGGGTGCAGAAAAATTTATGAGAATGGTTCCAGGAATGAGGAACTTCAGTTATTTTGATGGATTGGAGAAGTTGGGACTGTCCCGTAGGGAAGAGAAGTTTGAGGGGAGATTTGATAGAAATATTCAAAATCCTGAAGGGATTTGACAGAATGGATAGGTAGAAACTGTCACACTGGTGGAAGGGTTGAAAACAGGTGGGTACAGGTTTAAGATAACTGGTGAAAGAAACTAATGAAGACATGAAGAAAAATCTTTTTCATTCAGTGCATGTTTGAGAACTGGATTGCACTGCCTGACATTGCTGTGGAGGCAGATCATGGAGGCATTCAAGAGGGATTTGGATTGTTATCCAAAAGGAAGGACATACAGGGTTATGGGGAGAAGGCAGGGATTGGCACTCAGGCACGTTGTTTACTCAGGGTGTTAGCACTGACATGATGGGCTAAATGGCCTCCTTCTATGCTGCATCAATTCTGTGATTCTGTAACATGAACCAAACATATTGTACCATATTTATTGATACAATACTTTCCTCTCTCTGCAGGACAAGATACTACATAAGAGATGGCAGCAACTAACTAGTAGGAGAGCTGCAACGCTGCCTGCCCTCACCTCCATGACGTTGGCAGTGATTGGAGTGCCCACAATGGAAGCCATGGCCAGTGATGGGACTGAAACCAAAGAAGATGGTGGTATGTTCCGCCTTGATCCAACTCTCACATTCCATTTCATTTACACTGTCTTTTAAGAAGCCAGAGGTGGTGTAAGCATACATCTTTTGCTTTTCCCAATGTCCTTCAATATAATCCCCTCTTGTGCCTTTCTCCATCTGGATACCCAAAAACTGCCACTGAGGCAAGCACATGGTGCAGGGCATAGGTTTCAAGAGGAGCAGGACACCAGAAGTGCAGAAACACTGCCACACAATCTCATACTCATGACTATCAGCATAGATGTTGGCACTGAGCAAACTATAAAGGATAAGATACAGTGGGATCTCATGTAGGCATCAGGTGCCTGCATGCTGGCTGGAGACTCACATTGCGTCCTCTGGAAAGTTTTGCTGGTATAAGATGCCCCTTAAGTGGTCTCTTAAGTGACACTTAAGTGGTCTCTGGCAGACTTTCCCTGACCCCAGAGATGGATTCCCTGCCCACTTAGAGCTGTCAGCGAACCAAAGACTAGCAGCTCTTTTGTTCACCAACATCACCATGGAAGTGGTGGCTGCTGTGGGAATTGCGGGACATTGTCGGCCACTTTAAGACTTGAACAGCAGGTTAGGTGTAAAGATTCGCATTCTAATCAGTAATCTCTAAACTGTCTGTGCTTTATATGCTCTGTCTGAGGCCAGAACTCTCCATTCACCTGATGATGAGGTTAACCTCGAAAGCTTGTGAGTTTACTATCAAATAAATCGGTTGGACTTAAACCTGGTGTTGTCAGACTTCTTACTGTGTTTACTTCATACAAACACCAGCATCTCCACATCATGCTCTGGGAATGACAGCCACTGGAGGCCTAGGATTGAGGAGTGACCCAAGCCAGGACAAGGTTATGGCAAGGGGTGTTGCAGGGTGAGGTTTGGAGTGTGCGGGTTGAAAACAACGTCAGTGGTGGCTCTCAGCTGTCCCAATCTTTCCAGATGCCAGATCCCACAATGAGACAATGAGTACCTTTGAACAAGGCAAGACACCAGCCTCCCCAACTCTCCCATGGAAAACCATAAGCAAGAGGCCTGTCTGCCACTGGGTTAATACCAATGTCTGTGGGATGAAGCCTTTACATTAACTGCCACTTAAAGGCCCCAACTGAAAGTGAGATTGGCCTTGCCGTCCCCGTCTTAACTTTGGCGGAGACAGAAGAGTGCTTATATACCACCCTCCCATCAGATTAAATTTCCTTACTACCTCTAAACATGCCAATAGGGGGCATAAAATTCCCCACAATGTGTTCCCTGACGCAAATGGTCTGCAGCCAAGACTGGGGGAAACGTAGCACAGGTGCCCGCTAATTGCAAAGTGAGATCACATATGAGTTCTACTGCAGGGAACTCATGTGAAAAGACTGATAAGTTGAGGGTGGCGGGGGTTATGTACAGAAAACGGCTGATTGACAAGAATAATTAAATATTGATAAGCCTTTGATAAAGCTTGTTTTCTCTGTCAAGAAACAGAGAAGTTTGGCACTAACTTGGCACAGAGCTTTGTACAGAGTTTGCAGCCCATTCTTTCCAGCCAATTTTATGACAGCACAAGGAGACCCAACCATGATGGTACACCTGGTGGCTGATGTCTCTTCTTCCATTGCCACACAAGCAGAAACCACTCAAATTCTGTGCTGCCACTGAAGCTCAGACTGAAGTCATGAAATCTCAGTTTGCTGCCATGCAGGCTTAGACTGCTGTCACCGTGGCTGTAGATAACAATACTGAAAGAAGTTGCAGTGTGACAGCAATCTGTGCGCCAACAGATTACAAGGATTGAGGAGGTGCCACCCCAGGTGAGTGATAGCAGCACTGTACTAGCAAATTGGTTTAAACACTGAGGAACCAGCAGACTTTTGCAGAATAAATGCATTGACTGCTGCCAGAATAGAAGGCATTTACCTGCGTGATGTGCTAAACATGGTCTCACACCAACTGCACATTCAGGGAATGGGACCATGTGTGGTTGCAGTATATCTCAACATTCAACTGCAGTGCACACAAAGCCACATGCATGCAATCGAAATCCCCAACATTCTGCCGAAGTTGTGTGATGCTCGGTCTGCATTTCTCTGGTTAGTGGAAGGATATCAAACTCTCCTCTCCTGGCAAAAGACAGCATCAGTCACTTCCCATTACGTAGGTGTGGACAGAAAACTTGGGAGATGTTACAGGTGTTGCCTGCTGCTGCACTTAAGATAAAGAAATTCACGGCCAGTCATGTTTGCAGTCACTGGCATTTATGTCCTTGCCCTGTTCCGAGGTTGCAGATCAGCCTGCACAGGGGAGCAGAAGTATGTGAGTATGTCCTTCATAGAATGGAGTTGATGCACACCTAAGGAGGAGTTTGTTCACTTTGAGTTTCCCTCACTTGAAGTAACATCATAAATGTTTGTCTGATCAGTAATGTCTCAGGTGTGCTGCCATAGTCTTCTATTCCTATTCTTGATTTTGCTGAATCAAAATTCCATATTTCTGACGACTATTTTATGGAAAATACCCACTCCCTCAGACTGCTGTGAGCCAGGAATTTCAAAGCTTAAAGCACTGTAATATGGAGCATATGAAAGACACTGGTAAGAGTATAGATATCTCCCTTCAGGATAAATAGAACTGTGAGTACAGCCTTCTTATTTATTCCATTCCCCTGAATCAAGTTTTAAGATCAAGCTTGGACATCTTTAGAAGGTATGCAGCAGAAACGGTTAATAAAAAGTCACAGAATAAAGTGCACGCAGCTTATGTTACGATTGATTGATTGCCATGCCCTTGTTTTGTAAAATAAAAGATATTTGCTCAGAATTTTATGAAATTAACTGATTTTACAAACCAGCAATTCAGTTCAAATAAGTCAGTCTTAAAATCTTCATTGACAGCTACTGCAAATCAAAATTGCACTGCATCCTTTTGCACATGAAGTGTGAGCAGTTACATAAATTACCTCTTATTTTCCCTCTTATCATTCCTCTTTTTGTCAGGAACACAGCTCTTAGTTGGATTGTTTTTCCCCTCGTCAGTGTTGTCAAAAGAAGCAAAATAATCTTCTGCTTATTGAATAAAACATTAAGCTTGCCCCTTGTGTTGCAGGTGTTAAAACAAACAACCTATTGCTATTCTGTAGACTCTGTGCATTTTCTTATACCAAGAGATTTATACTGGTTTTAATTATAAACATCTCTAAGCTATGCTTGTCTATTTTGATACTCAGCTTTGTAGCATATTTGTATGAAAATATGTAGGAAAATACAAGCTATTATTTTAATTGAAGAAACGTTCATCGGTTTTCTATGCTATATCATGGATTGCAATGTCACTTGTTCTTGGACATAATGGTAGTTAAATACTCTAAATCAGCCACAACAGTGTTGGCTTGTGAGTTTGATGGAGCAATTGTTACTATCTAAATCCTTTTTCATTTGGTGGAATATTTACTGAAGAGCAGAATTTCTTACTCTTAGTCGGGTAATTATCTTTCTTCAATATATGGTCTTTGGAATTTCCTTTTCTGACCCTCAACCACTTGCATCATCATTTCACCTGATCTATTTGATGCGTAGATTTACTCATCATGTTTTGAAAGTGAAAACTATCCCAAGGTATTGTGCAATTTTTCAATTCAGTGAAATAAATTAGTTACCAGTCCAAAGTTGTCCAACTAATAGTACACTCGAAGAGGGCAGTATACCCTTATCTTCAGTAAAATTCTGGTGCATTCTGCCTCTCTACAAGGATTTTTCTTGTACCTCTGCCATTGTCATATTGCCTTTGAGGTTATAGCACACAAAATATTTAAAGTGATTCATAATTTAAATCTAGTCAGGTTGAAAATCATTTGCCTAATTTTGTTGCCAAAGTTTAACGGTGAGTTTAACATGCATACTATTATTGTGTAACTTGGGGCGAGATAAAGCTACTCATGAAATGTAAATTGCAAAAAGTTGCTGCATGATTTATCCCTGCAAAAATGGCAGCTTTTATGCATTAATTGCCAATTAAGATTACTGCAGAAAGGTAGGCCTAATACATTTTCAGTTATGAGATTTTGTTCCTACTTTTCCTTTTTTTGTTCACTTTTAATTCAATCTATCTTTCCTTCCCTTTATTTTTAAAGAAATGGCATTTGATGATGCATTCACTGACCTTGACCACCTGTGAGCACTCATTAAACTTCTTCCTGCACTGAGTCCAGGTGGCTGGAGGCTTGTTTGTTCAGATACAAGATCTCTCTCCTCCAGTCAATCTGCACCAACTGCTACATTAGAAAACACTGGAGCACAGTAAATGCTCTGTCGCACTTCTCCTCATGTTCAGAGACTTCTGCCTATTCACTTCCAGCACCTGCTGCAGCCAAAATACACCTCCCATTTAAGAGATATAGGTTATCTTTAAGTAGTATCAGACCAGCTTTAGGTAGTTCTCTTGTCACATAAGCTTGGACTCCCTGCTGAGATCATTGTCGCTCAGCAGTAGTGCATTTAGTGCTAGGCTGCGTGTTACTGTCATTATAACAAGCAGGTAACACAAAGCTGTGGACTGTTTGTATTCTAATGAAATAGTGCTAATTAATCATGCGTACTGATCCCTGGGCTCATTATTGGTTTATCCAATTATTCCCCCATGATCTATTATGAATTCATATATTTCTAGGTAATCCTGATGAAAACAGGATTGTAAGAGAATTCTTCTGGGCCTCAGTTCACCTACAAGTGGTTTGATTTCAGTGATAGTATCTGATGAGCTCCAATTGTTTGCAGAAAACTCCACACAGCAGCTATCATCATGCAAGCTATTCTTCATGTCTTACTGTTTTGAATTGGTGACTGTGCACAGTTGATTGGAACATAAGGAAAGCAGAACTGAATGACCATTTCCCTCCTCTTTTCAAAGAAAATTGATCAGGCTCTAAGCAAATATGTAAGCAGTGTATTTGCAGGATGATAATGCAAAATGTTTGTTTGGGGGTTACAATAATAATTTAATAATAATGATAGCATACCTTAATGTAATTTCTGCTCAAGAATCTACGTGTAGCAAAGATTAATGTGGCCACCCATTTGAACTGCGTGAATATAAAACTGCACATGATAAATTAAGAGGCTGTAGTCAGTAACATGAGGATGATGAATATTAGGGTAATATTTAAGGATCTGGAATGTAATATTAACAGTGACTAAAGTGTTCAAAGCATTTTACAAGAGGCTGGAATATGTATTTACAGGATATGGAGACCATAATGTTAATTCTGATTTTTGAAATAAGAGGTGGGGCGGGGGGGAGAGAGAAGGGTCGTGGGTCATGTGATGTAAGCACAGGAACGGGTACATTTTTGTGAGCTCTGATGCTATTCATCTTTTAATCCTTTTATGTACTCTGATGCACAATCTAAAATTATTGAATCCTGGAGTGTCCACTCTGTGCTACGTTGCTGGAAGGTCCTGGTTAAGTTTGGGTGCCGAGGATCTGATTAACATCAAGAAAATCCTTGTTTGATGAAGGTGGTTAAAGACAGGCTGGGTTGGGCAGTTTAGCTGGTGAGCATGCTCAGGCCACGTTACAGGCATCAAGATGATGACTGCCATTGTAGGTCAAGTTGGGATTGATGGTCTCAGCTCACTGGCACAAGTCACTGGTGCTCATATTGATGAACGGCAAGGTTTCCAAAAGAAAAGGGATGAAGCAGAGGTAAGAATCACGTCAATCAAGTGGGTATATTCCCTTGGTGAATGCTCACCTTCAGTCCTCAGAAATCCTGCTGCATGGTTTATCAAATGGAGCTGGAGAAGGAATGTCCATGTGCCTGATCTTCCAAGGAGAGCTGAGAATAAATGCCCAGCTGAATTTGAGAACTGGCTGCCATGCTTTACATTTCAAGCTCAAAGAGACATACTGTATCCGGTCTTTGAGATCTGGGGTCAGTTCTAAGTCCTGATTGCTGGCCTTCCATTGTCCTGACCTTGGTGTTCATCAGGTGGGGCTAAAGCCGTACACAGATGGACCTCACCACCTGCCAGGACCTAGGTCACTTTCTGCTGGGGCTTTTGGGCAACAATACAACAGAGGTCAGAGGCTTTAGTGAAATTATACACAGATCCTTGATATTGCTCAACAATCCTGCCAAGGCTATGGCTTTTTCAAACTCTGTAGATGGCTGTTACCTTGCAGTTTGTCATTAATCCTGAACTACTCCCTTTGTGATTATAATCCTGATTTTGTGATGCTGTCTTATCCTGTCAAAGGTGTTTGATATATGTGCACTTTGGCATATGTCGCTTGTTTTCCTGTTATTCTTTGAAAGCCAGGAATATCAGCTATTTACCATTCATATAGATGATCTGGAGGAGGGAACCGAGTGTATGGTGTCGAAATTTGCTGATGACACCAAGATTGGTGGAACGGCAAATTGCGCGGAGGGTGTGGAGAGTCTGCAGAAGGATCTAGATAGGCTGGGCGAATGGGCCAGGAACTGGCAAATGGAATTTAATGTTGACAAATGCGAGGTGGTCCACTTTGGTAGGAATAATGGTAGGAAGGACTATTACTTACGTTGCGAAAAACTGCAGCAGGCGACGGTGCAGAGGGACCTCGGGGTGCATGAATCGCAAAAACCCACCCTGCAGGTGCAGCAGGTGGTCAGGAAGGCGAATGGGATGCTGGCCTTCATAGCGAGGGGGATTGAATATAAAAGTAGGGAGGTCTTGCTGCAGCTGTATAGGGCAATGGTGAGGCCGCAGCTGGAGTACTGTGTGCAGTTTTGGTCGCCGCACTTACGCAAGGATATTTTGGCCTTGGAGGGAGTGCAGAGGAGGTTTACTAGGCTGATGCTGGAGTTGAGGGGGTTGAGCTATGAGGAGAGGCTGAATAAACTAGGCTTGTACTCGTTAGAGTTTAGAAGAATGAGGGGAGATCTCATTGAGACATATAAGATGATGAATGGGATGGATAGGACAGAGGTGGAGAGACTCCTCCCACTCAGAAAGGACAGTAGGACTAGGGGGCACAGCCTCAAGATAAAGGGGGGGCGGTTTAGAACGGAGTTGAGGAGGAACTTCTTCACTCAAAGGGTGGTGAATCTCTGGAATTCTCTGCCCGTTGAAGTGGTGGAGGCTGCCTCGCTAAATATTTTTAAGACGCGGGTTGATGGGTTTTTGATAAGCGAGGGGATTAAGGGTTATGGGGAGAGGGCGGGAAAGTGGAACTGAGCCACGACAGATCAGCCATGATCTTATTGAATGGCGGGGCAGGCTCGAAGGGCTAGATGGCCTACTCCTGCTCCTATTTCTTATGTTCTTATGTATGTTCTAATATCCATTTATTTATAATGGAATTCAGCCACCTGTACGCTCTGGTGGTGGAACGAGGAAGACCTTAGTTTAAGATGCATTACTGTTTGTCCCTGCCTCTGCATAGGTAGAGTTGGGGAAAATATACGCTGGTTCACATCTGACGATAGTCGGGAAATCCTTGGTTATCTAGCCTTTTTTTGGTTGGTTTCCTATATTTTCATTGGCTGCACAGGTTGTGGTATTGGCTACTTGGTAGTTTGGCTCCTGGAATGGCCAGTGAGCACATCATCCTGTTCAGAGAAGGAAATTATTTTCCTCCCAAGATAGCCTACTGTGGATGTCTAGATAATTCCTCCTCCTGTTGTTAGAGTTTCCTTGACGGAGGAAAAGTGGTTGGAATGTGTTAATGGCAGGGCCTGAAGAATGTCTCAGGTGTGACTGGGGATAAGGGAAGTTTCTTTTGTTTGAAGCCCTATGGTGGCGCGAGTACTCCTGGCTTGTCAGTTCTTTTTTTAAACTGTGTCATTGTTCTATGTTTACCTCGACTGGGTAGGTTAGGGCAGTAGCTACATTGATTATCCATTACTGGATCCTATGGAAAATATATTAGATGAGGAATAAGCTGTCTTTCCCTGGGGACTTCCAGACAACGCTATCTGAGTTTCTCCTACAAGGTTATATGGCTATGTTCTTGATATTCTGCATGTGAGTGTGTACTGTCGACCCATGTCCTGCGTCTATGGTCTTGCCCTGATGTTCCTCTCTCACTGAGATTCCCTTTCATTTTCTGGGTCATTGGGATGCTGACAGAGGCTCTGATTTATTACATTTGATCTCATGGGTTTTCCTTCATCTTATTAGGAAGAGAAGGATTGTATCTTTTCCTGAGATAGCCCGTCTGTGGGTCTTGATGATTCTTCTTCTTCTGGTTGGTGGGGTCTCCTTGGTAGGTAAGGTAATGAGTAGGTAATGGGTAAGATTTTTCGGTTGATGGTGGGGCTTGAGCGGCACCTCCAGTGTGGCCGGAAACATGTGAAATTTATTTTGTGGTGAGCCCACGCATATTGTGCAAATCCTTGGCATATTGGGTCTTCTTTTATCTATGTAAATATCCCTTTATTTTTGGCTGTGGAGGCAAGGGTAGCAGCTATTTTGAAAATTTGTGCTTACAAGGTGTGGAGGTTATACTATAGTTTAGGTCTCCCTAATGGAAGGTAACCTGTTATTTGTGGCTTCTGGGGAAAGTTTAGATACCCAGGCACTGTTTAATCTGCACTCTTCCTGGGAAGTTGTGTAGCTCTGCTCCTGTTATCCTGCATGTGAGTGTATACACTGTAATACCATGTCTTGGGTTTGGGGTTGTATCTTGATGTTCCCCTCTTTTTGGGTATCCTTTCAATCTTCAGAAATCTTGGGGCACAGTTTTAGGCTCCAAGTGTTTGTATTTGATCCTATGGGGGACTCCCTTATGCTATGTAGCTCGGTCCTCATTGTTCTGTGGGTGAGCACATGCACACTGTGCCACCTGCGCATGGCTTTCTCTATCCTATTGTCTTGATAGTCCCCCGTTTTGTGTACTTTCCTTTCATTATCCATACGAAGGGAAGCACTGGTTACAACGATTATAATTAATAATCAATATTCCAAACCAATTGTAACGATACTTGCCAGTCTTTTCTGTAGTTGTGGAAAAATGATTTGTAGTATACCAATCCTTGAAGGTTTGTTGCATTGTTTGTAACAATGGGGAGAAAAAATGTTAAATAAAAATATTTTAAAAAAGAGGCCAATGGATCTTCAGAAATTCCATGAAATAATTAAGTTCCTATATGAAGATTGAAAAATGAATTACAATTTATTAGGATTTTCAGGAGGCAATTAGTAAAGTATTATATGTGAAATGTCCATAAAAGCAACAACAATCCACAGAAACAATGGTTAATAAGATAATCGATATTGAAAAATTGCTTTGCAGTAGAAAGCAAAAGATGATGAATGAAAAAAGCTCTGCTGAATTCCCTGGAAGTTCAAATCTTTTGTAACTGACGTAGAATAGAGTACTTCCTGCACAATAATACAAAATTTGTCGAGAAACTCTAGCTATACAAACATGTGGTTAGTATTAACAGCATTTCAAGTGATTTGGTTTGATTAATTGGATAGGGCAGAGAAAAGTAGCTAGATTTTGCAAAGTACATATTTTGGAGCAAGAAATATTTTGACAAAGTAAATAAGTGCTACTTTGGATAAATCTCACAGCACCTGCTACTTCTTGGAAATCTCCCACCAAAGTATTAATCCAGCTCATTTAGCTATTAAAATCAACCATTAGAAAGCTCATTTGTGGTAAGTGGTCTCAGGCAAGCAAAGACTTTCAGTCTCTCTCGCCCATCCATTCAGAGTATTCCCTTGGTGCGCTCATTATAATCCTGAATGCCATTTGATGACAAGACCTGTCTAGTTCCTTCTTGAAACCAATTAAAGTTTCTTGTTCCCCGCACCCATACCAGTACTCTGTATTCCACATACTTAGAACCCTTTTAGGAAAAAATATCTCTCCTGACTTCCCCTTGTTATCCTTAATTTGTAAATATGATCCTTTGTGCTCAGGCTCTGTACATAGCAAAACAGTTTACTTGGATTCAATTTGTCCAAAGCATTCATAAACTTGAAATATTTATATCCCCTCTCAGTTTTTTTCAAAGAGAAAAAAAACCATCTTTTAATCTTTCAAAAGCAAAATACTGCAGATACTGAAAATCTGAAATAAAAAAGTGCTCAATACTCAGTAGGTCAGGCAGCATCTCTGGAGAAAAACATAATTAATGGGCATAATTCTCCAATTTTCAGATCAGGTCTGGTGGCGCCTTTTCCACTTGCCAGGTTCTGCACTTGGAAGTTCATTAATTACGCACAGTGAGTTCCTCTCTGGTGGGCCAGCAGCTGGTTCATCTGCCTGGCATCAGCTGGCAGGTTTGAAGATCCTGCCACCTTACTTAAACGTGAGTCCATGACATTTTTATCACTCTATACAGAACTCTTGTCTTTACAAGGTTCTCCAACACGTCTGGAATCCAGAAGCAAAAGGCACCACCTGCTTTAAGTGCCCTCAAGGCCCTTATACAGCATGCCTGGGCCCACTGATATGTTCTGTACCCCAGGGACAGCTCAAAGCAGCACATGAACCTCATGTCTCTGGCCTGGGAGGCCCAGGAGGTCAGTGTTGCTACCATCTACCTGTGAAGCACCATCCAGTTCAGGAAGCAGATGAATGATCTTATCCACTCTGCCAAGATAAGGTTTCTCTTAGCTCCCTCCACTATCAAACTCTCACATGGCATCAGATTCTCAAATGGCTACCCTCTTTACAGATCTCATACATTCAGTTGTGCAGGACATGTATCAAAACTTACACTCTCAACAAGACTTTCACAACACCACCACCCCATCTGTCTTATTGATCGAACTTCAATCTCTGTCCCTTCTACCTGCACCAACTCCAGCTGTGCAAGCAGCCAAGGGTGTTTTGCCCGAGTAGGAGACCTTTATGAGGCTCGGCCCCTCCAGGACTTGGTGCCTCCTAAGAGAATGTCATCACAGGTATCAGCAAACTACCTCTACTCTTGCTGCGGATGTCAGGGCTAGAACAAGGCATAGTGGTAGGGTTAGGAAAGCTAAAAAGTCTTGAGGTCACCTCAGGGTCATGGGTGCTCTACACAGTGAGCAGGTTACACTTTTAAAAACCATTCCATGGGTATATGAATGTAGTGGTCAGATGAAAGTATTTTGGTTTCGATTTTTGCAATCTTCTTATTTTGAATTTCAATTTTTCTTACATTCATCATGTCTCCTTTTAAGATTAAAATTCATATGATGTCAACCTCTGTGGAACTTGTTACTTGTGTGTTGTCATGGAAATATGCATAATTCCTCATTAGGAGTGTATGATGAGTGAGCTCTCAATTTTTGGTCCTTAAGGGATAGCAATGACTGAGGAGGACTCATCAGACATGTGACTCTCTGTACACGTGGGTTTCCTTACTAATACTGTCCCAAACCAAGATACACAGTTTACAATGTAAGCCCTACACTGGTCCGTACATCCTTCGCGGCAGTATTTTTCTTCCTTGGATAACGTAGGAAGCATCCAGATTTGACTCACATTGCTGTTCTTCCTTGCTGGAGTTCAAGTTGAGAGAGTGAGTCCAATAGCAGGACACCAATGTTCACCCTACTACTTTATTTTAATGAGTCATGAAGGTCTGCACTCTGACTTCTGTCTGCTAATTCATGAGCTTAAATGGGAATCTTAACATAGCTCCCATTTTCAAAGAGAACGACGGACAACAGTAACGTTCACAAAGCAATGCTTAGTGTTTGTGCGAACCATCCCTAATGTGCCACACTAACAGGCGTCCACCCCATAATCTGCAGCTTGTATGCATCCCCTTCCAGTCATACATGCGCTATCTCTTAGCCGCCTCCCTTACCTGTGTCATGCAGCTTTGTCAGTGTCCAGTTTTCCTCCCCTCTGTCTTCCATTGTTTGTCCTCTTCATCCACCTCCATTCCCCTCTGCCTGCCATCATGAACCCTTGCCCTCCTCCCCTGCTTTGCATAGCTCACTTTCCACACTGCTTCCCTCATGTTTGCCCTTCTTCCAACTTCCTACTTGAACAGCCCTCCTTTCACATTACCTCTGTTTACCATCCCTCCATCCCCGCTCTTTGCACAGTCCTCCTTCCATATTGCCCCCATGTCTTCATCAGCCCATTTGTCTCACACCTGACCATCCCCCCCCCCAGTCAAAACTTGGACTTTTTTTTAATGAGGGCTGCATGAATCCCACAGCATGGTGCAGTCCAGATAGATACCAAGTATGTGGCACTAGAAGGAGAGGGGGCCAGAAGAGACTTCTGTACTCCCCAACTCCAGGCATATACTGATCTGACCCAGTAACTCAAGAGGGTCCATGGGTCCAGCAGCATAGTGCTGCCCATGAAGACTGACCACCATGGAGATAGAGGGCAGGAATCGGTCTGCCCCAGCAGAATAATGAACAAAGCATATGGAGCAGCACAACATTGTAGCAGATAGGCTTTGTTACACTCACTTCAAAGGCTCTTACAAATTGAGAACCTCTTTGTGCATGCTATTCATTATCAATTGCTTTCAGACAGTATAAACTCATGCTGACATGGCACAAGATTGGAAAACCTGATGAAATTTCAACTAGCAGCTATTTTAATGAGCATTTATGAGATGCAAATTAATGTAAATGGTATTCACACCACTTGTCAGCAGGAAGACTGACCTACTATTAACCATTGGGAAAATGCAACGCGATTTTATTTCGGTGGCTTTCTGATTTTTTGATTCTCCAATCCCGCTTGTCACCAAACCCAGCAGCAGTGCTAAGGGAAAATCTGTCCAACTTTTCAATTTGACGGTCCAACATCAGAAAGGTCAGTGGCCTGAAATAATAACTTTGTTTCTCTCTGCTGCCTGACCTGCTGAGTACTTCCACAATTTTTTTGTTTTATTTCAATCATTCTTTATTTATCAATTCCTAAAATTTTAGGATCAAATGTGTTGCCTTTCTCTGTACCCCTTCAACATCTGAATGTCTTTCATGAAATAGAGGAACCAAAATGTAGAGTAGACCAGATGTGGTCTTAGGAGGGTCAAATAATAATTTCAAAATGATTCTCTAGATTTATACACTATGTCCCTTGTTGTTGATCCCAAAAATATTAGTTTTTTTTAATTGCCAGATGGTTTAGTGATCTGTCCACTAAAACCCAGAGATCTTGCTCCTGCTCTAACAACCCAATTACATTTCCATTTAGCAAATAATCCATATCAGTTTACCTTTGTCAAATCTCAATAGATTTAGGGGGATGGTAGAATATTGGGAATGTTGGGTTGTACAGTGGCACAGTGGTTAACACTGCTGCCTGATAGTGCCAGGAACCTGGGTTCAATTCCCAGCTTTCTGTCTGTACGGAGTCAGCACATTCTCCGTGTCTGTGTGGATTTCCTCTGGATGCTCCAGTTTCCTCCCACAGTCCCAAAGACCTGCTGGTTAGGTGCATTGGCCATGCTAAGTTCTCCCTCAGTGTACCTGAATCGGCACCAGAGTGTGGCGACTAGGGGATTTTCACAGTAACTTCATGTAAGCCTACTTGTGACACTAATAAATATATTCTAAGGTTTTATGCTTTACTAGATGCCCAGGCTAATGGTCTGGAGACCTTCCAGCTCTTCATCTGGCAGTATCTTCTGGTCCCACTGACAATGTGACCCTGCCAAGGGTTTCCCATCGGTATGGAGGAGAATCAATGAGAACTCCCAGAAGATCCTTCCACAGACCAATGGCCATCCACCTCCCACTGCTAAGAAAAATGCTGCAAGGTGACCACAGAATCCGGCCCATGATTTCAAGTCCCACCTCAGCAGCTGGGGGAATTTAAATTCAATACATCGAACAAAAAGCTTGTCTCAGTAATGATGATCATGGAGCCACTGAATTGTCACAAAAATCCATCTGGTTCACTCTATCACTGTCCTTACCAAATCTGACTTAGATTTGACTCCAAACCCATCACATCTCTCTGAAACAGTCTAGCAAGTCTCTCAATTGTATCAAACCACCATAGAACAGTTAAATAAGAATGGAAAAATTTGGACAGACCATACTGTCCTTGCAAAATCTGACCTTAAAACTGAGCACATTCTCTCGTGTTGTGTGGCACTACCAGTGCTAAAGGGACTAAATTCAGAACAGATCTAGCAATTTAAAATTGGGCATCCAGTAGGTGCTGTGGGCTACCAGCAGCAGGAGAGTTGTTTTCAAGGAAATCTATAACATCATGGCGCCCTATAGTCCCACCCTACTATCATCATCAAGCCAGGAACCAGCCCTCGTTCAAAGAAGTAGGTGAGCATGCCACAATCATCAGACACATCTAAAAATGAGGTACCAACATAGTGAAGGTACAGGATTACATGCCTGCTAAATAGGAAAAGTAGCACGTTATAAACAGAGCTAAGAAATGTCACAACCTTTTGATCAGATCAAACCTCTACAAACCTACATATCCAGTCATGAATAGTGTTAGACAATTGAACAATAAACGGGGGGATGAGGCTCCAGCATGTTAATGAAGAGATCAAAACTGAAGCATTTGCAGTCACCTTCAATCAAAAGTGCCAAGTGAATGATCCACCTTTGCCTCCTGCTGATGTTCAGACAACTTGATTCACTCCATGCGACATCTAGAAATGGTCAAACTCATTTGATTCAGCAGCAGACATCATTCCAGCTATAATACTGAAGACTTATGTGTCAGAACTAGCCACACCCATGCCAAACTGTTTTAGTACAGCAACAATGCCAGTATCTACCCACCATTGTAAAAAATGGCCAGGTATGTCCTGTCCACAAAAAGCAAGTTAAATCCAATCCAACCAATTTGAGCCTCATTTGTTTAGCATCATTCATTGGCAAAGTGGTGTGGTCAACTGTGCTGTCAAGCAGCACATACCGTAATCTGCTTCCCAACATTCAGTTTGAGCTCTAGCAGGATATTATGTTGTCGTTTTTATGGCATCGTCAAGAGATTTCAGTCTTTGTTAGGGACAAAAGATATTTAATGATGAGAAACTTGGTAGAAGAGGGTTGCAGCTCTGGCTGCCATGGAGCAGAGCGCCAGTCCTTACATGCTGACAAATGGCCCCAGAAGTAAAATAGCTGAGAGGGGACTCTGTCCCTCCAGTGTGATCACTCATTCTGGGTCCCATTGGTTCCTCAAGTTCCGTAAGTCACTTCTGCTGTGCTGTCTTAAAAAGACAAATACCCGACACACAACATCCCTTAACTTTCTATTTTCAAAATCTACCTACATTCTAAATAAACATTATACATAAGTTAAACACTTGTAAATTGATGTGGCAATTGTTCAATGGAGGAATCTTGAGGCCTGCATTTAACATAACTCTCTCTCTATGCACAGTTCCAAATTTAGTTTTGTGTGGGATTCTTCCATACAGAGTTGCTGCTTTCTGAGTTACGTCCTAGACTGTGCATGACAAAGGACTACATTCTTCACTCTCCAATCCACTGATCCTTTTCTAAGTCAAGCACCTAACGCTACAATGCACTGCAGGTACCATCATTACAATACAACATAGTTTTACATCTTGACAGTTCTTGCACTATATCAGTTTGTCACTTGTGAAGGGAATAGTCACTGTACACTATTTCTGGTACATAGTTCACGTGATAAAGTTTCTTCTCTTTCTAGCATTTCAATTTGGCATCTTTTCCATCGACCCTGTTATCATGTTAGTTACTGTGCATTTCTATTAGCATGACTATTTCGGCAATTCTGTTCTGGCATGTCATCTCAATTTCCATCTCTGCCTGAATTGTTGCTTTGTCTAGTTCTCTCTGACATAACCCCTTCAACTCGGTGGCTTCATTTTCCAATCTCCTTCTTTTGTCTTCTGTGTCAGTTAATTTATGTCTTGGACACGAGTGGTTCTTTACTCCATCATTCACTTCTAACAACATTTGATAACAATCTCTCCCTTCTCATGCTTTGCATATTTTCAGAGAACTGACTTTTTTTTGTAGCTGCAACTAACTGTATTTTTATGTTCAATATTTCTTCCTTTTTTTTTAAATTAGGCATTTCTTTTGCCAACTTGTTCAACAGTTGTGTCCTCTGTTTGGGTTTGTCCATTGCTATGTCCCCCACAGCACCATCAAATACCTGACAGTTTCTGCCTTTCTGCAGAATTCCAATTTCTCCAGCTCATTTGTGTATTCCACACGACTGGTAGTTTGGTTATTGAATTGGACCTCTGGAGAATTCCCAATATGGCTCTGGTGAATAACAGCTCTCCTCCAATTTCTGCTTCAACAGTACAATGATTCTTGCTGTAGACGATACAGGATGTCCTACATGAGCACCATGGACCAAATCTTTAATGCATTTTACTCTGAGGCTAGCAGTTCTCTTACCGATCACGAAACCAATAACATCCATGAAATGGGATTTCCTTAGCTCTTAATTTCCATGAAATGACCTGTCGCCGAATTCCACTTGCACTTATTGTCTCAACCCTTTTTACCTTATATTCATCTCTTCATGCTCTTACTCCAGTTCCTTCATTACTTGCTGGTGAATGTTTCTTACTGAGCCTAATAGAATTCCTAACTATTTCCACCTTTTTCATGGTGCTCGATTTTTTTCTTAGCTTTGATGTAGCTGAGCCGCTTCTCATTTACATTAGGGGTCATAAACTTTTAACTTATCTTCTAATTGCTGTAATTTTCAGTGACGTTTATCCAACTTTTTTTTTCCCCTTCACTCTTAACACTTCTGATGCGGCTTCTCTTACTTTCTGAATGATTACAGCTTTATTGTTTGCATGTAGATTATTGCAAAAATGTTCACGCTTATTCCAGTACAAAAGGATGGCACACAACTCTTTCTTTAGGTCTGTATTTAGTAACTTAGGGTCTTTTGTTGCCCTTCTTTTGGCTGTCTCCCTCTCCATGGTTTCTTAGCACCCTTCCTCTCAGGGGACTGCTACTACCTACTGCGAGTATGGCGTTGCCTCTTGCTTGAGACTTATTACCTCCTCTGAGCTTCAGTGTTGCCTCTTTCTTGAGGTCTTTATTTTCTTCAAGGTCTTGCATTGCTTACAGACCCCCTCTTAAGAGGGGCCCTCTCTTTTTAGAGTTGCTCTCTGCTTTGCTCTTCGCAGATTTTCCTGTCCCTTGTCCTTTGTTCCTTGTTATGGTCGTTGCATTAAATCTTGTAAACTTTGAATGCATTACCTCTTTACATGCATTATTGCTTTAACTGTCAAAGTTTTTTTTTAACTGCCACAGTTGCCATTCCTGACTGTCTGTGCTTTTCCCACACCTACGGGTTTTGATGAGAACTTATGTTTGGACTTTTTTTTAGAAGTTTCGAAACCTTTTCAGCTAGTGCACGTTTTTTTATATCAATTTCTGCAGTTTTCCTTTTTTTCACCCTGCCAACAGCAGAATTTCTTTCCTGCTTGTAACATCAAGCTTTTTGTCAATTTTACCACTGGCTCTAGTTGGGAGTTTTTTAAAAAAATTTTCAAGCGGTTAGCACTGCTGTGTCATAGTGCAGAACCTTAGGTGACTGTCTGGGTTTCCTCCAGGTGCTTTGGTTTCCTCCCATGGTCCAAAGATGCGCAGATTAGGTGGATTAGCCATGTTAAATTGCCCCGATGTGTCCAAGGATGTGTAGATTGGGGATAAGCCATGATAAATGTGTGGGGTTATGGGGATAGAACAAAGGGGAAGGCTTAAGTGGGTTGCTCTTTCAGGGAGTTAGTGCAGACTCAATGGGCCAAATGCCCTCCTTTTTCACTGTAGCGATTCTATGATTTATTTTCAAACAGATGTCAGAAACTCCCAACCCGCAGTCCCTCAATGCAGGGACTGCTACCAGGGACACCCCATAGGCTCTGTTCAGATCAGTGGCCCTCGTCTTAGCCTTTTCATTTCCTTGTGCTTTTGGGAGATGTCCTGCAGTTCCTTGGGGCATTTTTTTCCGTTTTTACTTCTGAACTTGTTTAACTGGAGCACATCTCTTTCTTTTTCCAGATTATCTTTAAATCTTAAACAGTTTCAAGCTGGGTATATTGCCTTTTATACTCCTGTCCTGTCTGTTTTATTAAAGTTTCTTTTATTCTAAGGCTCCTGGACATTGATCTCTCTTCGTTAAAATTTTTCTTTTATATTTCCAAACCTCTTTATTCACTGGCCACACTGGTTGCATTCCTTCGAATGCCTCTCAGGGTCTGACACAAGGTCAACAACTCTTCACTGAGTCGATATCCCTCTTTTCCAACTTCAGTTAAGCCAGGTATCACAGGTAGGTTATCAGTAGTTTTGAGAGCACTGTGTCAGTCTGCTGTCTGTGTTGTTAGTAAAATTTAATGAGTGCTGAGTTAATCAGTTGTCAGTGATATGGGATGGCTGTTCATGAGGTGGGAGACAGGGTGTGATAATACTCAAGGAAGTGGGCCTGACAGACTGTGTGGATGAGACCCCAAAAGAGAAAGACAACAAGGTGGTGTGTGTGTGTGTGTGTGTGTGTGTGTGTGTGTGTATGTGTGTGTGTGTGTGTGGGGGGGGGGGGGGGGGGCGGTGGAGGAGTTGGTGGTGATGGTGGTGGGGTTGACATAGCATGAGAAGAATGGTGCCTATTAGTCTTGCCTATCCCTAATGCAGAAAATAATTATTCCCTCAAACATTGCTGACACTCATGCTCATTAAACTAATCGGCCCTCGTGAATTAACTCTTCATGTCAGCTTCTGTAGTGACTTGAAGCCCAACTGAAAAAAAAATGTTACAGAATGCAAACTATGACGTACAAACACAAGTCCCTGTTCAGGGCTACCATTCCGCAGGCCCACTTCTGGGCCTGCCTTACAAAAGGTTCAGGTCATGAGTTCCAGTTGCACAAGCCACTGCCTGTTACTAGGGAAACTCATACTCAATGAGACCCACAGGGAGATCAATTAGTGATTTCCCCACGGACCTCCTGGGGGTTATCACATCCATCTCTCCCCTCCCCCAGAGTCTAAAAATTCTCCCTCGCTCCCATGGCAATGGGACCTTCCCCATGGCCTTATCTCAATCGCATATAGAATCTGGTTGAGGGTGCATGTAATGGATAGGTGAACACCTTTTGTCAAAAAGGCGCTACAGGGGCCTTGTCCTTGATGGTGACCTCTGGCTAGGTGTCCACTGCCTCCACTTCCATGTCTGAGCCAGAATCCTTATCCTCAATATGACTGGCTCTTGAGTTTTTAGAGAGCAGAGTTTCCCATGTATAGGCCAGCGTGAAGGGTGGAGGAGAAGATGGGCTGCTGGGGCAGGCAGCTCAAGGCATTCGCGTCGCAACATGTCTCCCTGGATGATGTTCTGAGGTATATTCATAGGTAACTAATAATAATGCCCAGCATTGGATACAGGCTGACGCGAAGGGAAGAATCACCTTGTCTTCCTTCACGAGGCCCAAAAGAAGTTTGTGATCAGTTACTATAATGAAATGCTGACCGTGGACGTACTGGTGGAACTTTTTCCACCAGAAACACCATGGCCAATCTTTATTTTTGATCTGGGCATACTTTCTCTCTGCATCCGAGATGTGTAAGCGATTGGACATTCTGCCCTATCATATTGCTCCTATACCATAGGAGAAGGTGTCTCAAGTTACAATGAGTGGTCTCAGGGAGTCATGACGGGCTAGAATATTGGTTGACAGCAATTGCTGTTTGACACATGCAAAGGCTTCCTCTTGTGGCCTTTTCCACAAGCATTTCTGATTCTTTTTTTAACAATGTGGAGAGTAGCCAGTAGGATCGCCGTTCCGTATGAATTTTCCATAGTAATTTATGAAACCTAAGAAAGGCTTCAACTCTGTATGTTCCTTAGAGTCAGAGCTCTTCCTATGTCTTTACCTTCTCTTTGACAGGGTATAATCCACTTTTGTCAACTCTGTACCCAGTGTTGACAATTCCCTTATTTACCATGAACACACATTTTTCCTTTTAATCGGATGTCAGCATCAAATAAAATCCATAAGACCTCATCCAAACTGTCCAAATGTTCCTTTGCAGTAGCTCCTGAGATTAAAACATCATCCAGGTAGACTGCCACTCTGGGCACCCCTCGAAGGATGTTCTCCATCACCCTTTGAAAAATGGCACTTGCCAAAGACAACCCAAAGGGCAAATGAGTATTCTTGTACACTTCTTTGAGAGTATTTATAGTGACATACTTCCTGGATGACACCTCAAGCACTAGTTGGAGGTAGGTGTGGCTCATGTCTAATTTATAAAATATATGATACCCAGCCAGCTTCGCATACAAGTTTTCTATGTGTGGCCAAGGGTATCTGTGTAAGCAGGAGGCTCTGTTGCTGCAAACTTATAACGGATGGACCAAATTGTTAGTTTTTAAAACTGAGATTGCTGGCATGGCCCATTCTGAAAATTGTACAGGGTACATAATGTCAAGTTCCTTTAGACATTCCAATTCAGCCTCTACTTTGGCATGTAGGGCAGAGGGGACCAATCGTGCTTTGAAGTATTTAGGTTGGGCTTCGCATAAATCTTGGCCCTAGCGCCTCTAATCTTCCTGAGGTCTTGGAACACTTCAGAATACTTCCCAATGACTTTGTATAAATTGCCACCACCCATTTTAAAGAACTGTTGCCAATACAGATTGATGGCCAGTCCTTTCCAAATAGTCTGGGCCCTGATCCTTGCACCACTAATAGGGGGTGTTCAACAGGCTGGTTGCCTGTGAGTAACTAGGGTTACAGTGGCCTCAACAATACGTAAAGCCTCCCTAGTACATGTAGCCTTAGTGTCCCAGTCTTAAAAACAAAATGCTCAATTGAAACCTCCTGTCAAAGACCCTAGTGATGGGAGGGGACAACCAGATAGGATACCAGAGGTGACTCTGAAGGGGAAGGCCACTGACCCAGACCGGTAAAGTAATGAAGATGGAAGGGTACCTGAGATGTGAATGAGTGGTATCCCCCAGATAAGGTGAAGGACTGGCTACTTTCAGGATGGGAGGTCAGTGGGTGAGAGATTCTAAAGTTAGGCACTGGAGGACCAACCTGACAGTTTCTCTCTCTCTCTGATCCCTCACAGTTACTGATGGAGATCAGAATGGATCCAGTGGAGCTGGCAATTCTGCCAATTACAGCGCTGGAGGAGCAGAGACTCTAGCAGCAATGAGCAATGACACTCAGGGGACACTCAGCACCTGGAGACGACAGGACAGGCTCAAGGCAACTGTAGCCAAACAGGGGGTTCGAATGTGAATGAGACTGAGGGTTTACAGGACCCATTTGTTCTTCATGGAGCTGTCAGACAACATGTGTCACAAGAGACTCTGCCTCTCCAGGGAGAGGATGTGGTATGTATGCCACATTCTGTCCAATTTGGTGCCATATGAAGGCAGAGGGCATCCTCCTCCTGTGACTGTGAAGGTCATAGCAACCCTCAACTTCTATGCTGTGTGTCCGTACCAGGGCTCCATGGGTGACATGTGGCATTTTAGTCATCTGCCCATAAATGCATCTGTGAGGCCACAGATGGACTCTGTAGAAGGGCATCAGACTTAATTTCAACCTGGACTAAGTCCAGCAGGACAAGAAGTCTGTGGGATTCTTCACCACAGTGTGTCTTCCACAGGTGCAGGGGCGGTCGACTGTACTCATGTCACGACGCAGGTAGAAAATCCAGAGAGAATCGGGAAATGCAGGTTTCCATTTTTACTGTCCTTTTGTGGATGCCAAAAATCTGATTGCCACCATAATAATGCTGAACACTGATAGATTCAGTTCCAGTTGTCACAAAACCTGGGCTATTGACTGAGAAAAAACGTAAACAGTATGCAATATAAATGTGAACTGCATAAAGGAAATCCTGCTTTCCTTAAAAACACAGCTCACAGATAACTTGTCCAGTTCATACAGGATTTAATATTTTGAAATGGTCATTGTTATGAATGTTGACTGTTTCGCTCCACAGGCACTGCCTGATTATCTGAGTTCTTACAGCATTTTTGCTTCTTTATCAGATTTCCAGCATCTACAGTATTTTGCTTTGGTATTAATATTTTGAGTACTATTACCTCAAATAGAAAAAGGAAGTATGAGAAAAAGTGGTAATAATTAAAAAAGAAAGGAGAAAGCTAAAATGCAGGACAGAAGTCTCAGCATAATGCTAATCTCATATCTAGGCATTAGCTAAACAATTCTATATATTCACAAGTTATTGGTGTAGTTTCAATATTGTGGTTTTCTGAATAGCATGTCCATTTTTTACCTCTCACTGTCTCTCTTGCTTCTCCCAGGGTTTTTTGCCCTTTTTGAGTCTTCGCTTTTTGTACAGGTACATGGGACCCATGTGCTGTTAGTCATGCGCCTGGGCCTGACCAACATAAAAAATCCAAACCCCGAGTGTTCAGCTCTTTCTCGGCAGCTGAATTCATCACAGTATATAGCACAGCATAGCATCCTACAGTGCAGAAGGAGGCCATTCAGCCCATCGGGTCTACACTGATCACTATCCCAACCAGGCCCTATCCCCACAACCCCATGCATTTATTCTAACTAGTCCCCTTGGCACTAAGGGACAACTTAACATGGCCAATCCACCTAACCTGCACATCTTTGGAATGTGGAGGAATCTGGAGCCCGGAAGAAGTCCACGCACACCATGGGGAGGATGTGAACATCTTTTTGTGAATGAAGCCAGAGAACCTGGGTCCCTGGCGCTGTGAGGCAGCAGTGCTAACCACTGTGCTGCCTGTCAGTCGGGAGTTTCACATCAGTAGGGGGAAGAAGGCATGTTTTAAGCTTGCCAGGGATGTTGGCTGCAGACTGCTAGGCATGCGCCCTAATATCCCATATACTGGGTGCAAGTGTGTGCAGTGTATGGGAGATCTGTCCACACCCCCCCCCGATTGGATGAAATGTATGAAATTGAGGAAACTAGATAGAGCAGATACCATGAACCTGTTGTCCGTGATTTGAAAGGCTCATAGCAGGAACATAAATTTGATAATAAGTAGCAGATTAGAGAGGATTCGAAGGCAAATGTATTCACCAGTTGGGTGATAGGGATCTGGAACTCACTGCAGAAAGGGTGGTAGAGATGGAAACTCACATGACATTTTAAAAAAAACTTGGATATACACTTGAACTACATGACTGTAGAACATGAGTTGGTGGTGAAAAAGTTTATTATTGTCACAAGTTGGCTTACATTAACACTCACACGAGGCTTGAGGTTCATTGGCTCTTGGAGATGCTGACCACAGAGCTGAAGACAAAGGTTAGTTTTAGTTTAATTAAATTAATTTTTAATCATGTTGAACATTTTTTGGGACGCAATTCGTGGGTCTTCATGGCACAGCAGTGTGCCACGGCACTGTTGTAAAGAATACAGGCCCAGGGTCCTCAATATTTCCTCCCTCCTCAGGAATCAGTCCATTGAACCTTCTAGGCAAGTATATTCTTTTTTAGGGAAGGAGACTAAAACTGCACACAATATTCCAGGTGCAACTGCAGCAAGATTTCTTTACTCCTGTACTCAAATCCTCTGGCAATAGTGGCCAACATGCCATTTGCCTTTCTAATTTCTTGTCGCACCTGCATGGTAACTTTCAGTGATTTGCAAACGAAGACATCCAGGTTCCTTTGGACTTCCCCATATTGCACCATTTAAGAAATGCTCTGCATTTCTGTTTTTCCGTCCAAATTGGATAATTAGATATGTTTCCACATTATATTCCATCTGTCATGTTCCTGATTATTCACTTAACCTGTCTAAATCCTCTTGAAACCTCTTAGCATCCTCCTCTTAACTCACATTCCTACCAAGTTTCACGTCAGCAGATAATCTGAAAATATTGTATTTCGTTCCCACATCGAAGTCCTCCCCAGTGTTAAGAACCCTGCCAATGTTAAATGTGAAGGTATTTCAAAACTTAGGTGGGGTAACTTGGAACACCAGCTCTTAGAGGTGTATATTTTCAGTTTAGTATTATATCAGAAAGATATGCAAACCAGAGAGGAATCTTGTTGTGATCAATTAAGAAAGAATATTTATTAACTTAAAAGAAAACACACAAGGATTATTATACACAACAGTACATTTAACAAAACTAATGAAACCCCCACTGAAATTCCCCAGACAAGGTAAATCAGAAATAGTCACCAGCTAATCTAATAAACTTTACTATTAGTAAATCTCTTAATACTAGTAAAACCCTACAATTACTAAAAAGCCGAAGATGTGATAGATAAATGAGAAATTATTCACCAACTAAACAACTGTCTGTTTTCCTGTCATGTCACACTTGATTTTTCTCAGGACATGGTCAGTTTGCTTTGGAGTCACAGATTGGACTGGATTGAACTGTCCACCTCTTGCTCATTTCTCTCAGTGCTGCTGGTTGTCATCTCACCCACTCCTTGAGGTACCTGCCTCAGTGGCCTCCTCAAATTGCAACATATGGCAAAACTCACTGATCGCTTCCTCTGCAAAGTGGAACTTCTGCAAGTACTGCTTCTAGGACAATCTGAGGTACGAGCACCTCACTGTATGTTCTGGTATAAGAATACTGGCAACTAGGTGTCATGTATAGTCTATGGCCTGGCATCAGATCATTACTCTTCCTTCATCTTTAAAAAGATACAGAGAAATATACGTGGGGCAAAACATTTCACCGTGGGGAGAGTTCAAAGCAATGGAGAAGTTTAACAGAGATGGATACAAAGCAGCCCTGGCATATAAAGGTACAGAGCTGCAACAGCAGCACAAACACAATTGGCAGGATTTTCCCATCCTTTCCACCTGCAGGATCTTCCACAACAGCTGAAGTCCATCCCTGGCACTGATTTCCCAGCAGCAGGGCAGACAAGCCATGCAAAATTCTATAGGCTTCCGCAGGATTGAAAGATTCCACTGGCGGCCAATTGAGAGCCGCCTTCACTGCAGGAAAACCCACCATGAGGGGGCCTCAAAAATCCAGGCCAATATGACAAAAACTGCCAAATCTGAGTAGAGAATGGGTTTTCTGTAAATTCTTAAGTATGTGCTAGTCTATCGAAATTGATGGCCATTTGGCAACGTTGGAAACATGTTTTACATGAACAAGAACATGCCTTGGCACAATAGAGATGTTAATGACAGGAAATAATATGTATAGAACCACCACCTCTCATTTAAATATGTCCATCCTAAAATGGGCAAGTACAATGCTCTCCATTGTAAATGCCAGACAGACAATGGGATCAGTCCCAAGTGGAAAATCCTGGATAAAATGTTTGCAGCCTTTTACCTGATATGCATATGAACTAATTTAGATTTTGAAGCATTAAGAGCAGGTCCAACTGCATTGCAAAATGAAGTGACAATCTTGAAAAAAATGCAAGTTGCAATAAACTGCATTTGCGGCAGTAAGTTACACCCACTGATGGTTGGCTGACTTGTACACCCCAGTACATTTTCATTATTCTCATTTTAATGTGTCCCCAATGTGCTTAGAAATTGGAATGCAGTCATTAACAAAGGAAATTCTGGTTGAAGATTGCTGATGGAACAGTAGGTAAGTAGCAAAGTGCTTGACTCACTTTAATCAGTTTTGGATTGGCTGCCTCATAAGTATTATTGTAATTTTTCAAGAATGAGCAGCTGGTAGAAGAGCATGTGAAAGGTGCAGAGGCATAGGAAAGAATGCACAACTTTAACAAGTTGGACCTGCAAACCCTCCTCGATGACATAAAACAAAGGGAACCCATGTCAAGTAGCATACAAAAAAAATTGTGTGTCATTTGGAGGAAATGGCACTGTCATTGAGTGTCAATTTTCACTCTTCCAGTGAGTATCAATTTCCACCCCAGAGCTCCAAGAGATATTTGGAATTGGATGCGGAAGCAGGGTTGGGGAGTTAGACTGGGATGCAACAAGCGGTGGGTTAATAAAGGAAGAGGATAGTGGTGCTCATTGGGTGGTTCACTAGGCTGATACTGAGATGAGGGGGTTGAGCTATGAAGAGAGGCTGAACAGACTGGGTCTGTACTTGTTGCAGTTTAGAAGGATGAGGGGGGATCTTATAGAGACATATAAGATAATGAAGGGGATGGATAGGGTAGAGGTAGAGAGATTCTTCCCGCCCAGAAAGGACAGCAGGACTAGAGGGCACAGCCTCAAGATAAGGGGGGAGCAGTTTAGAACGGAGTTGAGGAGGAACTTCTTCACTCAAAGGGTGGTGAATCTCTGGAATTCTCTGCCCGTTGAAGTGGTGGAGGCTAGCTCGCTAAATATATTTAAGACACGGGTAGATAGGTTTTTGGTAGGCAAGGGAATTAAGGGTTATGGGGAGAGAGTGGGAAAGTGGAACTGAGCCACTACAGATCAGCCATGATCTTACTGAATGGCAGGGCAGGCTCGAAGGGCTAGATGGCCTACTCCTGCTCCTATTTCTTATGTTCTTACGGTTGTTGAGGTTGCATTCGGATGTTGACATTGTGAGCAGAGATCAGGGGTTGCAACTGGATGGGGGACAGGCAATGTTGCAATTGGAGAGCTGAGATCAGACTCAGAGAGACGAGCAGCAGCTGGCAGCCACAGTGGTCCACGTAGCTTGAATGTGGAGCGTAGCCCTGTCTCTCTCGGTTCCATTTTCAGTTATGTATATTTTAAAATGTTTCCTTTTAGTCAGCAGCCCACAGCCATCTCTTTAAGGACCGCCTGTTACACCACATATGGACCTGGTTTTCCTGAACAAAGCGGCACCAGTGCTCGCTGCCTCAAGGCAATCTACATCATGCAGAGGGAGCCTCAAACAGTCATAATGCTCCTTATTTGCATATGTAAAGAAAATATTTTAGGCGTGAGCTTTTTTTTATATATACCAATAAGCTGGGTGGCACACTTCCGGCTTGTAATAGGCATGCACTTCCTGGCTGTCATATCTGGGACTTAATCACTAGAAAAACAGGGACAGTGCCATCAAATGTTTGTGTCCTGGCCCTGAACAGATAAGTCCTTATTTCTCTTAAGGCTCCGTAGGGTAAAGTCTGTTCCATTTCCCAGCTGACTCCTTCCACCCTTGACTTAGCTACCATTGTGTGCCAATCCTCAGCAAACCTACTGCATTCCACTCTCAATAATAAACTATGTTCCATTTCTCCCTGTTTTTTTTCCCCCATTTCTCAATTAAATAGAGACCATCGGATATCTATATAAAAAAGTCGTATTTTACAAAATTTCAATTCTTTTTTAAAAATCTCAACGATGACTGATCATAAGCTAGTCTTGGGGTGGGGAGGGCAGGGTTTGGTACAAGATAAGGCCCCACGTTCACACTGCTTTAGAAGCCATAATGCTTTCACAGATGATGTCACGGAGCAACATAAGGAATATACGATGCCTTCATAAACTTTTGAAATTAATGTATCCCCAATTATGCAATGACTTTATAAAATAGATCGGGATTCTGAAATAACAATTTTAAAAAGTGCTTACATTTTCCTTGCCCTTTGTTAATATGATTTTGGTCAAGTTTAGTTAAAAATTTGTGTAATAATTGAAAATTTTTGCAGCAGCATATACTACAACAAAAATAACTGACTGTGAAGATATAGGTAATAACAAGCTATTCCAATTGTTAGAAAATCAGTAGGTAGTATTCTTCATTTTGCTGCCTTTTTTTCTTATTAGATAAATCAATACCATACTTTATTGCAAAAAGCCAAAGACAGAAACAAAAACAGCCACCCAGAATAAGTAAAAGCTATCTCATTATTTGTGACTTAAAAAAAAACAACTAGGGCACATTTCACAATCAATTGTGAGACCAAATGCATTTTTCTGAATAGAAAATTAACACACTTTCAAAGCAGGCGACTTGAAACAGAGAAGGTGCCAACTGCAGTTTGAGGGTATCTGAATGTGGTATATGCTGGTTTATGGTAAAGAGTTAACTTGTAGACAAAAAAGGAAGGGAGGTCGGCACCCAGCAGCCACTTGAATGTGAGTTTTTTTTTGTTTCCCTTGATGCATACCGAGCTCTCCGTTATTAGTCTTAATGATGGAAAATTGTAGTGTTGATACAAATCTTTTTTTTAAAGCAATGGGCGGGAGCTCCATTTGTTACTAAGTTCTTTGTGACTGAAAGCCATGGATTGTACATCTACTGCAGAAAAGGCTGGATGCTCTTTCCATAGCACAGCTAATTACTCCCACTGTGACCTTGCTGATCTGCAATGTCCCCCCCTACATCTCATCTACACGCCTGCTTCTGTGTGTGCATGGTGTCAGAGAATATGAAAAACCATATAATGAAAGCAGTTTCATGATGGATAAAAGGCTACTGGAGTTGCACTTGGTACAAAGGAGGTTCAATTATATGAGTAATTGTGATAATTTAGCCCATTCATAGACCCTTACTTGATCAAGAATGAGACTCACAAAGGAAAATTACTTTAACAGGAAAGTAGGGAGAGGGGGGATGAAGAGGGAAGGAGGGGGAGAGGGGCTGCAGAGAGAAAAACAAGATGGAACAAGAAAATAGATATACAGAGGGAAGGAGAACCAGACACAGTACAACAGAGATGTGATAAAAGCTGACATGCAGCTGTGTTACACAATTAAATTCAATTTTTTTTAAGCAATTGATGAATGCAACTACTGCAAATGTGCCTCAGTTAGCTATCATTTGTTGTTCCGTGACAGGAAAAGGATAATTACCTCTCAAAGTGAATCAAAAGACTGACATGCCCTTTAGACACAGTCATGAATGCAGAGCTCGATAGAATGCTTGAATAAGAATTCTGGAGCTTTCTTTTCCTTTATCACTGAACAAATTTTGTTAGATATAATGTAAGAACACCACCAGCAGATGCATTAAACCCTGGGAGTTCTAAGACACTAAGTAGCTTTATCTTTTAACTCTTCCAATCTGTAAAATAAAGCTGCATTTGCATTTAATTTCTATTCTATCTGAGAATAGTTTTATATAGGCTAAATTTCTTTCTCTCAGGAGTGGCTTGATCTAGCAGATGCTGTGGCAGATTAAATTTTAATAACTGTAATAACATACACCCACTGTATGCTACCAGAACCCATACAAGACATTCATTTGTAACAACATGAAATTCCCAATCATACTGTTATTGGAACAAATGAAAATCAAATTAACATAACTGATGCTGCTGTAAATTTCCTCGTGTTTTATTATGAAAGATCAGACTAATAGTACAATTCTCAATTATTTTGTTTTAAATAATTCCCCATTTGACGCTTTCTAAAAAAAACATGTTTGTAGCTGCTCTCCATTAAATGGTAAGAATGTAATATTCAGAAATTATATGTCCTACAGGCTTTATTTGACTTTACACAGTACCCAGATGTCTTTTCAGAGTTTTTTTTGGTTTAGAGAAGCACAAAATATATACACACAAGCATTGAAAACTAAACAGTAGGTAAGTGCAAGGTACCTTATACACCTCCTACTCTTGCTATACAGACTGAGTCACTTTAGGTAATCTTCCTTGCTCAGGGAATAACATTATTGTCTGGCAGTTCAAATACTCCTATCAGACTGAAACGATGACCTCGTGTCATAAAACATGTTATCAACTTTATTCCACACCACCAATAACCTCTGTCCCATTAGATTTCCCCCATGCCTGTCAGTACAAGACTTACCTGATTGTATTTCCAATTACATTCAGCGGTGCTCCTGGCCTACAAACAGCAATTGCTTCATTTCTGCATCTTCTGGCAACCTCCACCAGCTTTTGCCCCGATTTATCCACATTTCCGACCAAGAATGTTTCAGAGGTGTCACCGTGGTATCCATTGAAATACACCTTTCAACCAAAAATCAATATTGAGCAAAAATAAGCTTCTGTTAATTTATTTTTAAATGAACATTTAAGGATTTATAAACACAATGATGGATTTAAACATGGCTCAAAGTAATAACTTTCAAGAAGGATGGAAACGTCATTTAAAGACTGACATAGTCAGATTTACAAGAGACAGAAAGTCAGCTATATTATTCCCATCTCTACACATTGCCCACTACTCTTTCCTCCTGAATTCCCAGGGTATTCAGTTATTACTTCTATGGTCAGTTTTCAATGATTTATAGAAATATACAGAGCTTGATATTGTTTCACTGAATGAATGAGAAATGTAGCACACGTGTCAAATTATTCTCTGTACATATATACCCTTTTCTCTGCACATGTGTATCCTATAGAATTATTTATTACACTTTGTATCGCTTTTTTTTAAACATAAATTTTAACTTCAGGTAATTTAACCCAAGATGTTTCAGCCTAAGTGTCCGTGACAATAAATAATTGTGAAACAAAAGGCAATCAATTCATTTTCTGTCATGTAAATGCACTGGCTGTATGGTGCAAAACAATTGTGTTTATATCATCTTGGAATTTTAAAACTAATTTTAACAACACATTAAAATGAAAAGGGAAAGATGAAGTTATGTAACAGGATAGATTTAATATTGCCATCTAAGTGTTTATTCTAAAGAAAAATGCAAGAGATCAAGTTAAGAAAATTGGGTTTTTTTTATTTATCTTCTGAGTCCAATCTACACATAATTATAATTGCATTACACTTGGAGCAGGGTGGCTCAATCAGATTTTAATAAACAAGGAAGATATTGGTAGCAACAGTATTACTGTCCTAGGAGACTGACACATACAAGCTATGGCTGTCACTGAAGCCTATAATGACAGAGTATGATAATCACAGACCCCACTCAGAATCAGCAGGAACAGGAAGATCAAACTCTGCAGAGTGAAGGGAAAAATGCCAGGCTTCTGCACATTAGCTCATCTCTCACATTCATCCAAAGAAGCCTCCCAACACTGCAGTGCTCTGCATTAACTACACAGTGGATCAATAACAATTACACCTTCTCAAGGGGACGACATGTAGCAGGATTGAGATGACATATCACTCTGCCTTGCATTGATCTCAGTGCATCTAACCTCATCCCCAAAATTTTAGGCAAACCTGGCTCGAACAGGAATAAATAGAAAGGAAGAGGAAGGGGAAGCAGCTGCTCTTTCTTGCCCAGAAGTGAATTATATGCCCATCTGTACATTTCACATTCTCATCCAGAGTTTTTCCTGTTGCTGCTGGGGATCAAAATGCTGATCAAAGCCTCATTAGTTTCCGACAAAATACTTACTGTGACATCAATGTTGATAATGTCTCCACTTTGAAGGGGCTGACTAGAAAGATAAACATTAAGAAACCATAAGAGAAAATTTTGTACAAATCAGCATAATAAACAGGTTAATGGTAGTAGATTAGAATAGCCCAGCAATTATTTATATTGAATGACTACATTAAATTGTAAGAAAATCAAGTGATACTAAAAAACAGTACAAACTCTGACTTTTTCTTTGGTACTTCATTAAAGGAACAATTTTCTGCGGTATGGCTGTACATATATTAGTTATATTCAGACTTGCAGCTCTGAAAAGTAGTCTGAATACGCCATTCATGCCAGCACTGCAAAAATATACAGATTTGTTCAAAAGTCTGCACTAAGCTTTATGAAAATAATATCACTGAAGAAAAATACAGAGTAGAAATGTTAAATATAAGCATTTTATCTGTGCTTTGGAACCTTACGTTACAGTTAAAGAATGAATTAAATGAAAGGAATTAAAAGTAAGTTAAGCAGTACTTCACAAACATTGATCTTTCTGATTATTCAGAGCTCCTTTCAGATTATTACAATACATTTCTAACACAGTGGAAACTATCAATAAGTTTATATTGTATTCTGCTTGGTGACAAAACACTGAAAATTGAGTAAAATTATAATTATGTGTTTCCTCCTCTCAAGCTGCACATAGCTCTGATGAATCCACTGAACATCCAATTTACATATATTAAAATCATATAATGCTTCCAAAACTGAAAAATTAGAAGCAAAAAAAAATCAAGCAACCACTGTCAGTCTGTTGCCCTTACAGTTGAGGTTCACAGTTCATACCAGCAAAGAAGCAGCAATGGCAGAGGACAATATTCACAATTTATATTAAGACCACAGTGCTGCCACATACATGAGGAAGATTAAGTTCGGTCAAGGAAGCAAGCTTTATTTGGGTAATAACAAACTATTCTCATATTATGCCTCGAAATGCTCCCAATCATTAATCCTTCCAGATTACTGGCATATTTTTCCTAGTCACCGATAAACGTGAACAGATTTAATCAATTTCAGGCAGACCACCAGAGGAATAAATTTATTTTAGGAACTAGCCCTGCAGTATAGCTGAAAACTGGGAATTTTTGCCATAGATAGGAGTTTGTAATGGAATATACGAACATTGATAAACAGAAAAAGGTTCTTTGTCAACTTTTGTGAAAATTCTGCTCTGAATTGACCAATGGTCAGGTGCGTTTCTCCCCAGAGAAATAAGCAGGTTTTTCTGTCCAGATCCCCCCACACTTTGCCATTTTAAAATAGAGCAGCATGTTTTATGCCATCACTGAGAGGGGCATGTCCTAAAGACGATAGCAAACCCTGCTCCACGGAGATCAGGACCCTTTGTAAATAGGTGCCCTGATTTCAAAGCCACGTTAAAGACCTCTCTCCCCCATCATCGCTGGCATCATGATCCCCCCACCATTCAAACTGCGTGCATGGGTCTTTGAATCATTGACCCCTCTATCCTTCTGCCTGACGCCTGGACTTCAGGGCATCAGTATCCCCCGCTTCCACTGTAGGCCCCATCCCCTGGCACTGCTAGGGGGCAATGCCCTTTGTCCCTGACCACCCATTTGCTACACTGGTCTCTGAGCCCAAGGTACAGTCAACATGTCTGGAGACCAGTAGTGACTCCAGCTGGCATTATATCACGCCAGCAAGTGGAAACAAATGACATTCCCAGAAGATACAGCAATAAGCTGGTTTTGAATAATTAATGAATGGCAATCAGGTTCACGCCCTCTCTGTGTGTGAAGCTGATGATGTCACCAGCAGAGGCTGGGAAGATCTCATTTTGTGATCTCTCCAACACAAATCCTGTTATGACCCTCTCCCGAGGGTTTTCGGCCATAAGGAGATTTGCACCTGTGTTGAATGGCACCAGAAAGTTGCTTCCTCATTGTCTCACACAACTGCAATATCTTGCATTCATAATATATAGACTGTCCACTAGACTAAAAGCATGTGATTTCCAGGGACTAAGAGTGTTACCAACTCAGGCTGAATACATTCCTGGAGGTTTCATCACATCCCCTCCTGTTAATAATTGCCCCACCCCACAAACGCCTGACACTGGTCACCCTACACATCCATCCTTGTGGTACATCACTTTCCCACTAAAGACGATGGTTCTATTTAAGTAAAATTTGCTTGTTCTGTATCTGCATACCTTTCCCCCCCCCGACTATTCCCTTAAATGAGTACTGGAAGGAATGTCAGGCCAATTAACAACCTGTTAAACTGCACAACATATGCTTAGTCCACAGCTAACATGTTCTGGAGTAGGGTTTGAACCCAGAGCTTCAGCCTTAGAGGCGGAGCATTATCCATCCAGTCCCATAACCTCTTACACACACAATATTTATGAAGTGAGAGAAGGAAGATAAATGTAAAGATGAAAAATCCCAGAAACAACTGGATGCATACAACTGGTGCAGCAGAAACAAAAGGTTAATGCTTAAGTGGAAAATTTTCACTCAAACATTCGGGTGATAACAACATATCTTTATGTTAAAGCTGCCATATCACGGAAATAAAAGGTCCCCATACAAACTGATGACTTATTTTTTCTCTTTACAGATACTGGCACAGTTGTGATGTTTTCCCTGCAAATGTTGTCTTCGTTTACATATTTCTTTTTCTAATAATGAAACTAAATACTGTAATTTATGGTTTATCAGGCAATTTGGCATATACGATGACCTCATTTCTCAGGCCCCAAAAATTATGTATCGGTGTGCACTTGGCGTAAGTTCTTTTCAGCCATGATATGCATTAGTGGTCAAACTCAATCTTCCATCCCACAAATACATCTTTTACTTACTGGTATCTTATAACCTGGCACAAGGGATCAAACAGGTAATACGGGCTGTGTTTCAAGAATGTGTGGGATTTTAAGGCACACCTACTCTTTGCAATGGATGTCAATGACCTTTCAAAATCCCCCACACCTCTGGTTCACTTTCATATTTGCCGTGTAGGCTGATTCCCATTTTTCATAGAATCCCTACAGTGCAGAAAGAGGCTATTCAGTCAATCGAGTCTGCACCAACCACAGTCCCACCCAGGGCTTATTTCTGTAACCCCACATATTTACCCTGCTAATCCCCTGACACTAGGGTCAATTTAGCATGGCCAATCAATCTAACCCACACATCTTTGGGAGGAAACTGGAGCACCCGGAGGAAACCCACGCAGACACAGGGAGAATGTGCAAACTTCACACAGACAGTCATTTGAGGCCAGAATCAAACCTGGGTCTCTGACGCTGTGAGGCAGCAGTGCTAGCCGCCCCAAAGAGATTTAAGGCTTTAAGAGTCAACTTGTGTGCCAGTGATTTACATGTTAATATTGATGGGGAACACAATGTTTAGACCTTCAGTGCTTTCAGAAATCCAAGAATAAGATTAATTGAATAAACCATACCTGTCAGGTATGCCATGACATACCACATTGTTCACAGAGGTGCAAACAGACTTTGGAAATCCTCCATAGCCCAATGGTGATGGGTATGCATTATTTCTGATTGTTTCATGATGAACAATGTAATCCAATTGCTCAGTTGTCATGCCAACCTAAAAAAGTAAAAAATAATACAATGGAGGAAATGCCACTATCAATGTTCTGTATTTTAACATATGCCTTCTATTAACAAAAGCCAGGAAAAATACAAAAACTGATTAAGCTTTAGCTTCTTATTGCCCTAATAAATTGGGTTTTATCATAGTAGACTGGTTTAAAGGAGGATACAAAATGCAGCTGGTCTTATTAACTATAGTAATAAACTATGTATTGTGTGCTTCTCAGTTATATGTACCTAAGTAGAAATGTGAATCTGCAAACCAATATTGGCTTCAGTCTGAAATGACGCAGAAGCGCTCAAAATTATAGAATCCTAGTTTCTTTATTATATGTGACATGCTGACAGTTATTATGACATTATAAAGTGTTAAAACAATTATATTACAATGGAATTGACACTAAAACTCAAACTGAACCACAGTATTGTGAAAACTAGATATACTTAGTCCAGAATGCTGAATTTAGAATTTGAGAAATGTTTCTTGTACGGTTTGATGTAAATATTTTTCCCTCAAGTTGTGACTTTACCTGAAAATCTTTAGTTAAGCAGTCAGATGAAGATAGTTTAGAAAATTGAAATATCAAATTAATTTCTACTTAAATATTAGTGATTAGAACACAATATCCGACCAAAATAATGAAACTGAAGGTGTGTGTTATATGATGATGTGCCACCATTTGATTTTCCACTTAGATTTGAATTATGCCAAGCAATTACTGGAGTAATAAAAGCTTAAAAACTGTACACTAATTCTTATTTGGCACAATTTGTAATTTCAAAGAAAAAAATGAAGTGAGCACCAATGTCCTTTATGAAACTTTTAAAAATGTGTTCTTGCTTTATAATCAAATGTCTGTAAGAAAAATGAAAGTAGTTAACTTTTGCTATTCATCTAGAAACTACTGAAATACTATTCCATTATTAGTGAAGTCTGTACTTGTTTTGTAACTTGAAACCTTTCAAAATAATTTAACTGCAAATTAAATGAATGGTTAAAACATTAGAACAAGTTTGTTAAGTCAAAATATCTAACTGCCACAATTATAATAATGACAGAGAAATGGGGCATGAAGACACAGGCAAAATTGTTAAAATAGTTCTTTTCAGTTAACCTTTTCAACAACAAACATTACCTTTAAACTCTTTCCAGCCAAGAGGAGGATCTGGCGAGCCAACTGACAGGCTTGTTGAAGACCCTGAATCTGATCTTCATCTTTAATTTCGATGTAGTCTCCCCAGTCTGGTATAATGCCTGTCGTCACATAGTCTGGCTTCTTTATGTGCTTGAAAAAAAGATTGAAAATGAAGATGAGAAAACTGGAGCGTGACAATGGGATCATTTTCTCAAAAAGAGACTCCTGCTTCATGGCAGTTTGCCCTGAGTGTTACAGTGTCGACCCTTCCTGAGTCATCAGACAAACCCCAAGGCTGCTGCAATATTTCTTCAAATGCCCTTTTGAACTTAACATTGCCAACTTCTAAGTTCTTAGGAACACTGTTAACTCAAAGGACTAACCCGAGTAACAGCTTGCTGTTTTGTAGCCCCTGACTGAACATCTCTAACGTCACAAATTCATGACTGAAATTACTGAATTTTGTTTAAAAGGAACAGCTTGTTTACCAGCTGAAACAAAACTGGTGCAACATTTACTAACTTTAATGAAGCACATAGCCTTCTTTTAATCTACATTTCCTTTTGGCAAAATGAATTATTCATTGTCAATTTAATCTACTGAGCACAAATACCTAAACATGAAAGCATGCCTAGGCTTTCTGGCTCAAAGGCCTAAGTTCTACTGAAGGCAGACCTGTCTTAAATGTGGATATTACTTATAGTAAACATAATGACAATTAGGAAACATGCAAAATTCATAGAACATATATATTCTGAAAAGTAAAATTACAACATAGGTAATATGGTGTAGATCTTAGTTATAAGAGCTTATTGAATCACAAGTGTGCCGTACATAATTATGACTAATATAGCAAAGATGTACTTATTTTTTACCCAATAACTGCTTAAATAGTATGCATTTAATTCATCTTCACATTAATATAACTAGGTGTCTGAATGAAATTTAGTAATGAGTAAAATTTGATTCACTTTTGTACTACACCATGAACTTGTCTTTAAAACTGTTAAATTATATAAAATCCACTATTCCTGCCTAATGTCTGAGCTCTGAACCCTTTCTTGACCTTACCCACAATTACCTATTGAGTCTTCTTCATTATTTCTGCTTAACTTGTCACAGCTCTCATTTCACCTTAACCTCTCTCACAGGTAATCACAAAAATCAGCAGGGAGTCTTGTTGAAAGAATGATACTGTAAGTCAATAGCGGTATACCTTGGGTACGGGGTAAGATGGTCCAACAATAGCCGGATGCACAACACGGTAGGAGGTGCGTTGCCAAAAGATACATCTTATAAGTTGAACCCCAAATGGTTTGAGCTTGTGTGCAGTGGTGAATTGCGATGAGGAAATTCTGCAGCAGGCAGTCACATATTCTATGGAAACAAAGTCAAATTGCTTCCAGTTAAATAAAAGTTGTATTTTTTTAAAGAATGAAAACTTTATAGATATTAAAACATTGTGTAGCTCTTTGTTTCTCAAGAAAAGCAACTCATAGCAATGAAAGCACAGAAACAGATCAATCAGTCCAGTAGATCCATGCTCGTGTTTCTATCTCTCACAAGCCTATCAAAGCTGATCTGTCCTATTAAATCAGTTGGTTAAATAATTTAGAATTGGAAAATAAGATAAAAGGTCCTGCAACCTTTAAACTAGTTATATAAATGTTTTGAAATGAGCTGCAGTTAACTGAGTTTTCAATAAATCAGATTTAAGATCCCTATCTATTTTATGATATTTTCTTACCTATGCACTTACTAACTGATCTGTGTATGTGAACGCTCTCGGAATCAGTTCCTTTTTGTTTTACCTTCCTTCGTGTTTCATTGCTTCATTCAACGAAAACAATCATTTAGATTTTGTTTTATTCTTTGAAGGGGGCTAATATCATATATATGGTGTTTGTCAGCAAGTTTATTGCTCAAGGCAAAATAAATGTAAGAATTGTAAGTTTTCTTTCCGGTTTGTTTTTGTGACAAATTTTCAAGTTTCCTATTAAGTACATAGTGGTAAGATATAGACCTACAGTTTTCATTCAGGTGTGCCATTCTACACACACACACACACACACACACACACACACACACACACACACACACACACACACACGTACAATGTGCGAATCAGGTTTTCACCATCTTTTGTACTAGTTTTAAAAAATTATAGCAGAAGCTGATCCCACCCAGAAAACTGGCCACATCACTGATCAAATGAATCACCACTGCAAGTTTCCGTTAATTGTGCCAGCTTGAAGCTCTTAGAAGAGGCTCTTAAAATGAAGCTAGTTCTTTGCAATTAAACTAACAGGCATATTTTAAAAATCTTTTTAACATTTATTATTTTTACTTCACTGAAAAACTCACCACTGTATATCAAGTTAACTAACAAATAGCTCTTATACTTCGATAAAGCCATTTTCCCCCAGTGGTGGACAAGGCACACAAATTGAGTTTATTGCAAAAAAAATTATTTTTAGCTGCGTTAAACTGCACCAAGTCACAAATCATAAAAATATCAAGGAACATCCTTCAGAGCAATTATTTTTAAAATTGCATTCTAAAATGCTGATCGTTCTGCTGGTTCATTGCAAATTTTATGATTGACAAAACACAAACGAATTTGAGTGGAAACTTGAGGAAAAGAAACATTGGCCCAGATCCTCTGACCTTGCTACAACTGGGATTCTCCAGACCTGCTGCAGTGAACGGTGATTTGGCTGAGTGCCAAATTTTCCATTCTCACTGGCAGCGGCAGTGGGGTATGCATAGCTGAAGAATTCTGGCCACAGTGCTCAAAAAGAGACGAGTTTTGGGTGTAATTTCGACCTGGATCACCATATGAAAACTAACATTTGGTGCCCACATTTACATGCTGCCAGAGGATACTATATTTATAACACTCAAGCACCTGTCATGATTCTGCAACAGCCTTTGTATTTCATTCAGCACACAGCTCCCTTCAGTGTAGTAAGTGGAGAACAGTAAGAAAATAAATACCCAAAGTAACAGCTGAACATGCGTCATGTAGAACAACAAATATGTGGTATTCTAACAATTCAACTGACAATTAGCAAACTACTTGTATCTAAACCCTCTCCATTGGATCAATTTTCTTACTGCCTCTTGCATAACAATTAATCTATATAAGAAAAACTCTACCATTGACGGCCCATCCATGTAAAACAACCAAACCGTATCCGAACACTGCTGGTGCACAAGAAGTGAGGCTGCCTCAAGCTCTTTCTAAAAAAAAACTTTAAAAATCTACTTGTTCCCTTTCATTATTTTCACATTTTTTTCTCTGTTTTAGATCTTCTAGCATTATTTGTCCACATCAGACCAAAAGAGGAAGAACTGATCTGTGCCCAGGTTTGATCTTTGCCCTATAACTGAAGTAAACATTCTTCAAATTGAATTCTAAAATCTGGTATTGTATTTTTATTGGAGCATACTATGCTACAATCTGTACAATCAAATACCAAACCCTTATTTTGCGCTACTGCAAGTTTTGAAAAATATTATTTCAGCTCAAAGCATTTTTATTTAGGTGCAACAGGACACACAGCTCCATAACTTCTTTCTACGCCATTCATTCAATAGATTAACTCTTTAATTCATTTATATTGATCAATGTAAAGTGGTGCTTTGGAAAGTCTCTACAATCCATGGAAATAAATCTATAATTCTTGAATGTTGGTTTTACTCAAAAGAAAGTTCAAACAAAATTTCTCCTGCTGGCAGAATGTCTCATTGAGACTACATGATGGCTGGGCGTGAGTTATGCCTGTAACCACATACACTGCAGAATTTCTGATCCTAATTGTCTTTCTGTGCAGAGTAGTTAGTACAGGATAGGTATTTTCTTTACTAAAGAAACGTCAGAAAGGGAAAAAGTCATGCTTACATGAGGTCCAGCTGGTCATTCACCCTTCCGTTTGACACAGAGGAAACACAGCGCATGGGGAGTTCATTATTTATTTCCTGCCATAATATTCCAATAATACCAGTATTAAATAAGTTAGTAATCTAGGGTGGAATCTTCTGCTGTCTTTGGTGGTGAGTTTGGAGATGGGAACAGCATAATTAGGCAGGTTGGTGGAACCCTGTTGCCTTCCCAGAATGAAGCCATACGTGGGTAGGTCCAAGGGTGACACACCTGCCTCAACGTCTATTGAGGCCTTTAAGAGGCCAACCAATCAAACTAAGGGTCTCATTCTTTCACCTCTGATATTAATCCTGTAAACATTCAGTGCACATAACAAGTAAAACAATACAGCCAACTTGTCACCTCTGGGCTGGGGAGGAGGATGTCCCTGAATCAAAAGCACTCAATGCCTTGACATTGGAAAGGGGGTGTCAGCTGAGAGGCGCCTCTCTGCCCTTGCATCCAACCCCTGTTACATGCTGTGAACCTGCCGCCGCCACCACCACCGCCACTACCATGCATATGAATTAGCCTTGGCCTGGGTCACCCAGCAATCCTAAGACTGGTGGCTGTTTTACCTGGTTTAGCTCAGTTGGCTGGACAGCTGGTTTGTGATGCAGACCAATGCCAATTGTGCAGGTTCAATTCCTGTACCAGCTGAGGTTATTCATGAAGGCCTGCCTTTTTAAACTTGCCCCTCATCTGAGTTGTAGTAACCGTCAGGTTAAAATACCACCAGTCAGCTCCCCCTGAAAGCAGAGAGCAGCCTATGATCAATGGTGACTTTACCTTTTACATAACCACAAAGGGAAAGGCTGGGGAGAGGAGGAAATAGGATGAAGCAAAAATGAGAGAAATATTCTGGGGAGGTGAAGGACAACATTGAGTGGGCAGGGGAAGAAAAGGGAAAGGCTGATGGGAAGACAAAGAGAAAGGCTGATGGAAACAAGGGTGAGAGAACATAGACAAAAATAGAGGGGAAGAGTTCAGAATGAAAAGTGAAGAACAGAGCCAGAGCTCCATCTCTGTCTTCTTGATATAGTTGAGCAGATACAGTAGATAAGCATAAACATAAGCAAATTTAATTATAGCAGGCAGGCATAATAGAAACTGAACATTGTTACAGTAGGTGTGGCATTTGGAGGAAGTCTATGTCATATGCAACATGTTTGACTTTGATTTTTCTCCCCTTCTTCACATGGGCAAAAGTCAGGATGAACACACCCAAGGAAATAACAATTCCAGACTTGTTTGTTATAAGTAATGCTTCAAAAGATAAAAATCCATGAAGAAAAATAAATTAACATTTTGTTTATTTTTAACATTTTAAAAAATCTGAAAGATGTAAAACAGATAAAAATAATTGTAATTATTACAGCTCATATCCTAGCATTTCATCTTTATCAAGTTGGTGGCACTCTTTTTCCAAGTTTGAAACTTGTAAGATTTAATTCATACTACATAAGTTGAGCATGTAATCTAAACCAGTACTTCAGTGCAGCACTGAGATGAATGCTGTTGTGTTAGATGTGCTTGCTGTCTTTTCAATAAGACATTAAATTGAAGCTCCATCAATTTGGGTAAGGTGAACATGAACAATCCAGTTGTATATTTCCTCCTTCAACCAACATTATTACCAAAGTTACCTTGTCAAGAAACTCAAAACACTTTCGTTAAAGACAATTTGTTTTTAACAAATCTGTGCTGATTTTCCTTAATTAATCTACACTTGTTCAAGTGACAATTGTTTGGATTATCATTTCTAAAAGCTTTTCCACCTACAAGGGTAAACGGACTGGTCAGCAGTCACCGAGTTTACCCTCTTTTGAACAAGTGTGTGACATTTGCAGTTCTCCAGTCCTCATGTCTGAGAAAGATTGGCAGTGGCAACTTCAGCTACTGCCAATCTTTCTAATACATCCTCTATCAATTTAACCCATTCAGTATCACAACAACCTCCTCCTTCATTGACTTTGGTAGCATCTTATTCTTTGGTAAAGGTAGATGTAAAGTAGTTATTTAGTTCCTCAACCATATTCAAGTGTAATTTCCTTTTTGGTTCCTTAATCGCCTGAATCCTCTTCTTACTGTTTTACTATTTATTTCCCTGCAGTAGACTTTGAATTCCTTTTTGGCTGCCAGTGTCTTCTCATTTTTCTTTCTTGTTTCCTTTTTCACTTTCCATTTTGGCTCTCATTTTATAATATTATCAACTTCACATCTGTCAATGCATACTCTTTTCAACTTCATCTTATTTCCCATCTCTTTAGTCATCCAGGAGCTCTAGTTTTGTTTACACCACCTTTTCCGTTTGTGGGAATGTACCTTGATTGCATTCAAACCATATCCTCTTTAAAAGGTGGACCATTGTTCTATTATAATTTTGCCTACAAAACTTTGACTCCAATTTACCTGGTATAGATCAAAACTCCCTCCACCAAATTTCACCCTCCTGTAATTAGCATTTTACTCCAGATTGCTCCTTGTACTTTTCCATAGTTAGCCTAAAACATATAATCCAATGATCACTGTTCCCTAATATTTCACTAATTCCATTTGATCCATATCTTTCATCCACAACCAGATTCATTAATGCCTCTTTCTCAATGGGCTAGAAATGTACTGATCAAGAGGATTCTCCTGTGCACTTCTTATAGCTCCATTCAACATCCACCATGCCCACTTACCCTCATCCTTATAGAAAGTCAAATCTCTCCCTCAGTCACCCTTACCAAATACATCCATACTTACTCGTATGTCTCTTCTTTCCCTCCTTACAGAAGAGGGAGAGAACCAGAGGGGACCCTCAAACATCTTGCAGGTGACAAGCACTAAGGAGGCAACAAAGGAGATCAATGGAGTTTTGGTGTCCCTAGTCATCCTAGATGGGAGTTCTGTGCTACCTGATCACACAATTAAATAAAATCTAACCGCATCATACAGTAATCAATCATGTTGACTTGCTTTCAACAGCAAGTGAAATATGATCAGCTTCATAATGATAACCTGCAACATAACTTTCCAGGATCGACTTGTGAATTATTATCCATAGGGCTTTGGTTTTGTGCAGCAGCAGTCAATGGAGGCCGCTGACCATGAGTCCTCAGAACAGTTCAGTCCTTCTGAGAGTGCACTGTCACAGAGTTCATGCAAAACATGCGTCAGTTCAGCTACTCATACTTTGGTGGGAGCAATAAGGCAGGTAGTTGGGCTTTTATCTCATGATCTATACTTCACAAGTAAGCAAGAACTCAGAGACAGGTACAAAGTTGGAAATTCCAAGTTCTGTTCAGCTGGACGTGATGAGGAGGAGAATCACAGCATCAACAGGCCTTCAAAGTGGAAACCATACAAGTGCAGAGAAATTGGAGGAGTTCACCTCAAGATATAAGCAGGCTGACCTGACAGGCCGTTGAGATGCAGTCTTCTTCCATAAATGTAGAGTGGCCAGTGTCATGGGCCATCATATGCTTCAATCAGATGAGCTCATGCACATTTTCAATATCAACATGAAGACTCCAGATGCCAATATGTCAACCACATTGAAAAAATTGACAGATTTCTTAGCCTTGGCCTGATAGAGTTGCACTGATCAGCATCAAGTGTTCTCCAATATGGCAGCAGCAGTGAAGTGTGGCTAGGCCATGACATAGATGGTGACAATCAAGGTCATGGAAGGAACTCAATGTGGGAATTCAATGTGCTTCGACTTCTCATCCACACTTCTTAGTAAGTACCTGATATGCTGCCTTGTTTCCTGATAGCTGCACAGGTGCAGGCAGAGTAGACTTTGACAGGGAAAGAGTATTGAAAGGTGTCTCAGCAGTCAGGGCAGCAATCAGAGGAACCTATTTCTATTTCTGTTGAAGCTACACAAGTGAATTCTCTTATAAATAGTAGAAAAGGAAGAGTAGGTTTGTAGTTGCATAAGAATATGTAGATAGCTGTTTGATAAAATATTGTTATGATCACTTTATGTCATTTATTCAGATCGCATCAGTGTTACTTTTTCCACCACTTTCCCATCTTGTCCATTCTTGGATGGTAATTAGCCTTTTAACTTTTTTGATGATGAATGAGGGGGCATAAAATTCATGGGGACAACTGAGGAATGTTCAAGGGTGGTTGGTTGATTGCAGACCCGCTTTGTGTCAATGGCATGGCAGGGGAGGTGAAAGAATAGTTGTTGCATTTATTGGTGACATGGCTGCACCAGTACAACTAAGTGAATCTTGCATTGATAAAAGTAATCCTAGCATCCTGAGCTGCGATACACACAACTAAGATTGTGTTTTCTTCATCATTCTTATTCTCTTCACCCCCTCTAAACTGTCTGAGCTCTTTGCATGGTTCTTCTTGCAAATTCAAGCCTCACTGCCATTGAGCAATGTTATGCTGAGCACAGCAAACCACAACCATTCTGAAAACCTTGGTTGGTACAGACAGAAGGACACTTCCAGATCTGTCCAGGCTTCTGAAGCATATCAACATACTAATAGCCTGTTCCATTATGCATCTGGTCATGATATAACAATAATTGAGCACTGTTGGCCTTCAGTGGGTAAGTTTCTAATAGGTGTTGTAAGCCAAGTTTGCCTAACAGCTATCCCAGACATTTGCTTCTGGCTGTGAAGAAGTCAGGAATCTTGGTGATCCTGAGGATGAAAGCATCATGGAATCTGCCCATCAATCTTACACACACCTACATACGTTGTGGTTGCATCCCAGCTGCATATTGATGGAGTGGAAAGCCTTACAATTGATGAATATTCCTGGTTATTCTGGGCAGCCTGCATTGTCCCAAGTGCAATCGATGCTGCCCTCCACCAGAGCAACAAAGCAGATGACCCACACACACTGAATAAATTTTAGGTGGCTAAGTTGCTATAATTGCCAGTATAGGCAAGAAATCCATCAGGTCACTCAAATTAACAGTTTGTGTGCGGTTGACTAGGTGATCCTGCACTTGTTTTGCCGCAGCCCCGGAAGAATCTGGAGGCAAAAAAGTTGAGGGCAGTAATGACTTTGTAGCCAAGTCCAGTTGAACTGGGAAGCTGAAAGTGTCTGTCACCAATGTGACATTCTGAGTCTCCTGAGACACTAGTGTTCAGACATATCAAGCAAACTGAGCTGTTGCTAATATACCTGTTTTATGGGTATCACTCCTGCTCCTTTGCTGGTTCCCTTTATGCTTGTTCGGGTCTATGAGCAGTAGGCTCAAGCAGCTAGAGGAGCTGGTCATCTTGGTCTTTATCCAAGTCCAATCTATGGCTACATACGTGGCACCCATCCAGTTGTGATTGAGCGAGACTGCAAAATTGTAACAACCAATCTCTCAACAAAACTGCAGGAATCAAAGACTCACACACAAGCAGGTATGAAAACAGGTGTGAATGCCAAATGTTCTTGGCATCGTGTCTGAGATTACTTCAGTTTCCTTGTTTGTTCATAGAATAGAATCATAGAATCCCTTCAGTGCATAAGGAGGCCATTCAGCCCATCAAGTCTGCACCAACCACAATCCCGCCCAGGTCCTATCCACTTTACCCATGCATTTACTCTACTAGTCCCCCTGACACTTTGGGACAATTTGCCATGGTCAATCAACCTAACCCACACATCTTTGGACTGTGGAAGGAAACCTGAGCACCTGGAGGAAATCACGTAGACACGGGGAGAACATGCAAACTCCACACAGACAGTCCCCAAGGCTGGAATTGAACGTGGGTCCCTGTGCTCAGTGAGGCTAACCACTGTGCCACCATGCTGCCCCATTGCTGTGTACCAGCCCTCATTTCAGTGGTGAATTATGGAAGCCCAGGAAATCCTTGCACCCATACGACTACTCTAATACTTTTTATGTGTATAGTCAATGGCTCCTTGAATCACTGGGAATCCTGCAATCCTGGCCAAGCCACCTGTCTGCTTCCCCAGCTTCTCCGATTATGGAGACCGTGAAGTCACCTCCCAATTCAGCAATATATGGCAAACTGTTGAGGTGTCGGCAATATTGCCTGCTCAGAAGAATCTGTTGCATAGAAACTGAGGGTGACCTTTACAGCCATTCTTGTCAGATCATCGGCTCCCCATTGTTCCCAGCATGTTTTTTGTGACTTTGACGGTGGAGTATTTATCTAACACCTCTTTCATTTCCAAAATCCAATTATAACATCAGCCGTTCTTTCTCTAATGGACCTAAGTTTACTTTCACTAATCTCTTTCCATTAAACACTTATAGAAAGATTTACAACTATAAAAAAATTTACAATTTGTTTATGCGTCTTCTGCTATTTTGCTATTTACTCTTTCCTTATCAATTTCTTAGTCCTCATTTGCTGAATTCTAAAATCCTCAGGTTTACTATTCTTTTTGGCAACATTACAAGCTTTTTCCTTAGATCTAATACTATCATTAACTTATTTTGTTAGCCATAGTTGGACCACTTTTTTCATTGGGTTTTTATAGTTTAAGGGAATATATGTTTGTTGTAAATTAAGTTTTAATTCTTTAAGATAGCCATTGTTTGGCAACGGTCATGTCCTCTAATGTAATTACCCAATGTATCTCAGCCAACTTGTCCCTCCAACTACCATTTCGCTTTGGTCAAATTCAAGACCCTTAGTTTCAGATTTAACTGAATGACTTTCCAATTAAATAGAAAATTTTAAAGTTATAAAGTGTATCTATTAGTCACAAGTAAGGCTTACATTAACACTGCAATGAAGTTACTGTGAAATTCCCCTAGTCGCCACACTCCGGCACCTATATGGGTCAATGCACCTAGCCAGCACATCTTTCAGAATGTGGGAGCACCCTCAGGAAACCCACACAGACATGGAGAGAGCGTGCAAACTCCACACAGATGTGACCCAAGCCAGGAATCGAACCCAGGTCCCTGATGCTGTGAGGCAGCAGTGCTAACCACTGTGCCACCAGTCCACCCACTTCTACCAGTTACGGTCACTTCTCTAGAGATTCTTTGCTACTAGTTTATTAAATAAGCCTGTCTTAGTGCACAATAGCCTGTTCCCTATTTGGTTCCTCAACATACTGAACTAGAAAATATCTTGACTGCATTCCATGAACTCATCCTCCACATTATCACTGCAAATTTTGTCTTCCCAGTTGATTTGAAAATTAAAGTCTTCCATGATTCCTGCATTCCCTTATAACCTCTGCATCTATTTCCTGATTTATTCTCTGGCCTATACTACAACTGTTACAACTCCCGTCAATGTTTTCTGCCCCATGCTGTTTTGTTTTTAGCTCCTCATTTTCTGAGATAAGATCCTTTCTTTCTACTGTTGTTACCTCATCCTTTATCATCAGCGTTATGCCTCCCTTATCCTTTTACCAACCTCTCATGCTACGGTGCAGAGGGACCTAGGGGTCCTTGTGCACGAGTCGCAAAAACCTAGTCTGCAAGTGCAGCAGGTGATCAAGAAGGCGAATGGAATGTTGGCCTTTATAGCGAGGGGGATAGAATATAAAAGCAGGGAGGTCTTGCTGCAACTGTACAGGGCACTGGTGAGGTTGCGGCTGGAGTACTGTGTGCAGTTTTGGTCGCTGCACTTGCGGAAGGATATATTGGCCCTGGAGGGAGTGCAGAGGAGGTTCACTAGGCTGATACCAGAGATGAGGGGGTTGGCCTATGAAGCGAGACTAAATAGACTGGGTCTGTACTCATTGGAGTTTAGAAGGATGAGGGGGAATCTTATAGAGACATATAAGATAATGAAGGAGATGGATAGGGTAGAGATAGAGAGATTCTTCCCACTTAGAAAGGATAGCAGGACTAGAGGACACAGCCTCAAGATAAGGCGGGGGGGGCGCAGTTTAGATCAGAGTTGAGGAGGAACTTCTTCACTCAAAGGGTGGTGAATCTCTGGAATTCTCTGCCCGTTGAAGTGGTGGAGGCTACCTTGCTAAATATATTTAAGTCACGGCTAGATAGGTTTCTGATAGACAGGGGAATTAAGGGTTATGGGGAGAAAGCGGGAAAGTGGAACTGATCCACTTCAGATCAGCCATGATCTTATTGAATGGCGGGGCAAGCTTGAAGAGCTTGATGGCCTACTCCTGCTCCTATTTCTTATGTTCTTTTCTAAAAATTAGGTATCACAGAATATTTAGTTCCCAACTTTGGTCACACTGCAACCATGGCTTAGTAACTTTCTATGTTAGAACAAGGGGATAGAAATGGACACTCCATGCAGCCAGAAAAAACATGGGAAACTGCAGAAATCAAAGTAAAAGTCTTCTACCAGCTAAAAAGAGAGGTTATCAGTCTAAAAAAGGGTCCAAAAAGGAGCAGCTGTAATCTCCTGCCAAAACTCCAAAAGTATGAGTAACAACTCCATGGAGGCAAAAGTTGCCTTATTTACACCATACATCTGTACACAGTCAGCTCTACAGTTGCTCCTTGCTGAAATGCAGACTGGGAGTCTGACACACCTGCTTTAAATAGGGAGCACAACGCTCCCTGATTTAACCATCGAAGAAAATTCATACTCTAGCAAGCCAACCTCATTAGCCTGGCTGAAGTCATCACAGTGTGGGAAAAGCAAAGACAGACAGAAACAACAACTGTGGCAGTTTTTAAAAAGCTGACAGTCTTAAAGCAGTAATGCATTTAAAGTTGTACAACATTTAATGCAACAATAATAAGAAGGAACAGAGGACAAGGAACAGGAAAATCAGAAAAGACCCAGATAGAGATCAACTCTGAAAAAAGGGGTCTGTAAGCAACACAAGACCTCAAGGAGGAGGCAACGCAGAAGCTCAGGGAAAGTAATAAGCCCTCAAATAAGAGACAAAGCCAGACTCAGAGTAGGCAGTAAAATATCCCTGAGAAGGGGGCACAGAAAAACAGAACTCAGAAAGCAGCAAGCCCGTATGGGAGAATCCCACGCAAGACTATATTTAGAACTGTGCATAGTTGAAGCTTTCTAGAAGAAGTTATGTTAAGTGCAAGCCTCAAGATTTCTCCACTAAACAATCGCTACATTGACTTATAAATGTTTAACTTGTTTATAATGTTTATTTAGAATGTGGGTTGATTAAATTGATTTTGAGGATTGTACAAGAAAGTTAAAGGGGGTGAGATGTTGTGTATATGGTGTCTGTCACATTAAGACAGTACAACAGGTGTGAGTCACTGATTTGAGACCAATAGAACCAAGAGAGAGTGATCACACTAGAAGATGGAGTCCTCTCTCAGGCCGAATACTCTAGAAGTCATGCTGTAAGCATGTAAGGACTGGAGCTAATGCTCCAGGACAACCCAGAGCTGCAAAGTCCTGAATCAAGTTTCCCTTATCAATAAATACATTTTGTTCCCAATAAAGCCCCAAAAGCGTTCTGCCAACTTGAAGCTAGATTACTCCAAGCTTTTTGACAATGGTAACAGGTTCTGTGCCAGGCCTGTCAATGTATCTAGTACCTCTGAGAGCATGCCTTTCAGCATTCTTTTGTATGTTATGCATCAAGACATTCAACTTGATTCTCTGCAGCAGAGCTTGTATGTGACCTCACCCTCTGGGCAGCTGTCACATGTGCTACCTTTTCTCTTTGCCCTAGCTGCAGCCCAGAATGCTGAGCCCACTTCCACGCCACTCTATAAATTTTTTCCCAGTTCCAGTACTAGAGCTGGTGGCCGCAATGTTAGTTTAAATGACATTGCTTTTTTTTTAATCATTCGTCTGCTCTTGCCTGGGCCCTTAATGGTGAGGCTGTGGTCTGGTCAGGCGCCAGGTCTTCGATATCTGGAAGCAAAAACAAAAGAGTCAAAATGAGGGAAACGTGGGATTAGGTGGAAAGTAAGACGCCATGTTCATTAGGGCCAGGGAGAGAAGTTATAGGCCATGCTGCTTTTCCCCTTTCTCAACCCTTTATTCCCCACACCACCCCACATTAAACCTCCCCTTCAATCATGCATGATGTTTTCCCCCTTTAAATATTCAATTTACAATAATATTCAGATTACAATTATTTAGGCAATAGCATCAGATGCTGCTGTGAAAGGTACTGGTAAAATGATTGTACTCACTGTTGATATCTGGTTACAAATACTATCCAATATATATGCAGCATGAGTTACTAATATTAAGAACGGCGATGATGTAATGCAATGTTAGTTTGTGAGCATCCTTTAAGTGATCCCACCCAGGCCATTTAAGAGAGCAGAGAGTATAAATTATACTTTGTCGGCATCATACAGTATTGTTAATTTGGCAGGATAATATCCTATTGGTTATTTATAACATTGTACAGATGGTAAAAGTGATTCTGGTGACTATCTTAGTCCTCATTAATACGTTCTGTACATTGCACTGTATGAACATAATAAGTAAAAATATACTTGGGGAAGATTCAATACATGCAACCCAGATAAACTGCGTAAGATCTTTTCCATTCCACAGAAGTGTTAAAAGACTTCTCCTGCCAGGGTGCATGATATTATTCAATATAATTAGTTCAGTGAATGGGTGTAATTGGATTCTATTTTATCAGCAACCTCACAGTGGAAAGATCAAAAGACTCCTGACCAACACAGTGGAATGGCTGAACAACATAGGTCTTCATATTTGTCACAATATTTCAATACTTCAAAAATCTCACAAGAACACGAAGATACGAGTGGAATAATAGGCTAATAGACAAAAGAACAAGATTGAAGTCAATGAAAAAGACACCTGAGAATCATGTACAGGATAAACCAGCTTACTGATTCACTAAGACCCCATTATGCACTCCTGTCCTGGCAATTTCACCCCAAAGCCCACTCACAGGAAACTCCCATTAGCAAAAAAAACAGAACTCCAACAAAAACAGAAAATGCTGAAAAACTCAGCAGGCCTGACAGCAGCTGTGGAGAGAGAATAGAGCCAATGTTTCGAGCCTGGAGAATCTTTCTGAGCTCTTCTCATCGATGCCCTTTCAAAATGGATCTACGTAACTGGATGGTTTCTATTACCTCTTCCTAGAGAAACGCTGTCAATCTTGTAGAATGCATAGTATATCCAAGGTTCTTGTGACAGACAACAGAACCTCATTTACTAAAGGGAGTTTCAGGCCTTCATGGGTACAAATGGAGTAAGGCACATCTGCACGGCAACCTACCACCCTTCCTCAAACAGCCAGGCTGAGTGGGCACTGCAAATATTCAAACAGCATAAAGAAACAAACCACATGTTCTCTAGAAACAAAGCTCACATTTCCTTTTTAGCAAAAGGACTATGCTGCAGATGGTGACAGGAATAGCCTTGCTGGAGCTACTGGTGGACTGATGTCTTTGGACTAGACTTAGCCTGATGTTCCCAAATTTGACCAGCAACACTGAGTGAAAACAAGAAACCCAGGAAAGGGGCCATGATGGTTAGAGAGCAGATAGAGACTTCAAACTAGGAAACACAGTCCACGTGAGGAACTTCGACACTGAATCCATATGGATCCCCGGAGTTATTCTCAAGAACAACAGGACCGGTGTCTTAAAAGGCAAAAACCAGGGAAATGATCTCAAAGAAGCATGTAGGTCACCTCTTCACAAGCAACTTCCATAGAGACAACTGTTTCTACGGACACACCATTACTGGTGTCATTCACACCAGCCTGTGGACAGGAAACTCTCCCCCTAAGAACTCATGAACCAGTTATCTGGATGAAGAAGATTCTAGTTCAGAAATGGAGACAGAGGTGCTGGACACCCAGTCAGGGATTGCCACTGCAGACGAGCCCCCTGTCACGGCTCTTCAATGTACTTTGCAGAAGAGGTGTTCACTTGTTCGTTACATGCCTCTCCAAGCAGATCCTACAAGTGATAGGGATGAAACCACGAGCAAAGAGAAGGAGAATGCCTTATCATAATGGGAGCAAGGGGGAACCCTCAAACTCAGTGGGGGGGAGGTGAGGGGGGTGGGGTGGATTGTGATAATCCCCGTGAGATCCATGGGGAATCACCGATTGATCTCCCTGCGGCTCTTGTAGAATATGAGTTCCCCTGGTAACAGGCATTGGTTTGTCCAACAGAGGCTCATAACCTGAGTCTTTTATAATGCAGGCCTGGAACTGGGCCTGTTGGACAGTAGGCCGAAGCAGGGACCAACTAGTGTGTGTACACAATGGTAGTGGTTTAACTTTGCATCCTATAATCAACTATGTTCCTTTTCAGTCAAGCTTCCCAAGTCCTTATAACTTCCTTGGTCAATGAATGGTGGTAGATCTTTGTTAAGTAAATATACATGTGAAGTATGTTACCTGTATTGTCTGTGATACACAAAAACTTCTAATTAGAATTAGTGGATGTGGCTAAAACAGCATCGGCACGCCACACCAATCCCTTGGCAGCAATTTCTGTTAGACAACAATAATTTAGGAAAAGCGAAGAGAACAAAAAACAAACAAAATAAATTTAAATATCTTGATTAACACAGCTAGCTTGGTGCTGTCTCTACTATGCTACATTACCAACACTAGATTTTTCTGAAAGACTGAAGTCTAAAGGAGCACATGGCGGCATGCCTGCAACCCACAACCTCCCCTTCCCACTCCCACCATTTCCAGCAAATGTTGTTTCCTGATGTCTTTCAGCATTTTGAAGGAAAGAACAAATGTACTATCTCATTAGCTACATTTAGCTATTCAATTCTAAGCCTAATTAAGGCTAAAAACAATGCATTTACATGTAAAATGACTTTACTCCATTTAAATTAGTTTGATTAAAACATATTTCTGGACAGGACAGATTATAATCACAATAAAACACACTGTTTTTGCCCAATGGCACATTAATTCAGTCCATCAACCCCTGAACCATTTCTTCTGCATCACCCATTCTATCGATTGAATCTGCTATGTGGAATCTCTGGTGCAGACACAATAGAAATGCTGGTGCCTCAAAACTGAATGTAACTTGCTAGTGATATTGTATTTTCAATTAAAAAGGTTAAAAGAGAGACAGTACTAGGGAACTTGTAAGTCAGTTCAAACCCCAAAAATGACAATTGGCTAGATCAACAAAAGCAGCTATATTGTGATAAAAACCCAACAGGTTCGTTAATGCCATCCTTATGATGCCACCCTTATCCAATCGGGCCTACATGTGATTCCAGTCAAAATATTTTCCTGGACTTACAATATCTCCTAAATTTAAGAACCAAATGCAAAAATGGCACCCACACATCAGGAACAAATGAAAAAAGCCTCGATTTAAAAAACATATCTTCAATACAAAATTTGAAAATCAGAAAATCTGTTGCAAATCAGATTAAATCAACAGAAATGAGCACCCATTTAATTAATAGCAATAAATGTAAAACTTTCCAAACATATACTCTCTAAAGTTTTTAACTTGCAACAGTGCTGTTTGAAAGCAAATAACCATCAATGAAGACATGCATCACACTTGAGGTTTCATTTTGTACTTTACTGTGCTGCTGAATAGCTTATACAAATCAGCACTATTAAAATAGTTTTAAGCACATACAATGCTTTGCTCAATTGCTGTTCATCCATTCTGTACCACAATGCACAGTTAGTTGAACAACTTTTCCACATTTATAATGAAAAGGTTGCCTCACTGCTCAAGAATTAAAAGATCACTATCCTAAATTTATTATGGGATGATATCGCTAACAAAATTATAAATTAAACAAAACCTATAAATTGAATTTCATACAGATATATATCACACTTTCCAAGCAAACAGAAATTATGATCTTTCAGGTGCACCATCACAAAATTTACACTGGAAAGAATAGCATGTTAAACAGTGAATAACAGTGTCACTCTCCTCCCCAATATAAAAAGAAATAAAAGAACTTAGTTTTGGGGAAACAAGTGATGAAATCATATGTCTCATGGGAGTTTGGAAACAATGTGGGAAAATTCTGGAAACTGCCTACACACTTCCTTTCTGGGGAAGAAAAATTGTAATATTTCTGTGACTGTTCTGAAACCACATCTACACAGCCCATTTGATACATCAACATCATCAATCATCAGCGACAGCTGGTCATATACCATAATGACTCGCAGTGAGCCTCAAACTGGAAAATCTAACATCTGGATGTGACGATTTACTGTTTGCAATATTTTTTCTCCAACACATTTTTTCCTTAAACTTTGAAAACATATAGTTGGAGAGTGCAGATTCTCAATTGATCTTATTTGTCCAAGATTCATCTGTTCAAACTGTGTAACAAGATTTAATTTCCCCAACCAGTGAATAATAATGTTCCTGAATAATTATAACATAGGTCGCCTTAGGGCAGAAGCAGAAACAGGTTTATCCAAGTAGAAAGCCAAAGTTTCCTAAAAAATTTACGAAAGGATGTTGTTGATAAACTATATTGAGTGTAAATATCTAGGCTGCAGATTTCAGAGACAAATATAAAAAGTCTTTAAAAGTGTTTTTCATTTCATTACAGCAGATGAATTAACAATTTATCCATACAGTTAACAACAAAGGTTTACATATTTTATGCTTCAACTGGATATTTAGGCATGTGTATTCAGGGTTAGGACTGGAGGCTACCTCAAACAACAGTGCATTGACACTGCAGTGTCTGCATACCCGTGCTGGTCACGCCATCATCAGACTTCTTTTCCAGGGGTTAACTGCTCCAGCAGCCAAATAAAATACAGAGACAAGCATGTAATTATGTAGACAGTCAAAGGGCATGCTCCATTTTGAAACCTATTTGCATGGTAAAATTTGCCCAATTTAGTACACCGGAAACAAGCAAGGAAAGGGTCTCATGTCCAATAACCTACGATCCAGATGCTTTGCACACTTTCTTTTGTGAAAGAAATATATTCACATTCAACGACTTGATGCAGTCTTAGACAATGATATGAATAAGTTATCCTTTTAGTGGAGTTATATCGTAAACCCTGATTCCCAGAAAGCGAACGTAAAGGAATATTCCATTCAGAAAACTTAATGATTGAATGGTTAACGCACTCCTGTCAGATTCCACTGCATGTTATTTTCAAGTAAGCATTTGTGGGTTACTGTCAGCATAAAAACAGCAATGTAATACAAACCTGTTAACTACTCAGAACTGAAGTCTGACGAATAAAATTCCTAACCAGTATGTCAAAAGCATTTTCTACATTTGTTATTCAATTATTTAAAACTTTACTAAATTTTCTTTGCTGCTATTAAAAAAATTACATCTATTTTATCATAGGATTACATATATACTCAAGGACAATTACATTATACTATTTCAATCCCAAATTAGGAACTCAGCATTAATTTGCAACCAAATCACAACTTGGTTATGGAAGCCAATGTCGTAGCTGTACTGGAATAACTTAGACAAGGGCACAGCTAGTTGCGGAGCACAAGTCAGACCTACTAAGATTTTCAAGCATTTTCTGTTTTTGTTTCCAATTCCAACATCCGCAGTACTTTGCTTTTATCTTCAGTACTAGTGCCGGAATGTTGTCACCACAGAGGGATAACCTTGACCCCACTCTAAATGTGGAAGTGAACTTCTTTACCAATGCCAACCTTAAACTTCCCCCTGCCACCCGGACAGTGACACCCTCTCACTGCCACGATATCACTGGCAGGGTGGCATTGGCATGGTGGAGCCAGGGAACTGTTCAGCTATATACCTGACCACTCAGGAGCTTCAAAGGCCTCCAAACACTCTGGCATGGTCATAAAGTCTTTCCAGAGAAAAAGAAACAGTGATCACTAGAAGGTCCTCTTTGAGGACTGCTTGGAGGATAATTCCTGAGTTGTACCAGCTTTTTCCATGACTAAAAACAACCTCCAGTACAGGCATATTGTTTGGGCATAAGAGGGTGAAAAAGATCCATTATATTAAAAAAAGTCAGATTGCATACCTGGTCTTTCTAGGAATGTCTTCAGATCAAAGAGAAAGCCTGTTTAAAAACCCATGGCTAGAAACCGCAACAGTTCAACAGAGGAATCACTTCAGGCTTAATGGTGCATGAACCGATTGCATCAACAGTGAACTGTTTGATCTGTCCTGGAGCTGTCAGTCAGAAAAGCTTTTAGCAGCTTAGGGAACATCAGTTTCTTGTGTAAACAAACCTCTTTTTGATCTGGTCTGGAGCTGTCAATCAGTCCAAGACCTTTCAGAATAGCTGGAGCTCATTCAAGAAAAGGGGATCTGCCTAGTGAAATTCAAATCTCCTATCAATCCAAGTGCATCAAAGAGCTATCAGAGCACCTGGGGTTTATGAGAGAAAGCAAGGGGGATCTGTCTAGCAAAACTGACATTTCCTGTCAATTAAAGTACTTCAAAGAAAGTACTTCTGAGAACACCTGGTGTTTCGGAAATCATCCAAGAATGGAGGGCTGCTGTGATTTTGAAGGATTCCAGATGTTCAGGAGTATGGACTTTAAAGTGACTAGGGCACTTCAAAGTTTTACAGCATAGACAACAATAAAGTTTAACCAGAAAGTTGCCTAAAATCATAATCTTGAGTGTGATTTCCATGTTTCCCAGTGAAGGAAGGAAATGAACTCTCTGTCCCAGGGGAGAGCCCCAAGATCAATCCCTTTCCCTCACACTGTGCCCTCCCCCCAAATCCCAGATCCTTTGGGGGCCCCTCCTTCTGCAGTAGCAGAGCAGCCAATGAGCATAGTTGGAGGCAGCATTTACCTCCTTGTCCCCCCACGGCACCTGGTATTTGCTTTCAGGACCAGGAGAGTGTAGCACCCACTGGACCTCCAGCTTGTGGGGGGTGTGTGGCGAAGCATATCGAGAAGCCAGAGCATACTGCCTCACATTGGGCATTTAAAGCAGTAGTGGTCTGGGTGCTCTGGTTTCCACCCACAGTGCGAAAGATGTGCTGGTTAGATGCATTGGCCATGCTAAGTTCTCCCTTAGTGTACCCAATCAGATGCTGGAGTGTGGCAACTGGGGAATTTTCACAGTAACTTCAATACAGTGTTACTGTAAGCCAACTTGTGACACTAATAATTAAATGTTAAACATTAATCAGAATCTAGAAAGCTCTGAGCAGGAACCTGATCAGGGCAGGTACATCGGGTTGGAGGTTCAGCGAGAATACAGATTTGGCTCTCGTGCCCAATTCAACGGGACATCGGGATTCCCGGCTGGGGCTAGTAGCCTCAGAGAATCACCCCCAGGTCTAGCAGCTATGTTCTTTAGGACTTGGCCTTGTCAGTTCGTAGTGGTGCTACCAAGCCTCTCTTGGGGATAGACATTGAAATTCCCCACCCAGAGTACATCTTGTGCTATTGCAACTCTCAGTGCTTCTTCCAATAGATGTCCAACATGGAGAAGCACTGATTCATTCAGCTTTATTTTTGATGGGGGAAGTCGGGGGGGAAGTGGTAATACCTAGGGATGGTGACATGTTCTTCAACATTGTCTGTAAGGAATGATTCAGTGAGAATGACTATGTCATGCTGTTGCTTGACTGGTTGGTAAGCTAGCTCTCCCAATTTTGGTACAAGTGCTCAGATGTTAGTATGGAGGATTTTGCAGGGTCAGCAGGGCTTTACCATTGTCATTTCCGGTGCCTAGGTCAATGTTGGGTGGTCTGAGTTTCATTCCTTACTGACATTTTTGTCGTGGTTTGATACAACTGAGTGGCTTGCTAGGCCATTTCTGAAGACAATTAAAAGTAAACCACATTGCTGTTCGTCTGCAGTCACACGTGGGTTGGCCAAATCGGGTAAGGATGGCAGTTTTCCTTCCCTGAAGTATGTTAGTGAGCCAGATTTCTTTGTACGACAATGGCTTCATGGTCACCATTACTGAGACTAACTTTTAATTCCATATTTATTGTCCACTGGAGGTCAGGGGTCTCCTAGGAGATCAGGGTGCCTGCGCAATGGCACCCCAGACAGTCTGCAGCCGCCGAGCTTAGGCTACCCCACCATCGCCCTCCCACTTATCTCCCCCCACCATCCCCCCCAACTTCTGTCAAAAAAGTGACAGTGTCACAAGATTGTATTTTCAAACTTTGTCCAAAAAAACAGGCCTGAAACTTTTGTTTTCTTGCTCATTCAGCACTTCATAAAATCACACCCTAATTCTTCTGTCTTTCAATGTCTCTGGTCTCTGGCAGATCTTCTTTCTGACTTTGTTCCATTCACCCCTTGCTCAAAATCTATTGCACCTCTAACTTTTCCCAGTTCTGATGAAAGGTCATCAACCTGAAACATCAACTCTGTTTCTTTTTCCACAGTTGCTGCCTGGCCTGGTGAGTATTTCCATCATCTTCATTGTTTATTTCAGTTCTTTTTAGAAAGGTTTGGTTTTCATTTTGGAAAGGACATGTTGATTAAAGAGCATGAACTGGATTTTATGTAGGCAACAGGGGTCTTGCCATCAGGGATGAAAGCTGGTGGTGACTCCACATTTGTGAACAGTAGGTGAGGGGCCATATTTTTCCAGCAGCAACCACTGGCCATTAGGGATGGTACAGGTGGTCACTGTTGGGGCTGTGTCTGGAGCATGAGAGCACATCAATATCTTCACAGAAACACTATAGTGCATAAGGAGGCTATTTGACCTAACCGCTGTGCTACAGCTATATCCTTAATGTCAAGCAAATGTGGTCGGTTATGCTGACTCCAACAAGAGACTGTGGATTGCTAACTGACACTGGGGCTCTTCCATGAGCCAAGAAGGAGGGTATTCTAAGGCTTTGAAGCCTGCGAGGAGGCTGCCATGATTCACCGGATGGTCTCCTCATGCGACAAGAGTGTTCCCCAAGCAGATGGTAAAATGTCAGGGGAAGTAGGAAGAGGCACTCAATTGGACATTTAGGGGCTCAACTGGGCCTCACGGGGTTGGGGGGGGAAGGAGGTTATGGGGTGGCATCTTCTACCTTTCCTGCTACTCGCAAAATGCATGATGGCGAGAAGATCTACTACCTTCCTGCACCATTTTGCCAGCCTACCCACCTCTCAACCCATACCAAAGGGCAGTAAATTTTAGCCCCAAAATTCATTAGTCTTTCAGGCAGCTAGCAAAATACTTTAACTCCATAACTCAAATACAACACAAATATTGGTCAGACATTAATTCATAGCACTTTTGTACAGTAAATACATTCACTAGATATGAAACATGTCCTTTACACGCTGGAAAAAGCATAGCAGTTGCCACTGAAAAAAAACTGGATCACAAACTCAACATACTGTAATTTTCAATGCTTAAAGAAGCACTCAAGGAAGTCTTTTAAATCGAAATTTCTAAGGAAAATGCAACTTTTCCAGGAGTAAAAAAAGAAAATTGATTGTTCTAGACTCATGCCCCACTTGGCAGGGTTTCATCACGGGCCTTCAGGTGAAGAAGGAATAGGATATGCCACTAGAGGTGAAGGTGAAGGAGATTTTGGGACCCAGGTTTACTGCTCCATCCTGAGTCCAGCTCTTCTTTCACATTACTTACATGATTCCTTCTACTTCAGAACTAATCTTCTCCAAGCCTAATTTTTGATCTTAATGATCGGCAAGACATCAAGGTCAATCATAGCATGCCAGTTGAGACTAACTGATTCAGAATAGACTGCCAACTGAATTTGGGATTTTCTGATGGATAGAACTCAATGCTTTCTCTGTTCAAATATGCCTACCCAAAGGTAGCTCACTGACACCATCACTGAAAGCTGAGCTGCCACTATCTGTCTGACAGAAGTTACTGAAATTTCCTACAGAAAGCAATCAATAAGGCTGCCAAAGAAAGCATAGATAGGATTTATTAGAATTGAATGAGGGACTTCAGTTATCTGGAGAGCGGAGAAGCTGGGATTGTTGTCCATAATGCTGAGAATATTAAAAGGTGTTTTAGCAGAGGTGTTTAAAATTGAGGGGTTTTGATAAAGTAAATGAAGAAAAATTGTTGCCACTGGCAGGAAGGCCTGCAACCACAGGATCCAAATTTAAAATCATTTGCACAAGACCCAGAGATTGGGAGGAGTTTTTTTTAAACACAGGGAGGTATTCTAATCTGGAATGCATTGAAAGAGCAGTAGAAGCAGATTCAATAGTAACTTTGAAAAGGAAAACCGATACATACTTGAAAAAGGAACAATTTGGGGCTTTGAGGAAACAGTCAGACTAATTGGATTGCTCTTTCCTAGCACAGGCAAGATAGGCAAAATGGCCTCCTGTGTGTTGTGATTGTATAAACAAGAGCGAAGCCAATTGGTGAGTCTTCAATAAACATCTAGTTTGGACTCCGTCAAATGCAGTGAATGCTTGCTCACATGGACATATGTAGAAATTAAAGCACACTTAACAGGTGATTCGGCCCAACCTGGCCATGCAGTTATTTATCCAGTAGTCCTTTCAGTTAATTCCACTTCACAGGGCACAGGAATATAGTTAAGATTGTAAACAACCAAGGAAGTCCCAAACTACAGGAAGGATGACTGCCTAGGGGCACGCCACAGCAATAATAACAACATTCAAACACACACAGTTGGATCATGGCAATCATTTCCCTCCTTGCAGCCTTAACAGGAAGATGGTTCAACGCCATTTCATTTTAATGCAAAGGATATTTAATAAATGTACAAGAGAGAGATTTTATTCCATAGAAGACAAAAAAGAGAGAGTAATAAAGGGAAAGTATCCTTGTCACTGAGAATGAACAGTTCGACAGATTTACAGAGTATGACCACACTCTGTAAATCAAGTTATTCTTCATTAAACCTCAGCAAAAATAATCCAACTCTACTGCAAAATGTTTTCAATGTTACGTAACATTTTTTGTTAGAATCAATTACACTCACAAGCTGCAGACTTCGTTCGTTAATATGCACTTTTTCAAATCCTTCTTCATTTCCTCAATTATTCAATTATGCATCAAGTTAAATAGACTAAAGCAAATTTAATATTCAGACAAATTTAGTTTACAATTAAAATGCAGGTATAATGGTTTACAATGTGTAACATTCTTTCATGTTACATATTTTTGTTTTTTTTTTAAAACATCTGTCTCTTGTGATTTCTTTCCAACACAGCTAAAATTAGATCAGACGTTGTAAGTAAAAAAAAATTAGGAAATAAAGAAGAAAAAAAAAACAAATATTCTTCTATCTCTATTAAAAAACAGTCAGTTGCAGATACTCATTTATGAGTGATATTTTTGCTCCTTATCCATTATTTTGGGCCTTAACACTCCTGCTAAACCATTCTACAGAGATAAACACCAGAAGCCTCCAACCTCGCCTGCGGCTTGGATTCTCCAGTCCTGCTCCAGTGAATGGAGTTTTGGCTAAGCGCCAAATTCTCCGTTCTCACAAGCAGCAATGGCAAGGTGAATGAGATCAGAGAATCCGCAAAAGATTACAAGTGCAACTGAAAGTGTTAATAATAATCACAAGTTTAAAAATCACGAGTTTAAAAATCACGCAAGCTGCTACGAAAAATAAAGGTCTTCTTACAAGAATCTTCACAGATAGGCATTAAGGCCACTAGTCTGGGCAAAATTCATTAAATCAGATATCTGTAACTAGAAAAAGGGAGTAATCTACTGACACAGGAACATGTTGGACCATGATGAAAACAATCATACTGATTTGATATTATAATGAAGCAAGCAGAAAGTGATAATGATTGGTATATGCTAATTACTTGTAATCGAGTTTGAAAACCACAATTGCTTATGTATCTTGGAAATAGACACTCTGGCTAGCTACAGAATGCAAGCTGTAGCTTTCCAGCGTCCTTGCTACAGCTTGCAATTAAAACAGCTGTTTAAGAGAACTCCGTGACTTGCTCTGGTTACTTGATGGGTCAAGTTGTGAATTAAAAGGCTGACATCAAAGCCTGCAACAGCATTTGTTCCGAACTTGGTTCCACTCCTTTGGATCAACATAGCAGGCAATGCAGAGCTGCATAAACCAAGAAAAATCACTAAGATAAAAGCAAATTATTGTGGATGCTGAAATCTGAAACCAAAACAGAAAGTGCTGAAAAATCTTAACAGGTCTGACAACATCTGTGGAGAGAGAACAGGGCTAATGGGTGGGATTTTACGGTCTCGCTCGAGTGAGACCAGGAATTCACACCCGAGATGAACCAACATTTCCGTTTCCCATCCCTCCCCACTCCCATTCCATGGCAGATGAGGCAATAGACTTCTGGTGAATGTTTCAAATCTGATGGTTAAGAGTCATCCTCACTTGAAACATTAGGACTGTTCTCTCTTCACAGATGCTGTCAGAACTGATGAGATTTTAGAGCATTTTCTGTTTTTGTGCAACAAAAATCACTACCAGCTGAACAGTGCACTAGCCAATAATAGCTCTGAACTGCTCTAAATGACATAATATTATGTACATGTTAACACCCAGGTTTTAGATGACATTGTAAACAACATAAGTCAAAACATAGCCCTCATTAAAATACATTGCAATTATTAAAATCTGTTCTATTGAAGATGATAGTGTTGATTCATTCAAATGCAAATTAAATACATTTCTTTTAGAAAATAATATTTTGGCAGAGAGTATTTGAGTAATTTGAAACACGACATGTGGTTAAGTGTCGGATCTTTTGGAGTAACAGGTGGTTCCTACAGCTCCCCATCTGTGGGAGCATTCCTCACCTCATGTCTTGGTTTCTTATAGATTAATGAATAGAAATTGACTTCTCAGATTGATTATTATCCGTATCACGCAATTCCCAAAATGGAAGGCGGCAAACTAGAAGGAGAGGACCTGGGTTTTATTTCATCTAAGAATTTCTATGTTTCAATGAAATCTACTTTCCACTCCCGGAATCCTTTAAATATTGCTGTTTAATAGTTTAAATCAATATTATTACATTTATTATGCTGACCGACTGAATGGCTTTTGACTGGGAACTGAATTATATCTGAATACCTACAATTAATTCCTCTTTGTAACCCTACTTTATCTGAAGACTGCAGTTGATTCTGATTCTCCATATGAAACACCAAAGGAGATCAACTAATGATATTAATTTAATATATTTAACTATGACGCTGATCTAATCTTTAGTTGTGGATTACAAAATCACAAAATCATTCGTCCATAATAAGAAACAATTTTTGTCTATCAGAGCTTTTTGACTGATCAGTTTAAGGGATGAATTTGTTGGTTGAAGAACTTCCCCTTTATTCCAGATGATTTTAATCAAGTGTTTAATTCTGTACACTGGGTACCTTAACATTACAGTACAATGTTACAATGAGGAGCAAATCCCTTGGTATTTATTTGGTGGTCTGTGCCTGGGCTTGGTTAATGGTATGTTTTCAGACTTGGATAATGCGTAGCAGTCCAAATGAAATCTTTTTCCACTGGGATTAATTGTATGACAAATTTGTAAAAATGATGTTTCAGGAGCATGTTTGTAGACTGAGGAAAAAAAAAGTGGAAGGTAAGCACTGTGGGGTACACCAGGAAAGGTGCCAACATGTTCCCTCCCCTCACCTGACTATACCCCAAAGAGAGAACAAATATTCGTACCTTCCCCTACCCTATCCTGGGGACAGAGGACCAGCACCTTGCCTGACCCTACCCCGGGGAGAAAGGGTCAGCACTTTTCCTGACCGTACCCTGGGGAGAGAGGATCAAGACTTTGCCCTACCCCAAGCCAGGGAGAGGGGGTCAACATCTCAGCTCCCATTCCCCTGGCAACATGTTCCTTTACTGTTCTCCAGGATGAGAGATTCAGCATCTCACCTGACAATGCCCCATGTAGACAAGTGGGAATGGACAGAGATATAATCTGGGGAATGGGATGGCATGGGGAAAAGATTTGGGAAGGGGATGACATGAATGGGATGAAATTGCATGAGAGAGTTGACATGGGAAGAATAGAATGGCATGGGATCAGGATTTTAAGTACCATTGCAATAAAGATACTAACTCCTCTGCAAATATATTGTATGTCTTTGCTAGTTCTGTGAGTATAGTGGTGGTTTAATTGTACCACCCAAAAACAAGACAAGTTAATTTTAAACCAGATGTTTGTAATCATATTCTGATAAATTCAAACTTCAGGATACTTCAAATGGAGGAATTTATACAAGGGCATAAAGAGCGAAGACTGTACTGAAAATCAGAGAGTGTTGATTGCCTTGGGTTACTTCAAGGCAGTAACAAAATATTTCAAGCACATTTGATTGATTTTCATGATTGTTTCTTTGCATGTGTTTTTATAGAGTCATGGGGTTGGATTTTACACTGGGGTGCAGTGGTCACCCACAAATGTGTAAGATCTGGGTGCTTGCCTGCTTCCAGTTGGCCGGCTCACCGCACTGCTATCTAATAGCTGACTGGACATTAAGTGGCTTGAGGCGGCACAAATGGCTTCAGCAGCTCAAAATGGGACTTCCTCCTTCAGCAACAGGAAGCCCACTTCAGAAGGAGGCTGGAATTCAAGCCAGCAGTTCTAGCACCATACTGGCAGTGCCATTGGGAGCAATGGCCATTGCATGTACTGCAGTGAGGCCTGCATGAAGACCCCAGCAAAGGGACCCTAGATAGACATCTAGGGGGCGGGGCGGGGGGGGGGGGAGGTTGGTAACAGAAAATTGCCCCATTAGACACATGAGAAGCACCCCCTTTCCCACCTTCAGTCAGCAGACTGAAAGATGCGGGCTAGTACTTCGCATGGACGGTTTCCATGAATGGTTACATCCCAGCAATAGTGGGATGAGGCCCTTAAATGACCAGTAATTGGTCAGATAAATGCTGGAATTGGCCCTTTCCCACTGCTCTCCACCACTGGTAAATTGGTGCAGGGTCTGGCAGTTGGCAGCAGCCAAAGTGCCCATGGCATTTTACACCCCCCCCCAACAACTAATCCCAGCTGCCAACCATCGCTAGGACTCCATGAATCCAATCCATAGAGGAATTATCACAGCACAGAAGGAGACCATTCAGCCTAGAGTCTATGCCTGCTCACCATAGAACATTTCATATAGTCTTGTTCCCCACTTTCTCTCCACATGCCTGCAACTTTCCTTCAAATGCTAATTTTCCTTTCAAACTACTGATCATCTGTTTCCAGAATCTTGTAAGCAGTAAGTTGCATGTCATTATTACACATGTTGTGTTTTTAAAAAAGTTCTTCCTTTCATGCCACCTGCATCTTTAGCCCAAAACTTTGTAGTATGAATGAATTAATTTATTTATTAGTGTCACAAGTAGGCTTACATCTGTCATAATCTGCACGCCTCAATCGAATAAATTTCCCTTCAATCTTCTTTACTGCATGCAAAGCTTCTTGAGCCTAACCATGTCTTAAAATCCCTCATCCCTGGAACCTTGCTGGTAAATCTCTTCTGCAATTGTCTCAGGGATCTTCACATTCTCCATAAAGTGGAGTGGCCAGAGTCACACACAGATATGGCCTAATAAAGGCTTTATAAAGATTCAAAGTCCAAGATCACACTCGCTTTGCTAACCAATTTCAAAGATCTATGAACGTGTAGCCCCAGGACCCACTGTCTCCACACACAGAACATCTCCTCTCACCTCACACTTCTCCACATTAAATTCCATTTTGCACTTGTTGAATAATGTGTTATAATTAAACCAGAAGCATATAAATAGCTGAACACTTTACCATCCCAAGCAATCTCTTTCACTTTAAGCATTTCTTGTTAAGTAACACTTAATTACTATGACTTCTTATTATATTTTTGTTAAACTGGTTTGTAGTAAACTGCTAAAATTATTTAATTATTTTGCTTACTAGATTGTGTCCTCCAAGTTTGGTCTCTAAGCTACATGACACTGTTGCTAATTTGCTTTTTTCGCTCTATGTTTTGTATTTCAAAAAGCTTGTTAAATACTCAAAAACACCATCTTTGATTCCACCAAATTCTAACCTTCCAAATCTGCTACTTCTGCTTCCACAACCCTAAACCCACTGTTTCATCATTGGCAAACTGTTCCTGCCAACATATGAGGTTTTTGGTGTTGCAAGAGAATAAAAACAAGATCGAGTAAAGTAGGATGTTGATAGAGGCGGAAGGGGAATCTATTAAGGGAGTTAATCCATCAGCAAGGAATCTTACATTATTTAAAATAATCATTTAGTTAATCACTGTAAATTAGCAGCCCCGATATTGATATTGTAAATTACAGAGTATAAGATACCGCACCATTCGCAATGCTACTAGAACAGAAAAGAAACTGCATCAACATTTACTTTGCAAAATAAAAAGAAATGTTATGTATTTGTGAAGGTTGAAGCATCTTTCCACCATAATGAGCAAAAGCTTTAATGGAGTAAAATAATGCAACATTAATTTGATTGAAATAGGAACAATGTTTTTTATATGGGGTCAATGTGGCAGTGCTGAGCAATTAGCATGCTGACAGTCAAGGTTACTTAGTAGATATGGATGCTGAATTCTGCCTGTACTGCTTCGCTCCCATTCCAAGGCTCACTGAGCAAAACTAAACAAGCAAAATCAGTTATATTTCCCAGTAGGAGGAGGGAAGATCAGAGGCTAAAGTTACATTGGGTTGACTTCTAGCACCTCCTAGTGAGCCATTACAGAGGCACTAGATGTGTTTTTGGGAGTAGACCGTATGCTCAGTATCCCAACTGTGACACATCAAACTAAGTGGATGGAAAATGGTTAGTTTATAAGGAAAAAATTGCATTTCTTCTTACAACTATCACTTGTATACAACAAAGGATAGGAAACAACACATAACTATGCTGTATCTGTATCATTGTTTTTCACTCCCTTATCCTAGAACAGAATAGAATAGAATAGAAACCCTACAGCACAGAAAGAGGCCATTTGGCCCATCGAGATTGCACCAACCACAATCCCACCCAGTCTTTACTCCCATATCCCTACATATTTTACCTACTAATCCCTCTAACCTATGCATCTCAGGACATTAAGGGGCAATCTTAGCATGGCCAACCAACCTAACCTGCACATCTTTTGCACCTCTCTCCATATGGCTCATATTCCTTTTCGTCTTTGCATCATACTATTTGCCTTAATTTTTATTTGTGCCCTCTTGATTGTTAATTTATGTTTTTCTGTGTTGTTTACTCTAGTCATTGCATTTTACAAATGCTCCTTTATTTCAAGTATGGCTAGGATTTTCTGGTCCCATATTAGCAGGACCAGCTGCAGGAGATCTATTTGCCCAGGCAAAAGTCCATTAACTTTCAGGAGAACCCGACAATCACAATGGTAGGCAGGCCTGGAAAATCTTGCCCTATGGTCAGCTGTTCACACCAGCAGGATCTTCTGGTCCCGTCAAGGGTGCATCCCCACCACAGGTTTCACAGCAGCAAGAAGTGCACTCAACAGGGAACCCCGTTAACAATGGTGGGATCAGAAGAAACAAGCAGCGGGTTGTGCGGAAAATCTCACCCTACACCTTTCACGTAGAAACAGCAGCATCTGAAGCAGATGAGCTGAATTCACTAGAGCTGATCTCCATTTTTAAATTTTAGAAGCAACCCTCACGAAATCATCTGACATGCTAAACTTTGAGCTAACCTATCTGTCCGCTCAAAATATATGTACTCTGCCATAAGCTAGGCTATAGCTTCAGGAGTATGTCTTGAAACAAGACAAGAATTGGGATGGGGAAATGAGTTTTAAACAGGGTGCTTATGGAATAAATCAAATGAACAAAACAAAGATAAAGTGCTCAGGTGGGTTCTGAAAGGAGCAGAGGTATGGCAAAGTATCTGAAGAGTTTGATGTGAATAGTTAACAGGTATGAGTGGAAACGGATAAGTGCTAAACCAGAAGAAATCTTTTAAAATATCACTGCCTGAATTGCTAGGTGGTTAGCTTGGATTAATGTTAAAGCTACATTGTTCCAGATTAAATCCATTATACATTACACTAATCTGTAACATTACAAGTTCACAACAATATTACAAAGATTGATTAGTTAGATGGACTGCAATAAGATTATCCCTGCTCTCTAAACTTTACAGTTAAGGCTTAATTAATTGTCTAATAGCTTAACCTCCTTACTTTTCAGCATTCTTTGTTGGTCTCTTCTGTACTCCAACTCTTGCATCCTGTTGAGGCATAGTGATCCAAAATTAACATTTGCATGCTTAGGAAATCATTACAAAGTCTAACTGAATCTCCACAGACATTACTCCATTTTCTGGCAACATCTATACAGCCTAAAATTCTCAGGGATTTTGTCATATTATCTAGAAAGTATCATATTGTCACTGAAAGTGTCAAATCTATTATTACTCCTTAATTATGTTTTATTTCTTGTTTTCCTATGTCATACACTTTTTTTCCTAATTTACATACTGCATTTGGTAGAATTGTGTTTCATTTAAACTTGTATGCCCATCTGAAAACTACAGTTCCTTCTACAAAACTAACTGTATTGAATGCAGCTAATTTTGACTCATATCACCAGGTGGAAAATATGTGATAATGAATAAGCAGCTTGTTTTGCATTTTTCCTGAGTTTTGGTCAAAAGATCAGGCGAGTTGTAAAACAGACTACGGATTCACTAACATCATTTTTTATGCTAACATTGTCTCAGTGCGTCTACTCTTCCTCCTATTTTAATGCTACTAACAAATTTAGCAAAGTTTATGAATGAATTTGCCTTCCTGACTAGCAGGCAAAGATCTTTCTCGAGAATCTTCATATCTTGAATTCTCTCACTCAGACAGGTAGTCTAAGCGGCAAGGATGGATTTAAAAAGTACCAAAAGTTAACCACCTCACACAGGGTAGCTCAAAAATGCATAAATAAATTTCTATGTGTAAATTCTCCAGTCATTTCCTTAATCATAAAATAACAAATAGTTACACAAACATACAAAATAAGAGAAGGCCATTCAGCCCTTTGTACCTGCTCTGTCATTTAATAAAATCATGACTGAACAGTTTGTGTTTCAAATTCCACATTCCCATCTACTCCCGATAACATACAAACACAGTAACACTCCCATGAGGCTTTGGAACTTTGGAATGTTTTGTTGCATTTATATTGTAAATTTACTTGTCATTACTGTTGAATTCACACAAAGGCAAAAAGTACTCTCGGAATTATTGTTTTCTAAACTTGTTGTTTCACGCTCTTTTTGATGCTCTTAGAGTCATAGAGGTTTACAGCATGGAAACAGGCCCTTCTGCCAAACTTGTTTGCGCCCTTTTTTAAACCCCTAAGCTAATCCCAATTGCCTGCATTTAGCCCATATCCCTCTATAACCATCATACCCATGTAACTATCTAAATGCTTTTTAAAAGATAAAATTGTACCTGTCTCTACTACTGCCTTTTGCAGCTTGTTCCAGACACTCACCATCCTGTGTGAAAAAATTGCCCCTCTGGATACTTTTGTATCTCTCCCCTCTCACCTTAAACCTATGCCCTCTAGTTTTAGACCCCCCTACCTTTGGGAAAAGATATTGACTGTCTACCTTGTCTATATCCCTCATTATTTTATAAACTTCTATAAGGTCACTCCTCAGCCTCCTATGCTCCAGCGAAAAAAGTCCCAGTCTATTTAGCCTCTCCTTATAACTCAATCCATCAAGACCTGGTAGCATCCTAGTAAACTGAATAGAGACTGAATAGACTGGGCCTGTACTTATTGGAGTTTAGAAGGCTGAGGGGGGATCTTACAGAGACTTACAAGATAATGAAGGGGCTAGGTAGGGTAGAGGTAGAGAGATTCTTTCCACTTAGAAAGGAAAATAGAGTGCACAGCCTCAAAATAGGTGGGGGGGGGCGCAGTTTAGAACAGAGTTGAGGAGAAACTTCTTCACTCAAAGGGTGGTGAATCTTTGGAATTCTCTGCCCATTGAAGTGGCGGAGGCTACTTCATTGAATATATTTAAGTCACGGGTAGATAGATTTCTGATAGTCAAGGGAATTAAGGGTTATGGGGAGAAAGCGGGAAAGTGGAACTGATCCACTTCAGATCAGCCACGATCTTATTGAATGGTGGGTCAGGCTTGAGGGGCTGGATGGCCTACTCCTGCTCCTATTTCTTATGTTCTTAAATCTTTTCTGCACTCTTTCTAGTTTAATAATATCCTTTCTATAATAGGGTGACCAGAATTGCACACAGTATTCCAAGTGTGACCTTACCAATGTCTTGTACAACTTCAACAAGATGTCCCAACTCCTGTATTCAATATTCCGACCGATGAAACCAAGCATATTGAATGCCTTCTTCGCTACTCTGTCCACCTGTGACTCCTCTTTCAAGGAGCTATGAACATGTATCCCTAGATCCCTTTGTTCTGTAACTCTCCCCAACGCCCTACCATTAACTGAGTAAGTCCTGCCCTGGTTCAATCTACCAAAATGCATTACCTCACATCTGTCTAAATTAAACTCCATCTGCCATTCATCAGCCCTTTGACCCAATTGATCAAGATTCCACTGCAATTGGAGATAACTTTCTTCACTGTCCATTATGCCACCAATCTTGATATCACCTGCAAACTTACTAATCATGCCTCCTATACTCTCATCCAAATCATTAATATAAATGACAAATAACAGTGGGCCCAGCACTGATCCCTGAGACACACTGCTGGTCACAGGCTTCCAGTTTGAAAAACAACCCTCTACAACCACCCTCTGGCTTCTGTAACTTTTTCAATATTAGGAATATTTCAGCACCATATACCATACCTAGAATCTTATAGAGATTCTATATGTCACAGTTGTTATGACTATGTAATGATTTTGATTCATAAAGCTACTGCTTCCCAGGGTTACCAGTGAACTGCTTCTTGACGTCTGGCAAAGATCTCTGTATTCATTTGTTATTATGCCTTGCACCAACCATTAATGCCAATAGGATGTTGTCATGTGAAATTCCCAATTATATCTCACACATATTTTTGGTTTACCCTTTCTTCAGACTTGATCACATATCTTAAAAATACTGCTAATAACATATACATACAGAGTACTCCTAACCCCACGTCTCAGACACATCCTGGGGATCCTAAATAGAGTTGTTAAAAGATTTTTAGAATAGGGAGACCATCAAAACCAACCTCCCTTAGCCACAGTGTTAATTTCTTATTTCCTTCATGATAGGCCTTGCTATTGGTCAGCCAATTTTGTTGCCATGAGTTGAAAGCCACTTCTTGACTCCCTGTCCAAAGAAGAACTTTGACAGCATAATCCCAGCATCATCAATCAATATTAGAGACTAATTGCTATTTCAACTAGATATTACACTCATTTCTGAGCCATAAAGCACTCAAGGACTTGAGTACAAAGGAGAGGCTGACATTTTAGTGCAGTACTGATGGAGTGCTGTATTCTCAGAGCTGTTTCTTTTGAATGAGATGTTCAACTGGAATCATAATGCCAGTTCCTGTGAGTGCACAGGATCGCTTACATTTACTTGAAAAGCAGGGCTTTCTCCCAGTTTCTGGCTAGCATTCCCTACTTCAAACAGCGCCACCAAAAACAGATCAGCTGACTAATCAACTTACTGCTTTGGATTTTTCAGTAATAATAACAACTAAGCTGTTAGCAATTGTCATTATTACCCCACTGAAACTGACAGCAACTTCAACAGTTTACACATACACAGAATAATATGGAAATCCAGAGATTGCTGTCATCTATTCTGCACTTAGACAACGATGTGCTGTTGTGGCACCCACAGACACAATCAATGGAAGCCACTTAAACGAATTAAATTTTCACTCTTACACTGTTAGGCTTTCTGTAAAAACCCTTGAAAAAGTTACACATTGTTGAATGAGGTATAACTGGGTGCTTCAAAGGTGTACGAACTTCATAATTGCTGCTAACCATCCACACTGGCCACGATAGGCAACATTTTTAGTTGTGGGATGCCAAATTTCTTCATAATGAGAAAAAACTCTGCACATCCTTTGAAAACATATTTTTATTTTTTACAAGTTTATTTCTCAATCTAATCAATCATTTATTATGCCATCTGAAAATTTAAATTAGAAGTGAAAGATTATCAAGAGTTTTTAACTTCCTGGCTCGCTGTGTGTGGTTAATGTGATTGGCTACTTACTTTCTTGCTAACATCACTACCAACATCACACCAAAACATCTGTTTGACTTAGCAATAGATTTAATTGTCAGGAAAGGAGGAAAGCATGCCGCAGAGACTGCTAGATCATCATGCATCACCTTCCTTGAGGGAAAAACTAGGCTAAAAATGCGGGTCAGTACTATCATTCATAGGACCTTCTAGTGTGCAAACTAGCTATTACATTTTTATAGAAAACAGCATCATCACACTTTAAAACTTAGTGATTCTGAATAACTTGGAAGATTTCAGAGTATGTGATAGGTGCTTTATAAATGCACATTATTTACTTCGAGTCAGATTTCATTTATTTTTGATGTGTATTTTTTTCTTGCATGTCCTTTCCACAATTTTATTCAGATCTTTTAAAGGGGACAAATCTTTATATATTTATCAAACATTTTAATAAGTATGACTTTTGGCTTAATTTTGTTAATCTTTTGAAACATTTACGATCCCTTACCCAACACTCCGTAGTGATTATGCACATGGGCTATTTTCTTTTCTTTTGAAATTCCTGTACTGTGTATGCCATACTTAATACAAAAAGTATACCACATTTTATTTTCCAGTACATGTGAAAAAATAATTCTGAAGAAATTACCAGTGGAAGTCAAATCCAGTGGCAGTGAGTGAAAATCATGTTCAATTCAGAAGCAATACCAGGAAACACTTCCACTGGCTAACAAATTACACCTGGATACTTTCAATACACAGATCAGTCAAAATAACTATATCAGTAACATGAGAAACTAACAAATTACCCTTCATCATTGAAACCTCATGGAAGCACTAGGTCATAAAAATGTATTTCCTACTCATGGTTGTTGAAAAATCCTAAGTACTTGCAATCTTTGTAACTCAAGGGCTTGAATATTTGAATGGGCTTCAGGTTGACTGGCTCTCATAGAATTGGAATGTTTTACACTGAACAATTAAGGGTCAGCTAACCGTAACCAACAGGTGAGCAAATCCAACAAAATAAATATAATAAATACACACATCATTCTTTTATTATTCAGGATGCCACACATACTGTCTATTTTAAAGTCCTAATACATGTTAATTTTGAAAACACAGATTTCAAGAAAAAAGCAATGAAACATATTTGACCTTATTTTATTGGCCTCCATTGAACAAAAAGCTTTTTACTGTCTAACTTTCAAAATTTATCAAATTCTGCCACAGGAAGAAGTTATTTACATTTTCAACACTACCAGCATACATCATTGTGACAAAAAATAACAAGCACTCCATGAAAAAGGTTCAATCAATGTCAGTCATTTACTCAGGAATTAATGCAAGCAGCAGCACAGCGAAGGTTAGCCAGATTTGTTGTGACCTGGAAGAATCAAGTGAAAGACTAATCAGTAGCCTACATCTTTAAAGAAATAGAAATGGTGCAAAAACAGCTTAAAATTCAATAAGCAAAACCACTTTCAATAACAATCAGTACAGAAGGATCCTATATTTGTAGCTCTCATTGGAACACTGTCAGACTTTGCTCATTTTTACCTTGCTCTCAGCTGTAAAAACTGACAGGAAAAAAAACCACGATAATTCACAAATATGTACCAATGTTAAACCTCAAAAAAGTAACCTTGCCATAACATTCAAAAGAGTTGTGTCTCTAGAAAAATATTCAGTCAACCTTATTTTGTATGGCAAGTGTAAAGAGCAGGAAGTGGTAAGGGTCATATTATTCACACATTTTATTAACCAACGCATTGGTGAAACATTTTAATACAATTCAAGTTATTTCATCATATGTTGTACAAACAACAATTTAGGAAAACATTTTCATTACAATGGCCCTTCAAGTTGGAAAGTTAGCTTTCAACAATTTCTTCAAATATCAATTTTCTTACCAGCATTAAATCACATTAAACCACTCACTCACTGCCACTCGCATCCCCCCCCCCCCCACCCCCCTGCCCCACACACACACACTCAATCCACTCTGCAAGGCCATTATTTGTGATTCCATAGTCTACAGTGGGAAATGGAAGTTCAAAGTGGTTCAAAAGCCAAAGGACTCCAGATAATCACGTTAAGAATTAGGGAATCTTCTCCCAATTGGTTTCCAAGGCTCCACTGGTCGCAAACAATTCTGTGGTCAACGTGAAGTTAAGATGCAAGGGGATGCTCAACATTGACAAAATCATTGAAACAGTCTGACAGCAAAGGTGGCACATCTTAAGAATATCCATATTAATAAGAAGCCCTAATTTTCTAAAAGTCCACTAAACACGCCTGGGTTGATTGTTATCTTCTTCAAAACATGGGAGCATTTTTTGGGGGAAAAAGTAAACAAAAGTCCAGAGGGAATACAAGCTCCCTTACATGTAGTTTGGAATTTTAATTTCCACAGCAAACATTATTATTTACTTGAACCATATAACTGCACTGCAAAATACAATTTCCTAACTAATGCTTAAGATAATATCTGGAAAAGAAATAAAGATGTAACTGATTACTGCAAAAATCATTTTCTGCAAATACATGGAATACAGATTCTGATTTGTATATAAAGAGGTCAAAATGTATTAAACATGGTTGAATTGTTCTGACAAAAGTATATTTTCTGTTGTATTATTTACATTGTTCACAGTTTAGATATTTCAGTTGCAATAAAGTGTCCATGAAAACAGTCATCTATCAACTATCAATAATACCTTCTAACTACACTAATCTTTTTTATTTGTATGGTTACATCCATCATAAAATGTCGAGAGAATCTTTTAATTATAATGTCATAAACAAAAGCATTTTTGCTTGACTGCTCATGCCTGTCAACTATTTTTAGCAAGGTACAATTGATAAACAACAAACTGGCTGCTTAAAGCATCCAGTCTTTAAACTTACCAATTCACTTTTATTTACAATCGATGATACCCCTAACCTCAATTTCTATAAAGCCAAAAGGTTACACTGATAATGTTATCCATTCATTTATACACTAGCCCATGGGCATAATGTGAAATAGAAGAAGTATACCATGGAATGTAATAAGCCAAAGACCAAAAACTTGAACATAGCTTGCTTTCAACTCCCCTGGGAATCCTGTTACTAAAGGACTGCTATTCTTGAACATAGGAATCATTTCAATCAGTTACTAGAGTTCAGGCAGGACAAGGTCTAGGCAGTCTGCTCGTCTAATTTTGTTGAAATGCAGGCGCCATTAGGTAACAGTAGTGGCCATAGAATATGCCAGGAAGGTGTAATTTAAAACTTAAAAATGAACATTAAAACATTGTGGCAGGCCAATGGTGCAGTGATGTAAAATATATTACAATAAAATAATTAAAAACATTATGTATAAGCAAGGGCACATTGTCGCGGAGAATCTTACTCAGATGCACCTTTCCAAATCCATGATCAGCGAAGTATTTGAAATAAATGTTTATCATTATTCATCAGTTCCAACTAAATTGTTGCTTCAGGATCAGTGCTAACAAACAAAGATTTTATACACTTCAAATACTATTTAACATTGTTGATTCTGTCCTTATAAAATGCATCTTATACAAAACATATATTCTACAAATCAAGAATAAGATTCCAAAGTATGCCTCTGCAGTTATATGTGATATTGTATCATATTGCATCCTGGAAGAAGGCAAATGTTTTTCAGTAAACTTCAAGGCTTCTACTTTGTTCTTGAGGCCAGTGTTAAGTTAATTCATTTTGCAGAGAAATGTGCAGTCCATGTGACCGTGTAATAATTGCCACCTGTTCCCTGGTAGGAAAGAAAAACACTACTCACTTTGAATGTCTCTGGTCACATGTTCAGGCTTACCACATGTGGAGTAAATAATATCAACCTGGTCACTAGCAATGGCACTGGCAACTTGTCAAATCTATCTTTGGATGGGTATCTCAGCCAACACCACACTCACAAAGCAGTGTTGCATCATAGCTGTAAAGTAGTCTTCGTAATTTATTTCATTTGTCCTCAAAGTTGGTTAGAAAAACAAGAAAAAACCCAAGAAAACTGCATATTTCGGGGAGGGGCAGAACACCAATCTGCTAAAAATTTTAAATGTCCTTGCATTTCATCCTTCTCCTCAGACCAGTCATATTTCTCAGCCAGAAGACTCAGCAAGTAACTTGTTTCTAAGCATCTGCCAATAACACAAGACAATAGGGCAGCACAGTGACACAATGGTCAGCACTGCTGCCTCACAGCATCAGAGATTCCCACCTTGGGTCATTTTCTGTGTGAAGCTTGCACATTCCCCTTGTGTTTGCGTGGGTTTCCTCTGGGTGCTCCAGTTTCCTCCCACAGTCCAAAGATGTGTGTGTTAGATTGATTGGCCATAGTAAATTGCCCCTTAGTATCAGAGGGACGAGCAGGGTAAAATATGGGGCTACGGGGATATGGTCTGCATGGGATTGTGGTCAGTGCAGACTCAATGGGCCAAATGGCCTCCTTCAGCACTGTAAGGATTCTGTGATACAAATAGTTTTCCTTTTCCCCAGTTAGGTAGCACTTAATCAGCACTCAATCCCTCCTCCACTGCTAATCCAAACTATGAGTAGGGACAATATAATGGCTTTGTATTTCCTCAAGGACTGAAGAATAAAGGATGATATAATTGAGGGGTTTAAAATGGTTAACTGATTTGATAAAGCAGAAAAAGAGAAATTATTTCCTCCGGTGGGAGGGACCAGAGCAGATCATATCAGCCACGGTATTAGGTACAGAGATGTGCATTGCTTTGATTTTTGCCACTTTGTTTTGGAATCTACAAATTCTTTTAAGAAAAATAGAACTGATGCTTGATGAAATTGTACCTCAAAAGTATCAGATAATGTACTGTAGGATATTACTTTTGATCATGTAAATAAAGAGACATCACAGAAATAAGTTCCATAATTTTGGCACAGTGACATAACTGTTTGAAACTTAATGCTCAGCATCTTGGCGTGATAGGACACAGGATCCCACCCACTATAATCAACCCCATGATGACTTATCAGGTTCAATTATGTTGCCAGGAGCTTCTATTGACTCCTTCCCAATAGCAAAGAAAATCACCTTAATTTCTCTACCATACCTTACAGCAGTCAGTGTCTCAGCAGAATTCAAAGACAACAAGCAGCAGGGTTTTCTCCCAATTTTTGAAAGGAGATTTGTACGGACACAAAAGAGGAAGTGAGAAAGCACCCCAAGTTGAAAGTGCCTAACCTCAAAATAATAAGTTAATTCAGTTCCACTGGTATATTTTTTAAGTTCTGACAAATGATGACTGACCCAAACAAATATGCCCAAAATTAATGTTCTAGGTATGCTGCTAATCCAATTGTTGGAACTTGGGAGTTAGATACCTGAATGGCAAAAACGATTGGTCCCTCACATTGAAGGTTCACTTTCAATATAAGATTAGATGTTGATGAAAACCATGTAGTAGAACTGAGGCATAAACTGCAAACAGAATAAAAACTCACTAACACTGAAGCAAACATAGCCTTGGCACATACAAGCAAGAGTAATCATGAAGATTTAAAGCAAATGCTTAACCTAAAGACCTCAGGGATTTTCGACCATGATTGTGAACAATTAGCAACCTGCATCTTGTATATTTGATGATTACAACTGTATTATACAGGATTACTAAGTTCATCTTAAAATGTTCTTCATTCAACATGGTACTAACTTGCATTGGATTATAATGTTACTCCTGTGTTAGTATCTGCTATGCGCTTACAGAATTTTGAAAGTGGAATTTCTGAAATGCATTAATTTTACAATGTTTAGATACTGGAGATGTTTTGGGGATTAAAGTGACTTTTTCTTTAATGTGATTCAGTAAAAGAATTCTACTCTGAATTAATGTTTACAATTTATACTGCCATTTTGTATGCCGTTATTTCAGTAAAATCTGAAAGAACCAAGTGAAAAGATGATTCTGTACATCAGTATAACAGTGCAGAATAACTTCAAACAGTTTGCTTAAAAACTTACTTTATTCCAAATAACACAGATTAAATGCCTAGTAATTTTTGTGCCAATTATTTGATTCAAAAGCTTATTTTTAAAAAGTGACATTTGAATTCTAAGATAGTTCCATAGTAACGGGGTAAGTAATAGTGCCACTGTACTAAGGTTTAATGTGCACGTACCAATGTAGTGGCTGTGACCGCATACGAGATATGTTAATGCCATCGACAATGGTGAAGTCAGATGCACAAAAATCTGGAAATGTAAACCATTCATAATACAAAATTACAGGGAAAGAAACATGAAAATAAGGGTAGAAGAACAGTATGGCCTCAATTTCACGCTGCCAGGTTTTTAGGTGACCTCCCTTCTTGACATCGCAGCGATGTTACGCTGGGGTTAACAAGTCCCATGGCCACATTTGAGGGCCTTTATGGGCCACTTAAGAGCTGCTTCCTGTCCAACCTCAATTTTATGGCTGGCATGGGGTGGGGTGGAGGAGGGGGCTGTTTAGCCTGTGAGGGAAAACGAATGGGCTTCAATCTTGGGTGAGAGGGGGGAGTGACATCTATCAGAAACCCCCTGCTGACTTCAGGCCCACTTTAAGGTCTCATGATCACTGGACCTCCTCCCTCTACCAGTCTCTCCCCAACACCCTGATCATTCATTTTGCACCCCTCCCCCAGGCTTTCCCTACCCTCCTCACCCTGGAACCCCTTAAACTTACCTTGTTGTCCAGTCCTGGGACTTAGGCTGAGGCATCTTCCTGAAGTTACTCTTCTGTGCACTGCAGCTCTTATCACTGCAAGGACTAGGGAGCTGCCAGATAATCAGATTGGTCACCAGTTCTCTAAGGCTGGACTTGCAAGTGACAGGAGGAAATCCCATCTGCAGCCAAATCATGCTCATTTGATCATGAAATGGTTGTGCAGCAGGAAAGGAAACCTCGCCATTCAAAAAATTCAGGCCTATGAACCAACACAAGACATTCAAAGTGAATGGAGAACCGCAGTCGCAGAGAACGACTGGGAAAAAGTAGATGCAAGAGTGACAAATGCACAGAAATTAAAACTCAGCAGACGGAGTCTTGGGACACACTGCTAAAGGATTGTTTTAGATGACAATTGCTAACTAATCCTTCCGTTTAATAAATCACTGCCTTTCTGTTATGTTATTGCTAACCCTTTCACTTGCCACCCTATCACCCTGTTTTTGCTATTCAATTACTGTGTCTCACCTCACAATAATTTTAAGAATATAATTTATCAATACTTGCCAATATTCATAAAAGCTGAGATAGATTGTGGAGGTAGGGCATGTGTTGCATCTTTGACTCCTTGTTCATTGAAAGTAAATAAAGGAAGATTATATAAGGTAATAAAACAAGCAAGTCTGATTGCTAAAGCAAGAAATTTTATATTTTCTGAAGCTGCCTATAGGACAGGTTCACTCGTACTGGGTTGTGAATATTTAAAGCAAAATCCACTAAATAGCCAAAGATCTTGACAGCCCTCGATTCCTGCCAGTTTTTAAAAATGGACATTGTTGCGAACAGAGCAAAATAGACAAGTTGGGACTGTGGACAGAAGCGTCAGTGGGGATAGGAGGAGTTGTCAGAGGCACTGGGAAGTAGCATGAATGAGTAACATTTTTGCTTTGTTGAACTTTTTTGAAGTTAAAGGTCCAGGTTTTGCAAAGCCACAAGTATCTAGAGATCTCTAGAATGTGAATCTTCCCTTTTTCAATGTTACCTTGATTCTAGGCAACTAGATCATTTGGATGTCTGGCTCCCAGCAACAAAGGAGTCATTGATCAGGATATGAGAAGGGGGACTTAGTGGTAGGGGATGGGGATATGGCTAAGGTCTTGAATAACTTTTTTGTTTCTGTCTTCACGGAGGAGGACGTGAATAATTTGCCGGATGTTAGAGATGGAAAGGTGGTAGGACTGGAGGGTCTTAATGACATTACTGTTACTAGAGAGGCAGTGCTCGACAGACTGGAGGGGCTGATTGTGGACAAGTCGCCAGGACCGGATGGAATGCATCCGAGGGTTCTGAAAGAAATGGCGGAGGTGATAGTGGATGCCTTGGTGGTTATTTTCCAGACGTCGCTGGATTCCGGGGAAGTGCCGGAAGATTGGAAAACGGCTAATGTTACGCCGTTGTTTAAGAAGGGTGCCAGGCAAAAGGCGGGGAATTATAGGCCGGTTAGGTAAAACGTTAGAATCTGTCATCAAGGAGGAAATAGTGAGGCATCTTGAGAGGAATTGCTTGATAGAGCAGACGCAGCACGGTTTCGTTAAAGGGAAGTCGTGTCTGACAAATTTACTGGAGTTCTATGAGGATGTGTCTAGGGCGGTGGATAGAGGAGAGCCGGTGGATGTGGTCTTTCTTGATTTTCAGAAGGCGTTTGACAAGGTACCTCACAAGAGGTTATTGCAGAAGGTCAGGGGACATGGAGTTGGGGGTAGGGTGTTAGCGTGGATAGAGGATTGGTTGTCAAATAGGAGGCAGAGAGTGGGGGTCAATGGGTGCTATTCGGATTGGCGGTTGGTGACTAGTGGAGTGCCCCAGGGGTCGGTGCTGGGGCCTCAGCTATTTACTATTTATATAGATGATCTGGAGAAGGGAACCGAGTGTAGGGTGTTGAAATTTGCTGATGACACCAAGATTGGTGGAACGGCAAATTGTGCAGAGGGTGTGGAGAGTCTACAGAAGGATCTAGATAGGCTGGGCGAATGGGCCAGGAAATGGCAAATGGAATTTAATGTTGGCAAATGTGAGGTGGTCCACTTTGGTAGGAAGGACTATTACTTACGTGGCGAAAAACTGCAGTAGGCGACGGTGCAGAGGGACCTCGGGGTCCTTGTGCATGAGTCGCAAAAACCCAGCTTGCAGGTGCAGCAGGTGGTCAGGAAGGCGAATGGGATGCTGGCCTTCATAGCGAGGGGGATTGAATATAAAAGTAGGGAGGTCTTGCTGCTGCTGAATAGGGCATTGGTGAGGCCGCAGCTGGAGTACTGTGTGCAGTTTTGGTCGCCGCACTTACGCAAGGATATTTTGGCCTTGGAGTGAGTGCAGAGGAGGTTTACTAGGCTGATGCCAGAGTTGAGGGAGTTGAGCTATGAGGAGAGGCTGAATAAATTAGACTTGTACTCGTTAGAGTTTAGAAGAATGAGGGGAGATCTCATTGAGACGTACAAGATGATGAATGGGATGGATAGGATAGAGGTGGAGAGACTCTTCCCGCTCAGAAAGGATAGTAGGACTAGGGGGCACAGCCTCAAGATAAAGGGGGGGCGCGGTTTAGAACGGAGTTGAGGAGGAACTTCTTCACTCAAAGGGTGGTGAATCTCTGGAATTCTCTGCCCGTTGAAGTGGTGGAGGCTACCTCGCTAAATATTTTTAAGACGCGGGTTGATGGGTTTTTGATAAGAGAGGGGATTAAGGGTTATGGGGAGAGGGCGGGAATGTGGAACTGAGCCACGACAGATCAGCCATGATCTTATTGAATGGCGGAGCAGGCTCGAAGGGCTAGATGGCCTACTCCTGCTCCTATTTCTTATGTTCTTATAAGGAGCCAATCACACTGAAGAATTCTCATGGTCAGCAAACCAGGAAGTAAAAACCAGGATGATACTTAATTTTTTGGAATAGTTTCACAGAGCAAAATAAAAGATTTGGATATTTAAAACGGGATTATGGTAGAAGCTGAAAATAAACTTCAATAACCACAAGTTACTTGAAAATATCTGTTTTGTTATCATAATGGAGAAATTAGAAGTTCTGCAAATATAAAATTATTTTTTTCAGAGCCTGAGAGGTTGTTTATCATTAACAGCACAGTTGGATTTTTTTTTGCATTTCTTTTATTCAATAAAATGCAAATAACATTAGAGATTTCAGCTCCTTCACAGTCAAACCTGGAGGCAGGGACTGTCTCAGTTTTTCAGCCTTTCCTTTATCTGTGATAACTAGTGTGTACAGGTACCTGCTGCACCACGCTTTGAATTTTACATTGTCCTTGTTCTTCTTAATTTTGACAGATTTTGCACCCTTTCTTCTTGCTATTAACAAAAAGTCTTTGATTTCTGTAATAATCCCAGGCATGGTTACGTTGAGTTTAGCAGCGGGGAGACAGCCCACGTTCTGAGCCTCATTGAGCAAAATTGTATAAACATATAAATGTCAATTCAAAATATGTTGGAAGATCTGTGGGGAATTCACTCCATGTGGAGAAACAGGGAGTCACTTTTTGATATCTACATTTAACTGCACAATTGCAAATGCTCAGAGTTTCTGTCAGTTTCACAGTTACACTAAAGGTGAACATGGACAGATTTTCCATCTTAAAAAGGCAAAATCTGGGTCCTTATGTTGTATTTAAATTTTAAGGATGATATATCGGGAATTCAGAAAATTAATACAGACACTCCAAGATCAATGCTTTGTCTCTATAACCACGGCTCATTTTCATTAATAAGTTTCCTATATCAGTAGTTTACATTTCAGTACTTGGTCTGTTATACTGATCGCATTTCATTGCTGACATCCTTACAACATTAGACTCGTCTGAATATATTCTGTTCTTCTGTTGCACAAAAACATTCCCAGTAAAGGCTCCTTCATTAAGACCTGGATAAGTATCTTGATAGAAACAAAAGTGGAGGTTATAGTCATTGGTATGGTACAGCAAAACATTTAGGAGGAATTTTCCCATCCCATCTGCCACGGGAATCGTAGCGGGCAGGCAGTGGACCATGCAAAGGTCCTTAGACCTCGGGCAGGATTTTCCAGTTTTGGGGTGAGCTCAGCCAGAAAATCTCGCCTTTAATCTCATTTCAAACTTTCTAATTTTAGACCTGTGTCCTCAGTCAAAGCCAAATAACCTGCTTCATCTATCTCAACTATGCATCTCAGTATTTAAAAAACCTGGATCACATCTTTATTCCCCTAATGAAAATATTTTAACTGAGTTTCTACACCAAAATCTGCTATGCTTCTCTGAAATCATTCCTAGTGCATTATAATCCTGATGAAAGCAGGGTATAAAATATTCCAAAAGTGACCTCTCCAAAGATCTATATAAGCATTAGAATGACTTAATTTAGTTTGTGATCAAACAGCCTTGAAATTTATCTGAGTATTTGATTAGTTTTGTTCATAATTACTTCAAATTACCTTGAAATTTTCAGTGAACAATTATTAGTTATACCCAAATTGTGTTTCATCATGACTCAGAAAAACACCCTTTGATCATGTCCAATAAATAGTACTTCCTGCCCACCGCCTGGCTGTCCACCCCTTCCATACCACAATTTTACCAGTGGCAGGAATGGTGTCAGGTGGACCGCCCACCAGTGGGCCAATTGAGGCCTTTAACGGAGCAATTAATTCCCACTAAAGGGCTTCATCCGACTGCCACCTGGACCTACCTGGCAGCAGGAGAGGCTCACACCAAGTGCCCAGCCGACAAGTTTCCCTGTACTTGCTAATGGTAAGCAGGGGAGCTTCCGCCTTAACGGGTCTCCTGAACTCACCAGAGGGCTCCCTGCAAGATGCAACTCCACTCCCAGATTCCCCTTCCTGTATTGGTCTCTTCCCAACCATCCCCTCCCCCCCAAATTCCTGACTTATTACTTGATATCCAGGTAGACGCTTGACTCCTGGATGGGATGGATGGATCCAGTGGAGCACACCTCTTCCCAGCCTCACTGCAGTACCAACAGTGGCCATTGCTCATGGCAGCACTGGTGGTATTAGGCAGCTAGCAGCTTCTGACTGGCCAGCAACTCCTCTTCCCGAAGGGTGGAAGTCTGACCTCACCTGTCTCAATTGGCAAATGAGCACATAATGACTTCTGGACAACTGTAGGTCTGCTGGGTAGGCTTCCCCCTAACCGCTTAACTGAGGGACTGGGAGAGGCACTCAGAGACTGCATGCACTGCAAAATCCAGCCCAAATGCTTTGTTTCTCAGCGTTCAGATCTGGCCGATAATTTTCAGCATTTTCTGTTTTAATTTCAATTTCTCAGCATCTACAGTGTTTTGTGTTTGACTCAGTTACATGTTACTTTTCACCAGCAGAGCTATTGGGAGAATTTTATTTGCTAGTTACCTCATTAACAATTGTTACACAGATCAACAGGCACAACAACTACAGGCACAACATTGGCATTTACCTGACAAAGTGGAAAGTTGTCTGGGTACATCCTTGTCCATGAAAAGCAAGACAAATCGAATCATGCAAATTTACCACCCCATTAGACATTCTCAATCATCAGCAAGTTAATGAGAGAGGTTGTTAAAATGGTATCATACACCCATAACCTGCTTGTCAATATTCTGCCAAGGCCACTCAGTTCCAGACTTTATTATGGCCTTCGTCTAAACATGAACAAAAAAAAAATTTTCCTGAGGCGAGGTGGGTGAGAATGTTGCCTGGCCTGTAAAGCAGAATTTGACAAAATGTGACGTTAAAAGTAAAATTAAAGTCAAATTAAAGGAAAAAAACTGCACTGCCTGAAGAAATACCCAGCACAAAGGAAGCTGGTTCCGGTTGTTGGAGGTCAACCACCTCAGCTCCAGAATATCACTGCAGGGTTTTCACAGGGCAGTGTCCGAGACCCAACCATTAACACACTGCTTCATCAATGATTTTCCATCAATCGGTGGGCCAGAAACAGGGAGATTTGTAGTGTTCAGTTCCAATTGCAACTTCTCAGATAATATAGTAGTTCAGTCCAGATGCAACAGGTTCCAGTTAGACTTGGGTTGATAAGTGGCAAGTAAGGCACACTGCACTAGCCAGGCAAAGAACATCTTCAGAAAGGAGAACCTAACCTTTTCCACTTGGCATTCAATGGCTTTATCATCATCAAATTCTCCAGCATCAATATTCTGAGTCACCATTGACCAAAAACTTGACAGAATTCCCAGCTATGTCTGGTTCAGTTATGAGTGACTCACTGCTTGATTAACCCCTCCCCCAAACTTATTCCTCCTTCTAAAAGGCACAAGGCAGTAAAGTGATGAAATTATCCTTGAGTGGCCTGGTTGAATGCTGTTCCAATAACATTCAAGAATCCAACACCGAACAGGACAAAGCAGCCATGTGATTAACACTTGATTTCCCAACAGTAAACATTTTCTCCCAGTGTATACCACGTGCAAGATGCAACACACCAAGTTGTCAAAGTTTTTTCCAACAGCACCAGCCAAAAAAAAACATGACTTATGCCATTTGGAAGGACAAGGGTTTGCAGGTACTGGGGCAAGTTCCCTTCCATGTCAGACACAATCCTGATGTGGAAATGTGGAAAAGGTTTGGCATTGTAAAAAGTACCATGCAGAATTCTCTCAAAACATTTCTAGTGTCATAACAGTGAGAATAATGGAGTGAACAGTGCCAGTCTCTTTGGTGTGCTCTGCACTGCAATCCACTGACACTTAGTGCACTGAAAAAGCCTCCCAGTGAATCATGTTGGCATGGAGTCCACAGGCATGTGACTTGCCTGAGGTGGCCACAATTGTGCAACGTTAATAAGGGGAGCTGCATTTAAACGCTTCCACTATACTCACAGCCAGTCACGCCAGGACAGCTGCTGGATGCCATGGAGGAGGGGTAGCCATCCTGCACCCCCAGGAGGGAGCACAACCCAGGAGCAGGAACTCCAATGCAGCTGAATCACTGGCCATGGCAGTCTGTACCCACGATCTGGCACTGAAGATCAGCACCCAATGCAGAAGATGATGAATGATTTGATTTGAGCTGCAAGGGTGAGTGTCCATCCATCTTGTCCCTGCATCTGTCCCATTCATCACACTGAAATATCCACCTCGATCCGCTCCCTGATGTCCAACAACTGACCCCCATCCCTAGCATCCTCCTTAAATCCCATGATACCCCGTCACAACCTCTGTCTGGCAAGGCACAGTGCTGAGCTATGCCACCCAATCCCCACCCCCAGCAGACCCTTGCAGCTGCTGTCAGTCCTTCAGTCCCAGGTTCCTCCTCAGCCTCATCCTCCACACCCTCTTGGTCCTCCTGCTCCTCCTCCTCCTCCTCCAGGATGTCACCCCATTGCAGCGCCAGGCTGTGGAGTGCACAGCAGACCACCATAATGCAGAAGACTTTCTGGGACTGTACTGCAGGGCCCTGTCAGAGCAGTCCAGGCAGCAGAACTGCATCTTCAGTGGGCCGATGCACTGCTCCACAATGGACCATGGGCCATATTATAGTGGGTCTCCACCCTGGTTTCAGGCCTCTGCACTGGCACCATCAGCCATGACCTTAGTGGGTAGCCTTTGCTGAAAAAGAAACTGTTTTCCCATTCATACGTGCACTATAGAAATCGTACTATCATCGGTGAACACACTGAAAACAGGAGGTCTGACCAAGCCAATTAAAACCCTCTGCACTTATTAGAAATGCATTCATTGGCATCTTGCAAGACACATCTAAACCCAATATTACTTGAATGCAAGAGCAATTGACCAGTTTTTGCCTACAATCTGACAAAGATATAATGGGGAAATTTCTGGCTTCCCCCAGCGTGTTTTTTGTGGTGGGAGGTGAAGCACCATTCACCAGCAGCAGGATCTTCATGTTCCGTCACTGTCGATGGGATTTCCCGTTCACTATACCCCATGCCACTGGAAAATCCATGGCAGGGGGGTGCCATCGATAGGACCAGAAGATCCCTCCAGCGTGAACAGCTATAGAATTCCGGCCAATATTCCCTCAGAAAAACATTCATTTGGTGAACTGTCCTTGTTGTCACCAACAGTAACAAGTCAAGACCAAATTTTTTTCTGAATTCTGATTTTCTACCCACGTTTCCAGCCAACGTTATGACCACCTTTTTCCAGTGTAGCTTGACAGAGATACCAACTAAGAAGCAGAATAATTGGGAAAAGAAAGCTCAAACAGCATCTCTTATGTATTAAAAATGAGAGTATTCTCAGGATTCCAAAGGAACTAACAGCCTATGTAAAAGCAGACCTCATGGCAGCCTTCCTACTCAGACTACACAAAGATTACATCATGAACAGTAAAAAACTGTTGCTGTACAGAAATCCTGTAACCCTAAACAGAAATATTGTATTCATCTCGTTCACCAATCTCCTTCAGGGAAGGAAATTTGAGGAATCAATGAAAGGGAGGTGTAAGGAGAGAATTTCATAGCTTAAGGCTTAAGCTGCTTAAGGCATGGTCACCGGGAGTTGGCAAAATAAATGGGGAATGCACACAAGACCAGAATTGGAAGTATGTAGAGGTCTCAGGTGTTTCTCCTGTTATAATTCGGGACAGAAACTTCAAAATGTTTTATAAAGTCTGCTTTGATCATAAGTTTTGCAGTTTTAATTTGGCTGGGTGAGCACAAAATATTTCACTTCTGATATAATTCAACTGATCCACTAAGAAGCTTTTATCAAAAAGTTTATTTCTGTGTACAGTTAACATGTACAGCAAGAAAATTAGCAATAACTTTTACCAATTGCAAACAAGAAAAAACAATCATGATATTGTGTAAACCTAACAGCTAAACACTGTAACAATAAAACAAATCCCACAAACAAAACCTTTGCCACAGGTTTAACATAGCAAAGACTAACACTCATGTGATATTGGAATTTAGTCCTTTGGTTGGATGCTGCAGTTTTCTTGAGGCACACAGACAAGCTTGGAGTCAGAATAGCTTCCAAAACACCAGGGAGAGAAACTCTAGTCAGGCAAACCATCAACAACAGATTTTCTACTCCAGGAAGGCCGGGAACCTTGCTTCCAGTTCACAATAGGATTTCCAAAATCAGTGAGAGAGAGAGAAAGAAAAGCACTTCTTTTCAGCTTGATGCCCACCCCTTCTAAACTAAAGCCGAAACTGAATCCTGCGATTTTTTCTTGTGGAGGAGCCACCTGACTTTGACTTGTCAATCAATCTTCACTCTCTCAGTGCAAGGTCACAAAAGATCCCAGAGTAAGAGTAAACATAACCCCATTTAAACCATTCAAGTAGCAATAAAAGAACTCTAGCAGACAGCCCAGCAACATTCAAAAAAATGCTTCAGTGGAATTGTTCATATTTCAAGTTCTGAAATTACTATTCCCTTGTTTCACCATTCCATCAATGCTCAGCTCCACAGCCACAACTGACACATGTCAATGGATTTCTAAAAGCATCTCTTCATATCTACATTGGATATTCTCTCAGATTCTGAGTTATCACATTGCACTGGTTTATAGTGTATTTCTTTGGCTGTTTCCTGGAAGGAATAAAAAGGATTCACACTTGAAATGAATATCTGGAGATTATCGTGGGTATAGTTTGGGCTTCCATGTAACATTAATTGTTGTCCTATTGTCATCCATTAGTTGCTAAGGTTATATAGGAGAAGGTGAAGGCAGGGAGGGACTTGAACATGAGGTTGAGAAATTGGTGGACCAGGAGGCAATGGGTGGGATTTTACGGCCTCACTCCTCCCAAAACTAGCTTAGATCAATCGGCCATGCTACATTGCCCCTTATATCCTGGGATGTGTAACTTAGAGGGTTTAGCAGGGTAAAGATCTGGGGTTTTGGGGATAGGGCCTGGGTGGGAGTGTTGTCAGTGCAGACTTGATGGGCTGAATGGCCTTCTTCTGCACTGTAGGGTTTCTATGATTCTATGAAACAGTAAAATCTAGCCCAAAGTCAACAGACCTTTCCACAGTCCACCCCTTGCCTGCTCTGATTTCCACGGCGAGTGGGACGGTAAAATTCCGGCCAATTATTTCAGCTCAGTGAACAGGGTATATTCAAAGCCTACAGTCATTGTTACCAAACAAAATACCTTGCAACTTTCTCTCAATATATAATTTGAGTCTTTCTTTGATCACGAACAAGTGCCAGGATTTCTATCAACAGAATAAATTACACGACCTTTTCACATCCCCAAAATGTCCCAAATTATAATAATCTTACAAATCTTATAATTGTAACAATATTCTCATTCTTGTGTTACCATCAAGCCAGATTCAACGTGGTCTCTAGATGGGTATGCCGGAAATAGCGTTGCATATGCCTGAAAGCTGGACATCAGTCTAATAATGCTACATCACCAGACCATTTAAAACTGTACCATATAATGGTCTGGTGATGTAGCATTATTAGATTGATGTCCAGCTTTCAGGTATATGCAACGCTGTAGCATACGTAGACTGGAAAGAAAGCCGAGCTCTTACACAATTGATTGATCAGAAGAAAGCTCCATGGCCTTGTTAGGTTCAGTTGAACATACCCTACTCAGCCTCCTCCCAAGGTCCCTAACATAATACCAGCGTCCAACTAACTGGGTTCACTCCACATGGCATTAAGGTGCAGTTGAATGCTTGCCCCTGACTATAGAGCTACAGCCTATCACCTCCAGTGTGAAAAATTGCCTGGGTTATGTACAGCCCACAAAAAAAGATATATCCCAGTTAATTACCACATTGCTAGACTCCTTCCAGTCATTAGCAATATACTTGAAATAGTTAGTAATGATCAAGTGATATACATTGACCTGAAGCCCAATTTCCAAAACTTTGTTGACTTCCACAAGATTCATTTAGCTCCAAGCCTCTTTGGAGCATGGATTCATTCATAAACACAACTCCTGAATGACAGATGAGACCAACTGTTATTGTGCAAATTAAAACATGGGATATCATGTCATGGTTGAGAAAAGGGCAGGATTGACTGCTTAACATTCTAGGATATAGGACCTTCAGGTGAGACAGGGAAGACGTAAAAGAGAAGGGGGATGTCACAATTTTGAACAGTGAATCAATTACAGCGGTAAGGAGGGACAAAATCTTGGAAGGCTCTTCTAATTAAGCCATATAGGTAGAACTTAAAAACCAAAAAGGAGCAATCCCATTGCTGGGAGTGTTCACTGTGACAGAGTATCATCCAGGTTTGACACTTTAGCTCTATTCTCTCTCCAAGATGCTGTTAGACCTGTCCAATATTTTCTGTTTTTGTTTGAGAAATTTACTGATCAGCTCCATCCACCAGGCCGCCAATAATGAAACAACCATGTCAACGTGTTGCAGGATCTGGAAAACCTCAAACTAGCAGGTTGCAGTAACACAGACTGCATGGTTAAAACTCAGTTAGATCAGGATTTCTACAATATTGGATGTAACCTTGTCCGCATCAGGCACAATAAAGTTCTCAATTTAACACTTAACATCTTAATAATTTACTATCAAAACACAGTTATTTTAGTTTTTTTTGTACTTTTTAACCTCGTTCGAAAATTGGCTTAAGTTGCAAAATATGTTTTCGAAACTCCGATTAAGAAAGGAACTGCACGTGAAACATTCTCGGCTCATGTAGATAGTGAGAGCCATGAAGAGTTGTGCTCACTGTCAGTGAGAGAGGTTCAGACTGAGGAACAGTTCCCGCTCCCCCCGCGGCCTCGGTCTCTCTCCTGAACCGGCTGAAGTGTTTGAGCAGC